>NC_139688.1:39252125-39467125 GCF_964106915.1 Podarcis gaigeae
ACAAATTCAAAATCACTTTCATTTCAATTAGCACTTTATGTACAGAAGATTAAATAAATATTATAAAAATAATAAAGATTAGAGTTAACCAGATTAATGATTATAAATCAACAAGATAATGCTGTTTTTACAGTAATTTTTATTCTTACACTTTTTATTATACAAATAAAATAATGTACACAATTTATTCGTGGGATCTAGAAGATATTAAATAAGCAGCAAACAATTCTACTCTTTTGTGAGAATATAAGAGCCTGCTAGTGACCCATTTAGTCCAGCATACTGTGCTCAAAGTGCTGACCAGATGCCTGAATGCAACACCACTCTCCTCTCCAGCTGTTTCCAGCCACTGGTATTTAGAATAATACTGCCTCCACAGTAGAGGAATAGACAATGAACTGGTCAGTTTGGCTGATCATGCCAAATATTGGACTCATATAGTCCATTTCCTCCTCCTCTTCATGCTCCCTTGTTAGCACAATGAATTCATGACATCGAAACTGGTGAACCTATGGATTAGCTTGCTCTCCAAATCAGATTTAGAAACAATGACTCCCCCCCCCCCCAATTCTTATTTGAAGGGCAAACAAGGATTGAGGACAAATCAAATGTAAGAGAGGAGGAAAGAGAGTTTACAGGACTGACATGGATGGGCAAACTACATATTGCTACTGCCCTGTCCTGCCTAGCATCTCTTCCGTCATCGGTGTCATGGGACTCTGCATTCTAAATGAAGAAACTTGTCTACAAAAAATAACGATGTAAAAAACTGGATTTTGCTTCACCTACAGAATAGTTCAAAGAACTACTCACAAATACTACAAAGTCATTTTAAGATCAGGGCTAGTTTCATCATTTCCAGGACTGTTTTCTAAATGCGTAGCATGCACACATTTGAAAACCTTAATAAGTATCACTTCATTACTCCTACACGATACTACGTTTTTCAAACACTTCAAGATGCTGTTAGAACAACATGTCTGATTTACAACACTAAGATTCCTTGGAGTATTTAACTAAGGTAAACTAAAATGATGGGGGAGAATCATTAGAACAATTAAAGTGATTTCATTAGTAAGAAGTTACATTATTTTCTTACTGTTTTTATTAAGTGATGAGGCTAGCCAAGCCCCCACAACAAAATCACAAACAGCCAACATCACTAAGATATCACAGATATTCTGCAAAAAGACAGTAATAGTTTTCCACATATACAGCCCAGCTAATCGGCAGGAGTGTCCTTCTAAATTAAATCCTGAGTAAATAGATTCGTTTATTGGACTGGAATTTTTCCAGAAAGCTGGAAAACTAATCCAGGTCTAGGTTAAATTTCTAGACCCTGGTGTTCAGTAATCGCATAGCAGCTGTATGGCAAAGTCATAAAACCATGCCATGGTTTTTATTACAAAACTCTCCAAGCCTTCCCTCACCTCATACATCATGAGAAACATGAAGTGGGAAGATGACCTCCATGGGGCTGTCCCTGAACAAGTTGGGCCCAACTCATAGTCATGGACATGCCTTAGACCTGGTATTCACCTCTAGTGACGTGGGTCATCTGACACTAAGTAAAAGTGAAACAAAAGAAGTGCCATGGTCAGATCACTTCCTGGTGCAACTGGACTTCTCCACAACCCTTGCCCTCTGCAGGGAAGTGGGACCAATTCGGATGGTCCGCCCCCGCCACTTAATGGATCCAAATGGTTTCCAGAGAGTGGTAAGGGATGCTTTATCCCATGTTGATGGCCTTTCAGCTGATTCCCTGGTGGCCCACTGGAATGCGAAGTTAACCAGGGCTATCGACTGTCTGGCTCCAAAGCGCCCTCTCTGATTGCATGGAGCCCGGACAGCCCCGTGGTTTTCTTCGGAGCTGAGGGCGATGAAACAATCGCTGAGACAGCTAGAGCGTCGGTGGCAGAAAACTCACTCCGAATCTGACTGGACACAGGTTAAAGCTCAACATCGAGCCTACCAAGTGGCGATAGCGACGGCAAAGAAGACTTTATTCACCGCCTCTATTGAATCTGCAGAAAATAGTAGCAGGAGACTCTTTCAGGTGGTCCGCAATTTAACGGAACCACCTTTACCACCGGGGCCTTGTAAAGACCCCAAGATCTCCTGCAACGATTTTGCAAAGTTTTTTGCAGATAAAATCACTCATATTCGGAAGAAGCTAGACACCACCGTGGGAGCAGGGCTGGGGCGGGAGAGTGCTAGAGCCCTGTCTGGTCAAGTTGCATGGAATCAATTTCAATCCGTTACCCCCGAGGATGTGGACAGGTTGCTTGGACGCGTGAAACCAACCACCTGTCTCCTTGATCCTTGCCCATCCTGGCTAATAAAAGCAAGCCGGGAAGGGCTAGGCGATGGGCTCTGCGGGGTGGTGAATGCTTCCCTCTGTGAGGGAACATTCCCAGATCCGCTGAAAGAGGCGGTCATTAAACCGCTTCTTAAAAAACCATCTTTAGACCCGGCCAGTATGGCCAACTATCACCCAGTCTCAAATCTTCCATTCTTGGGCAAGGTGATTGAGCGGGTGGTTGCTGAACAACTCCAGGCACGCCTGGAGGATGCGGACCATTTGGATCCCTTCCAATCGGGGTTCAGGCCTCATCATGGGACTGAAACTGCCTTGGTCACACTGGTTGATGAACTCTGGCAAGCTAGGGACAAAGGTGAGAGTTGTTTCCTAGTTCTGCTGGATCTCTCAGCGGCCTTTGATACAATCGACCATAACATCCTTCTGGACCGTCTAGAGGGGTTGGGAGCTGGGGGCACTGTTATACAGTAGTTTCGCTCCTTCCTCCTGGGCCGTGTTCAGAAAGTGGTGGTGGGGGATGAGTGTTCAGACCCTAGGGTCCTCACTTGTGGGGTGCCTCAGGGTTCTGTCCTCTCCCCCATGCTTTTTAACATCTATATGAAGCCGCTGGGAGAGATCATCAGGGGGTTTGGACTGGGTGTCCATCAATATGCAAATGATACCCAGCTCTACCTCTCTTTCAAATCAGAACCAGTGAAGGCGCTGAAGGTCCTGTGTGAGTGCCTGGAGGTGGTTGGAGGATGGATGGCGGCTAATGGATTGAAGTTGAATCCTGACAAGACAGAAGTACTGTTTTGGGGGGACAGGGGGCGGGCTGGTGTGGAGGACTCCCTGGTCCTGAATAGGGTAACTGTGCCCCTGAAGGACCAGGTGCGCAGCCTGGGAATCATTTTGGACTCACAGCTGTCCATGGAGGCGCAGGTCCTGTATCCAGGGCAGCTGTCTACCAACTCCACCTGGTACGCAGGCTGAGACCCTACCTGCCCGCGGACTGTCTCGCCAGAGTGCTGCATGCTCTAGTTATCTCCCGCTTGGACTACTGCAATGCGCTCTACGTGGGGATACCTTTGAAGGTGACTTGGAAACTACAACTAATCCAGAATGCGGCAGCTAGACTGGTGACTGGGGGCGGCCGCCGAGACCACATAACACCGGTCTTGAAAGACCTACATTGGCTCCCAGTACGTTTCCGAGCACAATTCAAAGTGCTGGTGTTGACCTTTAAAGCTCTAAACAGCCTCGGCCCAGTATACCTGAAGGAGCGTCTCCACCCCCATCATTCTGCCCGGACGCTGAGGTCCAGTGCCGAGGGCCTTCTGGCGGTTCCCTCATTGTGAGAAGTAAAGCTACAGGGAACCAGGCAGAGGGCCTTCCCGGTAGTGGCGCCCGCCCTGTGGAACGCCCTCCCATCAGATGTCAAAACGATAAACAACTACCTGACATTCAGAAGACATCTTAAGGCAGCCCTGTTCAGGGAAGTTTTTAATGTATGAAATTTTAGTGTGTTTTTTGGTTTCTATGGAAGCCGCCCAGAGTGACTGGGGAAACCAAGCAGATGGGTGGGGTACAAATAAATTATTATTATTATTATTATTATTATTATTATTATTATTATTATTATGACTGCGAGAGTCCCAATCTCACTCAGATTTGTGGACAGGCTAGATCCAGTCAAAAAAGTACTATGGAGGTAAAAAATAATAATCCACCAATTTTAAAGACTAGTTTCTTGAATTTTATTGGCGGCAACAGAATGACAACACAATTTTCCTCTTCAAAGTGTTGGCTATGGAGCAATACGGAGACAGTTTGGGGTTAATTCTTTTCAACTTTTGGCTCACGGTCAGAATTGGTGCCATATTTAAACGAAGCACTGGGCAAGCTGCACTTTATCCCTACCAAACCATCTTTCTAAGCTTTCCAAGAGATGGGGGGCAGCAGTAGGGATGGGCATCCTCTTTTCTTTTTAAAACCTTTTAAAAAAAATACTAGGATGACAGGCCAGCGGGCTGGTTAAGCCCAACGCTGTGTAAAGCACCAGACAAGGCAGCAGCCACCCACCCTCTTTGATTCTCCAGTATTTCTGTACTCCAAAATAATGGGGCACAAAGACATGACAGAAGGCTGCAGAATTGCCTGGTGCTTTATGGTGCTGGGCTGGGCAAGACCAGTGTCCTGACAGTATGCCATTGCTCAGACTTCTTTAATCCAATGCAGGATTACTGTGCTGCCCTGACCCATATAACAGCAGACATTAGGCAGTACAGAGGTTTTCCTTATACCATTCAGGCTTCCAAATGTTAAACCACTGTTTCCAAATATCACTTTGTTTTGCAAACAAAGAATCTAGAGTAATGATGAAATTTAGAAGAGCAAAAACTCAACACACCCCACATTATATTTTAGGCATTGAACCATTTCCTCTATCTGAACAAATTCTTTGCTTTTAATTTTTTTTATTACTATTAAGAAAGGGGAAAGCCAGTACATTAATAGTACAATGCAACTAATGCAAACATCTTATAAGAAATAGATTCCTGTCAAGCTTTGTGCATCCACAATTCATGTTCCAATAATCAATAAACACCCTTTTTTGCAGTAGTACCGGCAGTTGCTACAGGTGTGTCATTTTTTCTATGCACAACATCTGTTAGGTTATCCATCTCAACCATCTAAGCAAGTTAAAACAGAATCCCCTTTTACTAATTCCCTGTGTAAAACTGGATAATACATTCATTTGAATATGTTCCTCTAACTCTGCATTTTTAGAATTTCAATCACAAGGATGCTAGAAGAGACTGAACACTTATCTATATATGTGTCACTTTCCCTACAGGATTCTTTAACACCAATCGCAAATGTAAAAATCTACCCAAGATGCAAAACATCTCATGTGTGTGTTTTCTTTTGCAACTGTCTCCCTTTTAGTATTTCCTTTCAACTATATGCAATAGCAGTCTGTAGTTAAAGGGGGGGGGGGGGGTATTGCACCTGACTTGCCACATTAAGCTTGAAAGCACTAGATTCACACCTACAAAAATATAGAGGCAATGAGAATTTTCATGGACATTTTACACATTTATTAATATCATCAGTTCCATCATGTCCCAGGGAAAACATCTTATTAGTGCTACAATTAAATGATTCAGCAACCATCCACACTATCTTTGCCTTTTAACAGTTCCAATCAGTAGCAGATCTAGGTGTAATCAACAGCAGCAGGGGGCTTTAAGAAGCAAAACAAAACAAAAACAGTAGGGTTCTCTACTAGTATACTCTAAGTGATAACAAGGAGACATATTTTATTCTACCTTATTCCCAAACAGAACTTTGCAAGTCTTGCAAAACACTTCTCAGTGGCAAGACAAAAATATCAAGTCTTAAAATGCCCACAGAAACAACAACACAACACTGTAAAAAAGCTCCTTTCTGTTATTTATGTAGACTTTTACATGGAATTGTCCACATTTCAGAAGAAAACGGAGAGTTGCGCTACCATCAAATGACAATGAGACTTGTGAGCATGTGGATAATGAAGGCCAGTTAGTGGTGACAGATTTAATATGGAATATTTAATGTAGAATATTTAATGCAGAATATTTTCTACATTTAATGTAAAATATTTTCTGCTTCTGCTTGAACATATAAACAAATCTAAGGCTGTGTGCAGTGTGGGTGCAGTTGTTGTGGATGTGGGGTAAGTCCTGCTTTCCACTAGCTGTGCTCCTGTAATGACTCACAGATGGATCCGGTGCTGCCCCTTTATCCCCGCTTTCCAGCATTTTTTAGTACTCAAACATTTGTTCCACACTTTCAGGATTTTATATTAAGAAAGAGGGGAAGTAGCTTCATTCCTGAGACAAGGGTGAGTCAAGTGGTCCTGTGCATGGCTCTGCTCTTAAGCAGGGCTGCAGCTACTGGAGGTTGGGGCTAGCCAGTTTTTTGCCCTGGGTGAAGTCTCCAGAGGGGCCTATTGAGGCTCCCTGCCTGTCTGTGTGTGTATGCAAATGAAAGTAAGGGGGTGCAAACTGGGTTTGTGACCCAGGTGAAATAAAGCCTAGTTTTGCCCTGTCTTAAGAACACAGGATGTGGCTTTGCAACTGACATATGAGGTGGCCAATCAGTGGTGTGAACACTTGACCAATAGGATCCCCCTAATCTCAGTATGAAGGAGAAAGTGGTATGCGTGCTCTCAAACTGCAGTAAAAGTGCTTTAATAAGAGAATAAAGTATGTACTCTTGTGAAGATCTGAACAAGGTACAACTTAATTCTATGTCATTGCGCACATCTATTTAGCACTACCTTCTTTTGAAGAGACCCAGGTGGCGCTGTGGGTTAAACCACAGAGCCTAGGACTTGCTGATCAGAAGGTCGGCGGTTTGAATCCCCACGACAGGGTGAGCTCCTGTTGCTCGGTCCATTCCTGCCAACCTAGCAGTTCAAAAGCACGTCAAAGTGCAAGTAGATAAATAGGTACCGCTTCAGCGGGAAGGTAAACGGTGTTTCCGTGAGCTGCTCTGGTTCTCCAAAAGCAGCTTAGTTATGTTGGCCACATGACCCGGAAGCTGTACTCCGGCTCCCTCGGCCAATAAAGCGATATGAATGCCGCAACCCCAGAGTCGGTCACGACTGGACCTAATGGTCAGGGGTCCCTTTACCTTCTTTTGAAAGCAGGCGCAAACATTGGTTCCAAAAGCAAAAGTGCTTGACCAAATCATGAATGAGAAGACCTTTCTGCCCTACAGCACTTTTGCAAATAGACTCATATTTATTTCTGTTTCATCAAAAATAACAATTTTATCAATATGAGATGTCTACTGATTTCTTACATGTGCCAGCTATGGTTGAAATCTTAGTATATACGCTTACCTATGAGTAAGTCTTGGTGAATACAATGGGAATTGCTTCTGAGTAGACATGCAAAGGAATGTGCTATAAGAGTGTTTTGGCTCCCTTTCCAAAATTCATCCCACATAACCCTCTTTAAATGAAAAGATGTTGAAAAGAACCAGTACTTGGGATTGTGTCTCATATATTTATGTGTTTAAATGGTTCCATAAATATTCTTTGCCCTTCTTCATATACCCAGTTGCTTACGAACAAGTTATCACAGCCTAGTATGCTACAGGCCACAGTAGCTACAACACTGATGATTAAGAGTTACATTGAGCAATATTATATTCTTCTTGTCACGTTTACAATTAGCTTATGAAAATAATGTACAGTAAAAGTATCCAATTTCCTTTATATATGCACACATTAAATACATGCTTGTCTTATCTTTCAAACATTTCCAAAGTAAGACTGTAATGGCAGTGCTGAACTTTTAAGGTACTTGAGCAATTTCAACTTCATTTCCTATACTAACAAATGAGGATTAAATACAACAGAACGGAAGAGCCATGCCCACGCACACACGCACAATACCTACAAAAGATTTCCTCCCCTGGCTATACCATTGCTTTGCAGACAACAAGCTAATTTGGGTTCCTATCATGCATCTGATCGGTCATACAGCAATACAAAACAGAAATAAGTAAAGACGACCATCTGCTTGTTAGCTGAAACTATAAAAGTACATCTTTTTAATAAACAATAAAATTAGTTTGACAGGGCAGAGACCACCTGAATAGAAAATCAAATATTTCATGTTATTTAAGGTGTATGTCTGCTGGCTATTAAAATACTCCTCTTTAATTTATTACAGCAACACACACAATACTCATGTCATCCTCATTTTCTAAATCAATAATCAGCACAGCATGCTTCATTAACAGTGACCAATCACGAATGAGCTGGGGATCTCATTTTACAACATGAGCATTCCTAAGACATAAACCATCTGCTACTTGTAGTAACAGAAAAATCAAATTAATCCATTCTTATCATGCATTCAGATTTTAAAGCAATTAAAGATGCTCTTAGTGTAATCGCAGCCACAGAAGTAGTTCTGTAATGAGGAAAGCAAACTCTTCACTGAACTTTCTGTCATTCTCAATACATTTGAAAACTTTACAAGCTTCCTGCACTCCAGTGGGCCATTGTTCTCTGAACACAGATGCTGAAAACAACAAGCAATTTTTATTAAACATTTAATCTTTGCACATTTGAAGGAGTTTAAATACTGAACAGTGATCAAACATGGAACATAACACAAAATTATTTTCCAGTAAAATAAGGCAGAATATAACTTAAATCTATTATGCTAGAATAGCAATAAAACGTATTTTTCAGCATCTCTTTTATTCTGCTGAAACATATGGTACATAATCTTCCATACCTGACTATAGATTTCTTAGATTTTTTATATTTATTGACCCATATATTAATCTTTCTTGCCAGGTTAGCCTTCAATAAACATATCCAATGTGCAGCAGTAAACCTAATGTCTTCTGTGCATGGAAAAGGTATAAATAGGGCAATCTCCATTACCAATGCCAGCAAACTAAAGCCAGACCCAAAAAGATATTCTGTGGGTGAATAATTCAGGACATGTTACAGCAAGGACAACAATAGTGACAGCAGTAGAATATCGTGTTAAACAGACTGGCAGCTTAGATGCCTCCAAGTAGCCCAGTGTGCTCTGGAAGTGGCACTAACATAAGTGGAGAGTGGGCAAGAAAAAAAGCCATCTGAAAATTACCAATAGTCTGTTGTTAGATCAGGTTCTTCAAAAGAAAAGCTTGGTGGTTTACATTTAACATGCATTTGAGACCTAGTTCCTTACATAATGTTCTACCTGGTAAAGGTAAAGGGACACCTGACCCTTAGGTCCAGTCGTGGACGACTCTGGGGTTGCGGCGCTCATCTCGCTTTATTGGCCGAGGGAGCCGGCGTACAGCTTCCGGGTCATGTGGCCAGCATGACTAAGCCGCTTCTGGCGAACCAGAGCAGCGCACAGAAACGCCATTTACCTTCCCACTGGAGCGGTACCTATTTATCTACTTGACTTTGACGTGCTTTTGAACTGCTAGGTGGGCAGGAGCTGGGACCGAACAACGGGAGCTCACCCCATCACGGGGATTTGAACCGCCGACCTTCTGATCGGCAAGCCCTAGGCTCTGTGGTTTAGACCACAGCGCCAGCCATGTCCTATGCTCTACCTGGTACCTGCAATTAAAGCTTATTAATAGAGGAGGCTGCCTATCTGGAGTCCCTTTTTATAGTTTGTTTATTTATTTAAAATACTATATTATTTATTCTTTAATAAACAACCTGGTTTTGTTTTCGGTATCTGGCTATGATTGTACCACTGTCACTAAATACTATGTTTGTGTTAAAATGGTATCTCCCATCTGGTGGGCAGTGGCGATCACCGTGATTGCAGGGCTGCTTGGTTCCTAAGTTTACCACTAAAAACACTTGATTCTTCAGTGCCATACAGCTGAGTCGGTGGGAGAACATAGGGGGCAAAAAAGCTTATTAATAGAGGAGGCAGCCTATCTGGAGCCCTTTTTATAGTTTATTTATTTAAAATACTATATTCTTTATTCTTTAATAAACAACCTCAAGGTGGCTTACAGAAAAGGACAATCGATGGCAGTAACATCAAAACTGTTCAAATCACAGCAATCAAGAATAAAAGGTGGAATCTAGTCAAAATGGAAATAGATTTCAACAAAGTCATCAGTCTCTCCCAAAGCCTTCCTTTAAATGCAAAGTGTTCTTGAAAAACCAAAAAGAACTCAATGAAGCCATGCAGACTTTCTAGGAAGGGCATTTCATGGTGCCCAAACTCAAACGAGATACAAAAGGAAACACCCTTTGTATCATCTCCCAAACGTCTAATAGCAGGAGACCATGGAACAGGACCTAAGTCCGAACACATTGGTTAATTTATGTAAGGAGACACATATAGGCGATGGTAGTCCTTTGGGTACAAAAAATGTTTAAAGCTTTAAAGGTAAAAGCTAGCACTTGAATAGGATTCAAGAACTTCAGGGGAGACCCTTGTCTCAGTCCTGCCAACCTCAAAGGCACACTTGGTGGGGACATGGAAAAGGGCCTTCTCTGTGGCTGTTCCCAGATTCTAGAACTCCCTCCCTGGATAAGCTAGACTGACTCCCTTCTTGTTGTCCTTTCGCTGGCAGGTAAAGACCTTCTTGTTCCAACTGGGAACTGACTGCTTTTAAAGAAAGTGCTGGTGTCATACTGTTTTTTACTGCAATTACTTTTATGTTTTAAACAGATTTTTTATATGTATATAGTTTTAATTCTATTAACTTTTTAAATGCTTGATTTTCTTTCTTTTTAGCAATTCTTGTTTTTATTCTGTAAGCTGCCTTGAGTCCCGTTAGGGAGAAAGGTGGGGTATAAATAAATATGTAATGACAATTATAATCTAATAATCCTACATGGATCTTATTAAAACAGTCCAGTCTGGTGGTTACTAATGCATCAATGACCATGGCTAGATAAGACTTCTCTAGGATAGTCTTCTCTAGTACAGGGCGTCTAGGTTGGGAAAAAGCACTCCTAGCCATGTTTTTGGGGTGCTGTACACACAATGGCATCCTCAAGTCATTCATGTCCACAATATTCATTAATTTGAAGTGCGGTGTGGTGCAACAGCTATAATACATTATGTGCTGAGAATGCACTTCTCAAGTGCTTGCTGTGTACATGTGTACACACAGAGTGCTTACTCAGGTCACCTCATACTAACGATGCAGGGCTGTGCCATGCCCCTCACCATCCATTTTTAACTTGTCTGTCAATGAAAAAAGGCAAAATAGGAAGTGACACAGTACTTAGTCGCCTCTGTGTCCTGATATACTATATCCTCTGTATATCAGTGTATCAACACACCTCTTTCCAGCAGCTCTCTTCCAAACATACTCACCTGTGTGCACAGAAGATATGGATTGTAGCTGCTGTTTTAGATGATGTTACCATGTGAATTTCAAGCACACCGAACAGTTACATCTTTCCCAGTAGCTTTAAGTACCTGAGTTGAAATCTGTTCTCTGCAGCAGCAGAGCAGGGCAGTGTGTCATTGCTACTTACCAAAAGGGGGAGGGGCAAAATAGTGGGGAGCTCAGCAGCTATGGGAATGGAAGTAGGGCCAAACCAATGCTCCTGCTGCCGTGTCTGCACCGTGCTGAACTCTTCGGAAGCCAAGAGAACAACACACCCTCACCTACATCACTCTGTGGGCCACTACACATTCTTCATCTTAACAAAGTATCTACAATCTGAATGATGCCCATGGTGTGATGTTGGTATAAAACACAGTCATTATCAACATAAAATAATTGTTATAATTGGAGTTTGAATCGTCTAGCATCTGATACAGGTCATAATCTTACCCTATTACTGTATCAGTAGCATCGGACGGAAACATAGGTTCTAAAAGTCAAAATCATCTTCCTAAGAGCCAACTTAAAAAACAAAAAAAACAGAACTGCAAAAATTTGTGATTTTTCTGTTAGTAGGGATCTTAAACAGAAGAAATTAATCACAAGTCTACATTCATAGACGACTCTACAAATAGCTATGTAGTGAACATGAGTGAAAAAGTAATAATATTTTCTGCCAAGATTAAATCTACAGTCAAAATTTATCTGAGTATCTGGAAGTCCCAAGATTAGGATTATTAAATTATAATGATAACCGATAGCCTAAACAGCAACTATAAGTTATCTTTTTTTTTTTTGCTGTGGTTTATTATGAGTGAGTCGGTGTTGCATTTGAAAGACTGGAAAGATGTTTGCAGAATCATTCTCAATAAAGTTCATGCATTCCTGTTAGAGGAGACCCACAGCACGGCAATGGGTGGTGGTTTGTGGCATTCACACAAAGAAAAGCCAGAAGCTTTATATATATTTCTGAACATAAGAGAGAAGAGTCATAGTTTAGTGGGAGAGCATCTGCTTTCCATGCAGAAAGTCCCAGGTTCACTTCCCAGCATCTCCTGGGGGGACTGGAAAAGACTAGAGCCACAGCTGAAATTATGGAGCACCTCAGTCAATGTGAACAATATTTAGCTAGATGGAATTTATCTGACTCAGTATAAGATAATCCCCTATGTTCCTGTAGGGGTGTTTCAAGAGGAAAATGCCTTTAGAACAGGAGTACCTTCTCATAAGGAGTTCCTGTACCTGCTTCCTAAATCATACTGAAGATATACCAGAGCTCTCTTACTATTGAGAAAAAGTAGAACTTTCCAGTGAAGAGAATGCTGACATTTTATCAGCTTGAAATTTTTAGTATTAATTCAATTGGCATGAATGGCATGGACACTGTTGACATTTGTGATCTTAAAAACCACACAAATTTCTTTCATTACATGAACTAATAGTACCTGCTTTGTTAGATATAATTTTACATGCACTGTGTATGTAAGCACTCGTCTAACAGCAGCTTCTCTTTTTGAAGCTCTAGCTATCTTTTAATGCATGTGTGAAATCCATATGATAGTGAACTAAAGGTCAGTCTTTGCATAAGTTTGCAAATTATTTTATCTATGTTGTTATTGTTAAACTGCTTTGTGATCTTTAAGACAAATTGATTAATAAAGGCAAATGAATGAATGAATGAATGAATGTGCAATGAGACTCAGTACTCCATGACTGAAGTGTCAAAGAAGAAGAAATAAAGGTTTAAATAACTTGTGAAAACCCACAAGAAAAAGCTTAAAGACCAACATTTGAGCTATAATACTTCAATAATTAAAATGAGCCACACAGACAGTGATTGACTGAGTTGCTGTGGTGTCTTAGGATACTTAAATATTGTGATGGCTGATAAAATGCCAACACAAATTACCTAGAACAGAATGGGCTGGGCTGTGGATGGTAAAGCTTATGCTCCAGAAAACCAGATTTTGTTCTACCACAGGTATCTCATATTCATGAGAAAAATCTGTTTTTTTTTCTCAGTGATGCCCCGTCACCCAAGTCAATTCTGGAAGTAAATTGGAATAAAGGGTGGAGTTATTCCCCAAGCCATATTCAGTCATTTTTCACATGAAGGCGTAAACCAAAGACAAAGGAACTGAGGGGAATTAGACAATGCACCTGTTGCTGGGACACATGTTTTCCAGAATGGCCTTTATGTGGCATAAACCCTCAACTTCTAAACAGAGGCATACATAGGGTCCCTTGTGCCCTTAGCAAGGAGTTGTATCGGCAACGCCCCAACTTTTACTGTGGTGCGAAAAGAACAGGAAGCTGCTCCCACATTTGATCTCGCCACGACAGTGGTGTGTCGCCACACACATATACATCATACACTCCAGAGTCCGATTTTTGCACACACCCTTGGGCCTGTGCCTCCAGGGGGCCAGTTTCATCAACCCCTAAGTACATGTCTGCTTCTAAATGAGACTGTGCATGTTAGCATATTGTGTGCTTGACTATCCTTGTAGAATCCGGCTTGCCTTCAACTGCCTACTTTTGTTTTCTGGAATTATTGCTATGCATACTCCCCCCCCCCCCCGGCCTTAATGGTGTTGTCCCTATCTCACAATTCACCATTACCTGTCAGGTCATTTCCCCGTGTCTGTCTCCATAGCTGCCAGATCCCACACCTGACCCTACCCATATACTTGGGTACAATATTGTATTTACTTTGATATCTGATGCGATAGATGCAGCACTATCAGGATACTGAACATCTGTAATCTTGAGTGGGTAAATGGTGCATTCATGTGTCAATGGTGTGTGAGGTATACATGAATGATGCAAATCTCTGGGGTGTGTGAAAATAACACAAGAGAACAGAGTTCTTAGCAGTTCTTGCAGGCCTCCACCTGAACACAAATGAATGACTGCCAAATACCAGTGTCCTGTCAATGATGTTCACACTCTTAACTGCTAAGTGAAAATTTAAAACAATGTCATCAAGTTGCCTCTCTCAGCAAAGTTTGGCTGCAAACAATTTATGTGAATTGTGCATTATTTAACTTGCCACTTAGTAGAAAATTGAACCAAACAAAATATGCACTGTTTAAAAAATGAAAGAGGTCTCCCTGCAAAGGAACAACACTATTAAGTATATCAAAGAAGATCAGACAAAATGCTTATTACCATAAATGCTCTGGATGAAGGTTGTGGGAACAAACCATTTTAATACCTCTTCTTTCTCACAACTTAAAAGTTCACTAAACCCAAATTAAATAATTTTCTATTTCTCTGTTGAACACACAAGTTACAAAAATACTGGACAGCCAGTCACGTAATGTTTTAGAGTTCATCTAACAGCATGATTTCATTGCTGCCAACCTTTTTATATGTAGGTGGTGACAAAACGATTTTGGCTTAAAAACCCTTCAAATATACTTGCAAAAACATCTCTTTGCTTGTCAATAGATTGGCTCAATAACACAATTAAAAGCAGTGGCTGAGAGGAGCAATTGTTAAAAAAGGAAAAGAGAGAGAAAAGTCACTGTAAGCACATTAGGTGTGCATAGCAAAAGTTACATATTTCAAGAAGGGAATAGAGAGAAGTGAACTAGTATCAGCATCAAGCATCTGTTGCTGTAATGTATGTATAAAATGAGTGCCAGAACAAGAAGAGAATTTTATAGATCAACTGTTTGTCGAGTCGCCCACTGAACCAAGTCTTGAAATTACCGCATTCAGTGTGGCCATCTGTTTATTTTCACTAACAAAACTCTGACCGTATCTTCAAGAGAAAAATTGTCAATATTTTAAAACACTAATATCACTACTGATCATTCCTTCATGACTCTTTCCTAATTTAGGGGGGGGGGAGGAATCTACATAATATGAACCTAAATAACTTCAAAAGTAAATGCAAGCTTTCTCCAATGCAGAGGGAAACAGTATAAATTGGCTGCACACACCTATTTCTGAATATATGGTTACCTTAAAGAAGAAAGTTCCTTCTCCTATATGGTGAGAGAAAATGCTCTCTCAATATTTGTTATCTTCTAGTTGGTGACAAGCAAGCACTTAGGGCTAGCTCACAGCTTTCTTTTTGCCCCTTTTTTCACTAAGTATAATTTTCAACTTGCATGCAATGTGCAATTTGTGAGCCCATAATCTTAAACCACGGCAGATTTCCTGATCACTGAGCTCCAAAATGACACTTGCAAATCAAGGATTCATGGGCCCCGAGATTGTATACAACACAGACTACTCCCAAGACTGAAGAAAGCAGCCAAAAGTATCTCAACCTGCTTTTGGAAAGTAAATAATTATCTAAGCTGGTTTTAACATTTCATATTGCAAAATTTCATGGCTGAGAAGAGATTTGAACCCAAGTTTCCCACATGCAAATCCAATACTTTCATCTTTTGTATTACAGCTTTAGAAGACAGGGGAACCGAGACATCTTAAATCCAGACATATTTATGTATGAAGAGTAATAAGCATCACTGCCACATATAGACACAAGCTCAGAAAAGAATAATGCCCTTGTCTCTGAAAGCTGATACCTCAGTGGGTTGTTTACCTGGATGCAACTGCCACAGATTCCAATGAAACATGTTCTAAGCAGGGATCAGAGCCTAACTATAATATTTTCCTGGACTCTATAAAAGAATAATCAACATGTGTGCAATGTTTAAAAGTTCTTATTCAGGAGAATAACCTGACTAAAGCAGACCACATACTAATAAAGTGCAACTTAATAAATCATGTGGAATCTTATTTTGTTCAAACCCTTACTAACTCCTAGCACCATCTGTTACCATCAAAACTATATGACAAGATATGATATATAATTAATAGGTAAACAACAATCTAATTAAAATGGACAAATACTCCATGTTCCTGCCATTTGGGAACTCTAATTACAGACTAAATTTTAAGCTTGAATTAAATATTTAAGCTGGAAAATTAACTTTCCTTCTCGAGCCTTGAATACATTAATACAGATATGTGAAGCGACTTCCTGATGGGAACTTAAACATGTAATTTAGTTTCATCAAAGCAGTTACTAATTGTTAAGCAGCAGTACCTTACCATATGTACACAATAGCTATTTAGAGCTGAAAAGGTGGTTTTAAAGCACCCCTCTGCAACCCTTTTCTGACATAAATATAAAATGTATATACAGCACAGCAGTTTACACTACACAGTGAAAATAAATTACATGGAAACCTCAGAGTTCAATGCTCCTAGGTATTTATATGCACAAATATATCCAGAGAAACAAGCATACTTTTTTCCAATCAAGCCAGAACTTAAGTGGTCAGGTGCTAATTAAAACATATCTCAACACTCAGACAACCATACACACAAAATTCGGACACAACAAGCTAGTTCTCACCCAAATCACTCCAAATACATTTTTATTACGCATTATTTACAAAGGGACACATTGAATCTGGCTTTAATGAAGTGGCAAAAAGAGAATCAGTCACCAAGGAAGGTGCCTGAAATACGGAAGGCGGGAAAAGTTTATATTTAGATATGTGAGCCTCTCTGTCACTTGTCAACAGCAGCAGCAGTGGGAGATTATTAGAAAAGGTAAGTGTTCTATCCAGGTTTATCCTGCATGTGGCACATTTTTCCATGCAACTTAACTGGGACACTGGTAAATCACATTTAGCTGTACTCAGGACAACAGGAATTTCTGAAATGTATGGGAGCTTTGTAAGATGACAGTTCTAATTAGACTCTTAAGTAAGTACTATATAAGAAGCAACAGTTACAAGAGAAAGGAGGAAGAGAGCTTCCCCTATTTTGCATATAGGCACTAAAAAGAAATATTAGCACTGAAAAGTGCCTCTTTCAGTTCAGTTTCTCTGTTTACTGTATAGAGGCTAGAGTGTAGACTTAATAACCATGAGTATATGCCTAATAACCATGAGTATAGTAATACCCATGGTATTTTAGATCCAAAGCCTGTACCTCTATACCCATCCTATCATTCCAGACACAGTTAACTGGTTGTTCACTGCCATCTAGGATCAAAACTCCCAAGAATGTGAACCAATATTACCTGTAGCCAATTGGAACCAAGCCGATGCAGCTTGTTTTTGCCTTAGTGTGCTGAGTGCTGGAGGCAGAGGGATTCAGGAGCGGCGACAGTTTCACCAGCGATATACTGCTGAGTGAAGCTGTCATTGTGGTCTGCCCCCATACCAGTTCTGGCCAATATATTTATATATTGGCCAGGCCTAATTTGGCACAACCTACTATTAGGGCAGGGACACAGGTGGCGCTGTGGTCTAAACCACAGAGCCTAGGGCTTGCCGATTGAAGGTCGTGAGTTCCCGTTGTTTGGTTCCAGCTCCTGCCCACCTAGCAGTTCGAAAGCACGTCAAAGTGCAAGTAGATAAATAGGTACTGCTCTGGCGGGAAGGTAAACGGCGTGTCTGTGTACTACTCTGGTTTGCCAGAAGCAGCTTAGTCATGCTGGCCACATGACCCGGAAGCTGTCTGCGGACAAACGCCGGGTCCCTCAGCCTATAGAGCGAGATGAGTGCCGCAACCCCAGAGTCGTCCGCAACTGGATCTTACAGTCAGAGGTACCTTTATCTTTACTATTAGGGCAGAGGAGAAAACCTGCACTCAATCTATAAGAATAGTGACATGTGACCAAAGGTGCGTATAGTCAGCTCCAAATGCACTCTTAAGAGACCACTATAAAAGGTAGGTGTGGAAAGGCCCATAGTCTACAACAACTGCAAAGCACCACATTGGCCAGCCCAGTATAGAAATTCAATTACAGTAAACAAGTCTCAGAACAACGTCCTGATATTTTATGATATGGTGGTATAGAAATACAGGGGTGAAAACACAAGTTGTTGTATGCCTGACTGGATTCTGAGTCTACTTGTAAGCTAATCCTATGTTTGGTTTCTGTTGCTGGCTGATATAAAGTCTCAGTCACAATATCCCACCGTGTTAGGAGATGGATTTTAGGAGTTTAAAGCTGCAAAACGCTTAAAAACTGTAACTGACATTTTGCTACTATTTACCACAATCATTTGGCATCATAAAAAATGACATATTGAGCTAGATGACACGACATTTTATTGAAATATTAGGCTGTAATTATAAAAAAAATAACCTTAACTGCTTGGTTGCTTTGTCCTGATCATTTGACAACACTGAGCTCCCACTGAGCTATATAGTTCTGTTGGTGAGAAAATGGGCATACAAGTCAGTATTAGAGCCTTTCCTCCCAGGAAGGGAAGGGGTTGTGATCGGGAGACGATTCCTGCATCATGCAGGGGGCGCTCCACCCCCTGCTTCAACTCCAGGGCTGGCGTGCCATGCCCCTCCCCGGTTGGGCACCCAATAGGGAAGCTCGGTGGGGGTGTGGCTTGCTGCTCAAACGCAGCCCCGCCAACCATCCCCACCATTGCACACACATTTTCTCCGAGTCACCCACCCTCCACTCACTTTAGATTAGCTGTTCCTGAGACTTTGCTATGGACCTCTGGTTGGTTGCCCTGTTTAACCAGGGGGCCTGGTAGGAGTTTTTTCCAATTGGTTAAATTGGCCCAGCCTCTTGGTTTTTTTCGCCTACCTCGTAGCAACCGTCAAAACTTTTGGGGTATTTGGCGGTTAGGCATTGGAATGTGTTGTTGGTGTTTCGGGGGACAAGGTGTGGCCATCGCCTTCCCCGGCAATTTTGGGTATTCCGCTAAAGGAATCCGGCGGTCGTGGATCCTGTCCGATGCCCGTGTGGCGGAGGGGCCATGGCACGACCCTCGGTGGCATCAGAAAGAGAGCCTAGAGTTGGATTAGCATCAACAGGCTCCCCCTACTGGTGGTTAACCCTTCCTCAGACTCACCCCTCTATGAGTGGGTGGAGTCTAATGTTCCGTGGTCCAATGCCTAAGCCAATACCTTCTCACATGCTGTAATCAATAAAAGTTGTGGCCTTTACCTTACCCATTAACCTTACATTCTGTGTCCACGTGTCTTTATTCCCCAAGCGGGGATCGGGTCCTCTATTCACAATTTCTTCCTAGGGTTCTTTTTTGCCTTTCAGAAACCTACTATGACATTTTCAGCAGTTAGTCAGGTATTTTTGCCTAAAGTAAAGCTAACATTGCTTAAACACAATGTAACTGTGTTGGTCCTTAAGGCAAAATTCCAAAATCCATAGCGGGGCTGTATTATCTTTATTGAGATCAACTGAATTGTCACAAATGCCACAAAAGTATGATAAGCTATCCTCCAGAACTCTTCATGGGACAAAATGTCCCCTTCCCTCCCTACTTTGTGTAACTTTTTGCAATACAAAGAGTTACTGAGAATTTGAAAGCTTACCACATCTTTGTTACTATTTGGTTGGTTCCAATAAAGGTACTCTGAATTTATTGATCAAAAACAGGCAGTTTCACTAAAACCTAATTTCTTTCTTTTCTTTTTTTGCAACTAACTCAATGGACCCAATAAATATGTAGTTAATGTGTAAGGAGGTTTGTTTGTTTGTTCTGTTGTATGTATCTAAACAGCAAGTTTATTTGCTGGTTAAATGAGTGAAAATAAATACTGTTATGACATATCCCCTCTCCTCTCCCTATAATATGACATTTTTTAAAAAAATCACAGGCTTAGATTGCATTCCAGGCAGCCCCTTAATACATATTTCTAGGCTCAAGCATATGCAGCTAGGTTTTTCTCTTTCATTTATGGATTATATAGAAAATTAGATTTTTCTTTAACTCTACTAATAAACTGCTGCCACCATGTATAAATTTATGAAACAAACAAACCTTTAAAAAAAACCTCCCTTAATTTTACCTCTTTTTATGGTAGGTGAGTTAACATAGCATAGGCATGAGATAGACCCACAACTAAAACAGAGCTTAAACACAACCAAGAAGACCTTTATTATTAATATATGCAAAAATAGAATTAATTTATACATGCAAAAACAGGATTAATTTCAGGATAATATTCTGATGTAGACTAAAATGGTTATGTCTTATTTAAACATAGCATAGTTAAGAAACAATATGGAATTCACAGTTGTTATATAAACTTCACCACCAATATGTTTAGTCCTTTTTAAGGCCCTGATCAATGTGAATAGAATTGATAACCTACTTTCACAATTGTAAACCCCCATACATTGCAACCTTTTTGCAGAGTTCCAAAGCCTAATAAGATACAGGTTTACCTTATGTTTCATGTCAAACTGAAGTATTGAGCCACAGTTCAAAACATGAAACTCCTATGTCCTTTATATTAAAATATAATTTCTTCACAATGTATAATTAACCCCCCCAACATAAATAGCCCAGCTAAATTAAAAGGGGGGATAGACTTCTATGTGTAGAAATGTGACTAAGACCCACCCCCATACAAAAAAAAAAAAAAAAAGATATTGGGAATATTGACACCTTGGGTATATATTTTTGGATAAACTCAGCAGCTTTTAAACATGTCATGTTTCAGTATCAATCATTCCTAACTTTCCCAGCCATGGGGATCAACCCAGTTAGCACCAGTCTATTCAAATACATTCAAGCTTGGTTCATTTAGCAGGATCAAGTAATTAGAACATAAACTCTTGACTTTTTGCATTTGGGATAATATCAAATTCTTCACACTACAGACAATATGAACCACAACTGCCTTCTACCACATGGTATCTCATTTGCAACAACACCAATTAAAACATACTTGAAAGCATCCACATGAAATTAAAAATACATGGTATATAGCTTGATGTATTTTTGTGTTTTGAATGGTATAAAATGTTAAGCATGTGGCATGCCATGTGCATCGTGTAAAAGCAACACTTTGACCATAAACCTAGGGCATTCTGTGCCTTCAATCAAACCATTGCAATTAATATGAAATTCTAAATACAGAATATAATGCCACATAAATACTATAACAGCCAAGTCCTGTCTAAGAAGCCATATGTTTTTTCCCATTGTTCAAAAAAAGGAGATGACTTCCCGTCACTTATGTTTCTGATTAGCAAGGTGATTTATGCCACAATCACTAAAAATGCCAGCAAGTGAATGAGAAAATGCATAGTGACTGCACCAGATGTGCACAATAAACAGGAATCCCATTGTAATCTCTGGTACTTAGTTTATATGAAGGTAATGTAAGAAACACTCTTGGATATGGCAAAGTCACTTTTTTTAACATTTGACTATAAATGATATGAAATAAATTGTGTGTTTTATACTTTATGGCATGCATACATTGATAAATTAGGTACAGTTTTGTATCCCGACTTATCTTGAAGACAAACCTGGCTAAGATCATGGGGATTAATTGCTTCAGAAGTGTGAAATGCAGCTTTTCCATTCTTTTCTGCACACTCAGTGAAGAAACAATGATTAATCACTGTTTAACTATTCTCTTGAGGATCTACAAGATTGCCAAAGCAGGATTTATCCTCATAAATCCAAAAAAACAGAGGTTTAGATTTGCTGCCAACAACTGAACGAACATGAACTTAAAGCCATTCGTTATCAGATTAAAACCATGTCAAGGCTTTAGAACCCTACAAGCACAAAATTCTCTTTAAATCTTCCACTAAACAATGGGGATTGCATTATTAAAACAGATTAAATATTAAAAATAGGTATTTCAATATTGGAACACATACCTTGAAAAAATGTTCCTCTGAAATAAAACTTTATACCAACAAAGATCCAAAACCCAGCTTAATAGACCCAAAATAATAGTAAAAGGGGAGGGGCAGAATACATTCCCAGTACCAACACAAATAAATGCTAGTGCAGCTGAAATTGTGTCACATTTCTACTTTTCTTTCTTTCTTTCTTTCCTTATTTCTTTCTTTCTTGAAACCAGAAAGCACAAGCTTTCTGCTATTGATACTAAAAGCGAAAAATCAAATCTATTTCAGAAATAGCAGAAAGCATATTTTTCACACTTATGAAAACAAAAACAGTTAATGTTTCCAAATATTAAAAAGGTGAACTGAAATAGCAAATGGTGTATTTAATCACATTTGCTTATGGTTCAAAATGTCAGCTGACAGCATTTGTAGAGAACTGACTGAGAAGACTGGAGAGACCTATGATATCTTGATGAAATGGGGTGCTGGTAGAATGAGCAGGTGCAAAAGGAAAGAAATGGGTGTGGGAGGAGAAAACGGGGGCCTGTTATAGTTGTCCAATTTTGCACTAGAGTTGCTTAGATAGGTTAGATATTTTGCAGTTTCTTATGCATGTGGAAAATGGCTTATTAGCACCAGTGGGTGGCACAGGGGGCATAAAATTAACAATGAACTGGTACCAATGGACAGCAAAGTCTGTGAAAATAGATGAGGTTTTAGCAAGCAAAAAAATCTGCTTGCTATTCCAAAACAATGACGGTGTCAATAACTGTTTTAGTTCCAAATTCCACAGAAACAGTAAGACAACTGAAAGGGCCCCTACCCCCTTTTTTGCCAAGAGGACAAATATTTGCAGGTTGTAGCATAGCGACATGGTGTTCATCAGGTCTTATTGACCAGGTAGATCAATATGGAAGAAGGCACGGCCTGCAATATCCTGATCTCGCATTGTTTGGGACAGAACTAAAATCTTAAATCTGGACTGGTAGCACATAGGTAGCCAATGAGCTCTTTTAAGAGTGTTGTGAGAGTGGTTTGGGGGTTATAGGTGGGTATTTAATTGCTTTAATTGTATTATGTTTGTATATGATCTGACCAGTCCTTGAATGTTCTGGAGAATGGCAGAATGCCCACATAGCAACCAAGTCACTTCAATTTGCACTAGCTGCTGCTTATGGACCAGTCTTAAGGGTAGCCCCACACTGAATGCACTTTAACAGTACAATCTGGAGGCTACCAATCCATGAGATATAATGGGAAGGCTATCCCTGTTTAGGAATGACTGACATATAAGCTGAAGATGCTTATATGATGCTCCTAGCCATCATCGCCTGAAACTGAAACTGACATGGGGATAACAGAGGATTCCCTCACCCCGGTATTGCTCCCCTTATTACACAGCCCAACAAGACAATAACCAGAACCCACCAACAGCACACGAATGAATATGGCTCACTTGACTCAACAATTCCCCCTCCCAAATAAACCTCACTGCAGCCAACTAAAGACAAGCAACCACACCCTAGCCCCCCCCCAACCTCTCTCAATACCAACGAAACACAATAAATGAACAGAAAGCGAACCTACCCAAGTGGCGCTGATACAAAACCTCAGACATACACTAAGCAAAAGAATGTAAGCTTCACCACCCCTCCTCCCTTCTCTTCTCCCCCAACCTTATACAGATATTACCTACAACATTAATGTCTTACACTGAATGTAACTGATCAGTGGAAATTATTCTATGACCTGAAAAGAGACAATGCATGTACTTTTGCAACCCAATAAAATATTTAATAAAAATTATCTAAACAAACAAACAAAAAAAAGTGGGTCAAGCAGCACTCCTTGACTATGCACCTACTTCTTCACTGGGAGGGCAATCCTATCTGGCCAGTTTCTAATCTTGGGAAGCATTAATCACAGAGCTACTGTTTTATCAGGGTTCAATTTACTGGAAAAAGTACCACTTTGTCCAGTGGGGTGAACTGCCTAGTAAGTGTGCTTATGCCTGCAGTTTATTTATTTTTCTTATCCTGTTCCAATGTATCTTCATATTGGGTTAGATTTGTAGTAACCTGTTTACATTTTAACACATAAGTAAGGTATCTGAATATAAATAAGGTTTCTGTATTTCATTTTCACATCGTACTATACATTTAATATTGTATAATCTTTCTGCTACATCACCCCGAGAGCAATTTTGAATCAACTCCAGTCCTAATGATTAGCTAGAAATTAAACATATTCTTTCAATTCAGTTTAACATTGATAAAAGTATTATATGCAGTAACACAGTTGTCCTGTGATTATCAGGGAAAATTCCCACTGAGTATGACCATTGTCTCCTAGAAGAAGAAAATCTAAAAGCTCATAGAATGCATATAAGGGAACAGAGACACCTCCACTCTCCTCACATTTTCTTTGATAGGGGGATATACAATGTTAGACATACTCAGAGTAGATCCATTGAAATCAATGGACTAAAGTAACTGACACTCTGAGTATTGCTATGAGGCAGGCAAAACCACCGGGTTGGAGCCAATTTGTCTGGTGGACAAATTCCTACCTGGCCCCATAAAACGGCAACCACCGTAGCCACGGGAAAGTCCTTGACTATAAACTTGAACCAACTGTGGGTGGGTGGGGAACCTGACGAGGGAAAAGCAGGTAAGGCCCTAGGTGAGGGCTGTTTAAATGGTTAAGGAGCGGACCCGAGACTTAGGACCCCTGCCACCTATCAAGAAAGGGCACTGAAGCTATGGTTCCTTTGTCAGGTGCCCCAGTGAAGCCTCTGCTGTCCCGTAATGCCACCACACCAGAAGGGTGAGCAGACTTGTTATATTATGTGGCTGGTATCCAATGGTAATCATTGTCACAACTGGGTTGGGCACTGGGGCAATCCTTTGTCTTGGACGGAGAGGAGGTTGTAATCTCCGCCCACCCCTCCAAACGCTAGAGTATTTCGTTAAAGGGATCTAGGGGGAGTGGTCATGTCTGCATGCCCAGGCAGGGCCAGGGCCGAAGACACTCCCCCAGATGGCAGTCCCTGCAGGGGTCACCCTATTTGATGTAAGTCCTAGGCCGCCCCCCCCCCACTTGGGACTGGCCTACACGTCACTTTTGGTGGGTGGGCCGAAAGTATTTCAGTTGCCCCATGCCCAAGCCAAACCTCTCTGATCTGTATTCAATAAAGTTGTGGCCTGTTTCGATCCAAACCAGTCTTAGTAGTCTCTTATTTATCTGGGGCCGGAGTCTGAGCAGCACGATGCCTAGGCCTGCAATTGAGTTCAGATGTCATATTTGCAGTCTACTGTCCATTAGAAAGTTCTGACTAGTTTATGAATTTGGATGGTTGGCTTCAGTCATGCCTTTCTGTAAACAGAAGGGTTCCTTACAAACACAGATGGGACTCTGAACCAGTCTCTTATAGCAAGGAAACCACAAAAGCTTACAGCCTTCAAGATGTTGAAGGACTCTTTGTTCTTCTGCAACAGTCTAATATAGCTGCTGCGCTCTCTCTCTCTCTATATATATATGAACATACACACACACACACACACACACACACACACACCGAACATCAACAACATATACATATAAAAGTTATTGTCAGTTATAAGTTACTGTTACCAAGGGACTGGAATAATTTATGTAACATCTGTTTTCATATTTTTTCTAATTAACATAAATATTTAACGCATAAATGCTCAGGCCACTTCTTTTGCTACTGATTCCCCACCACCACCACCACCTTTAAAGAAAAAAGTCTATACTAAAAATAGGCAGGCTCTGTTATTTAACTTGAAACATCCTTAGATGTGAAAGGAACAAAACATTCCTGTTGAAATGTAATTAATTTCAGCTGGAACACTGGAAGGAATATGCCACAAATATCAATAGTACCAAATGTATATCCTAAATAAGAGGGTGAGCAAGTGATTTCAGAATGTAGTAGCAATTAATACATTTAACAGTATCCAATGCAAGGAATTTAAATTATGAACCAAGAGGAATGTGTAGACTTGATGTCCAAAACTCATGCCTCACAAAGTTTAGTAGGTTTTTCTGCACTGCCATAAGACGTAGGGATTTTTACTAACTCTGGAATTGCTGTGCTATCTTTTAGTGTCCTAAATATGAAAGCCTACAACTTAGTTGTCTTTTAAACCCTAGATATTCCTAGTTCAAATCTTACATTGGCTACAAACTTAGGGGACTCCTCCAGAAGATCTCTTTAGAAGATGCCTTATACCAAGTCAGGCAACTGGTCCATTTTGTTCAATACTGCCTACACTGATTGGAAGTAGATCTCCAGGGTTTCAGAGAGTAAACTCTACCAGCCCCACCTGGAGATGCCAGTGATTGAACCTGAGACCTCCTTTATACAAAGCAGATGCTCTACATATGAGCTATGGCCCTCTTCCATGAAATGGAAATTCTTCATCATTCATCCACCAACTCTTGCTCTTCTAAATGTATCCAGGCCTTCTTCATCCTCATTACCATAAAAGATAACTGGCAAAGTTGGAATGCTTCATAATATAAAAAAGATATAAAATATATAAGATATAAAAAGATATAAAAAAGAAAAGCCTCCTCCACTGGCTTTTCTGAAATACAATTTCATAAGAAGACAAGGTGATTTTGCCTGGAAAACCAACTTGTTGATCTTCCCTTTGCCGTGATTATAACATTCTCCAGTGGAGAGTGATTGGGAGGACCTGGAAAAGCAACAGAAAACGAGGTAGCAGCTTCAGTTACATTTTAGTAAATTGTCCCAAAACAGGTAATTTCAATTTATGGCCAATGTTTATCCTTGGACATTTTCCTGAGTTTAGTTTAAATAGCTTTCTAAGTTTTCTAGGAAAATTAATTTTCATTTTGTTTCATTTCATTGGTTTAAAGCAATTTTGCTTTTGTTTTAAAGCAATTTTGTTGCGCTGGGGTGACAAGAGCACTTTAAACCTAAAGTTCTGGTATGTGATTTAATGCCAGCCTTAAGTAGTGATCGTCTGGAGACACCCAGCATATGGCACCAGGTAATCCACTGTTTTCTCTCTCACACACATACATACACAAATTCGATACAGAGACAGTAATACTGACCTACAATATGGGGCTATTGCAAGGATTATTGTGATAAAGTATGTAAAATGCTTTGAAAACGTGAAATGCTCTACATAAAAAGTATCATCATCATTATCAGGTAAACAGCTCATATCATTATAGAGTACTCTACCCAGCACAGGAAGAGGCCAGGTATGACAACAGAAAAAAATCCATTATAGATAACCACCATTTTAAAAAACATAGTTCATCTTAACTTTCTTCATAATGCCAATACCATGAGCAGTGCCTATTGTGAGTAATATGGGCATTAGCATAAAATAGTTGCAATGAAAGAGAAAACTCAGAATAAAAGATTAAAAGGATAATAATCTTTAGCAGCGAGTTATTGTTTAAAAGTTGTGTTCCAAGTAATAGCATGCTATAATGGTGTTAAGTATATTTAATTTCCAACAAAAATAAAGCATTTTTGGCTTGCATTTCTAAATTGCATATAAGCTGTCAGAATCAGGAAACAGCTTAAAACTAGCTTAGAACTTGTGTTTGCATGGCCTGATACAAACCTTTTCTATTTGAAACCTATTAGCAGTCATCACTGACCCTACAGAATATACCGTAAGTATTAGTTATGATCTTGTAAATCAGATAATTTTCTGGATTTATCAGCAACAGAATGTCACTGTTATCTCTCATATACTGTATTTAGTATTTTGCTTAAATAACAAGCTGTATTTCTCCACATTTGATTGACATAAGAATCACTATATTCAGGGGAGAACGAGGAACTAGTAAATAATATTGCTCCAGCTCAGCATTCAAATGGGTTTGACAGTCCTGTTTTGGGAAATTGTTATGAAGAAGGTATTCCATATCCTATCATTTCAAGGAATAGACATATATTTCAAGGAACACACAATGTACAATACTATTTTGAGAAGAGATATGTGTTCAAGAAACCTGCTGCTCAGTGAGAAAGGGGTCAAGCATTCAACAGTGTTCCAAAATAAAACTAGCAAAGGTTTAGGGCTTTGTGAGCGTTCAGTGCAACTACTGACGAAATGCCTGTCAAGAGCCCAGTGGTTAACTGGGAAGCTTCCCAGGGTAAGAGAGAGAGACGGGAGGTGAGGGGATGACAGAAGTGCAACAAGGTGGTGTAGCTTTTGCCTTAACAGACTGGAGACAATGGTAACATTGCAGTGGGACTCAGAAAAAGGGTCAGCAAATAGGTTTAAGGAAAAGAAGTATATCATTACCTAAAAAGGTAAAGGTAAAGGACCCCTGACAGTCAAGTCCAGTTGCAAACGACTGTGAGGTTGTGGCACTCATCTCGCTTTACTGGCCGAGGGAGCCGACGTTTGACCGCACAGTTTTTCTGAGTCATGTGACCAGCATGACTAAGCCGCTTCTGGCGAAACCAGAGTAACGCATGGAAACATTGTTTACCTTCCCGCCAGAGCAGTACCTATTAATCTACTTGCACTGTCATGTTTGCAAGCTGGAAAGGGGCAGTAGTTTAAGGGAATGCAGATGAGCATCAATCACAAACATCAAAAGGTAGGGAAGGGAAGATTTATTTGTGAAATTTGGGTAGAACTCAGGAGGGGACGGGGCATTCAAGGAATCAACAGAATACTTGTTTTTCAGAGCAATTATGTTTTGTGTGCAAAAACGTACAAAAGAATATGGAGAGGCAGTCCAAGGCAAAACCAAATTCTCTTTGACTTGATTAATAAGGGCTGACCGACTTTTCTGGATTCTGCAATGGTATTATACCTCGTGCACAGTGCCCCTTCATCTTCAAGGCTCAATCATTAAATCCAGAGGAAAGTAGGGTACTTATGCTTTCAGCAGTCTCTTGCTAACTGAACATGAGTGTGTGGGGATAACAATGCCTTTGTACATATCACTGCAGGGCACTTACATCTAATTTTGCCAGGTACAGACAACATCCAGGCCTGCTCCAGTCTCCTCCTACTCTCCAGTTTCACATGTTATATCATTCATCTTAGGCCTTCAAAAATGTAAATCTCCTTGGGTGTCTCGGTAGAAAGGCAGTAGAGAAATGCCATGAAGAGCACTCCCAAAGCATCACCCTCTGGAAACAACCATCCAAACGGGACCAGAACCACCACAAAGCAGTGCTACCTACCCCTCACTTGGACAGCTGCTCCAGAAGGATACAATGGTAAATGGTACTGAAAGCAGCTGAGAGGTCAAGTTATATTGACAAGGACACATTTCACCTACCTCTTTCCCCAAATAGGTCATCATGCAGGGCAATCAAATCAGTTTCTGTGCCAAACCCCAACTGAAATTGATCTAGGAAATCAGTTTCCTCCAAGAGCACCTGGATCTGGTCCATGACCATCCGCTTAAGAATCTTGCCCAAGAAGGACAGATTGGCAACTGACCGGTAATTAGATTAGGGGGGCTTGCATATGGCACAGTCACTGCCTGTGCTGTGGGCCCCTTACCTAGTCTGCCTCACCTTCCATACCATACCTCTCCCTGGCCAGAACCACTGTGATTGGCTCCCTTGCTCTCCCCAGTTCCTTTCCTCCCAGATATATCCTCCCTCCTTCCATAAAAACAAGGAGCAAGGCTTGAAGGAGAGATGTGGTAGCTGTAGGTGTTGGACGGATTCCTCCCCCCCCCCTTCCTGTTCACCTTCCTGCTACAAACAGAAGTCTCTTGGTTCCAGGACTGCAGATGGGAACTTCTGTACTCTCTGGCCTTCAACGATGTAGAAGGCGCCCGGTTCCTTGGGCCCAGGAAAAGGTGCCTGTGAGGGTCCTGGCTGTGCTTCTAGGGCCTCTGCTACTGTAGAATCTGATGCAGCTGGCTCCTGCCCATCAGTCTCAAGTTTGGTGGACTTATGGTCACCATCATCAGGCTCAAATTGAGGAATCTGGTTCAGGCTCTAAGCTGGTGACTCTGCAGCCTTGGTTGCAACTAGTCTCTGTGCTCATGACGCTCCTGTACTCAATAGTTTCATTGTGCCCTGGGTAAGGAGACTATTAGGTTCAAACTTATTTTATACAATATTCTAGATTAGTAAGAATAGTAATCTTAGCTCCCTCCAATCTTATTCTTACTTCTAAAAGTAATTTGACAATAATTTTACCAATGCACTTTAAATAATCAGGCTGGAAATGTAGATGTTGGTTACTTGTGTTATAATAGCAGCAGTTAAGTTAAAGCTTAATATATAGCTCTTAAAATAAAATATTATATTGGTTTAACATTAACTGTACTATATCATTTTTAGCTACAAAAGCGACTGTAAACATTAGTTTAAAATAACCTTTACAGATAAATGTCAGTAAAAGATACCTGAAGGAATAAACTTCCTGTTTTCATCTGCTCTAAGGACATGAAATACAAGAAAAGTTTCTATGTTAATTTATCTTATACCTCTGAAATCTGCTAACCTAAAATTTTAGAATTATAAATTAAACTTTGCAAACAGGCGAATCTCTCCCTTTGAACACCTAGCAGGAGAAATATTCCTATGTATGCTGCCCACTGCAATTCAATTTATTTCTATGCTAAGAAAATTATGTTGCCAGTATTTTCAGACACTCAGGTGTTTTATAACACAACATCTGGTAGATTATGTAGCCTGCACCAAAAAATACAATACTTTGCTACTACATTCCTTCATCACTGTTTGTAAAAGTCAATGCCACTATTGTTGCAGCCATTTTATTTTAAGAAATAAGGTTTACAATATGGAGTCTGTTCCTGGCCCTAAAAATCTGGGGTGCAAACATGTTTATTTATTTCAGTGTCAAAGAGCAATGAAGAACGAGCCTGCTTTGCTGAGGTACAGAAAAAGTGTTCAGAGTATGCTGCATTAGTCTTTTGCTTGTCTTTTTATAGTAAAGTAATTTTATGGTATTTGTGTCACAATGAAGGACAGAGATAAGCCAACTGTTTAGATTCCTCTCCTTTATGTTATGGCTTTGATCACTAACAATGCTGCGTGAACAGCCAACAGAAGGCTGACATTTCATAAAATATGCAGTGATAAAAACTAATACTGTAGCATCTGGGAACGATATATAAAATGCAGAAATACACCTAATAACTGTGATCTTAAATTACAAGTTACGAAAAGCTAGCTTGGAAGCACACACATCAGAAAGATCAAGATTAAGGTTTTTGTGTGCTTCTGATCCTAAAAATGCTTAAAATATTAATCTCAAAATATAATCAATAATTTGCCACAATTCCTCAGGTGCCTGAGAAACCTGCTTAGAAGTGTGTCTATATTTTTACATCTCAGCTGCTGCTAACTATACAGCTCTTATAAATTCTCTTAACCTTTTTCAGAAGTTTCCCATCTCAGAACTACAAATCATTTTTCTGAAAAGCTTTCTAATTTCTTTTCTATAGCAGAATATAAAGAATTCTTGAGACTGCATGGTTTACAGCCCAGTAAAATTAAATTCAAAGTCACATCTTAACATTTCATATGTGAAGAGCAGAATGTGGGTGTGCCACTCCATTGCAGCGTCTTAAAAAAATGGGATGAAGATGATGGGCCAACCTATTGCCCCATGTCCCCTGCCCACCTCACTTACCTATGTCAGTGAGATCCAGCCCCACATATGGTCCAGCTCCTCTCCATCCACAAAGCATGGGAGAACATAGCTTCTTTTAAGAAGGAGTGGGGCCTGGGTCACTGAGTGGTCTAACAGAAGTATAGGTCCTTTGATAAGCAATAGCTAGAGAGTAGCAACACAGATGAGAGACACATGGAACATGGGCAGGATGTAAATAATGCTACAAAAAGCTTCTTTATTTACTCTTAATTTGAACTTGCTTTTCAGAGCAGGTGAATGGATCACAAGCTCTTATTGCAATTGTTAACGTGGATCAGGATACGAAAGCAAAAATATCTCATTGTTTATCATAATTTAGCACAAATTGCTATTTAACTTAAGACAGTGAGTTGAATCCAATAGGACTACATTTTAATCAAAATGGGAGCAGGAAGCATTGTGCTGAGTCCACAGGAGCACAGGGGGGACTCAGCCAACACAATGGGGCCTTCCCAGCCTGTACTCCCCACTGAAGACTTGCCGCTATGGAATGCTGCAGGCTGGGGCACAGGGGGCAGCAGTAAGATGAGACAATCTGTAGAATTCAGGAGGGCTGCTTGCACATGCAGAAGTACCCTCCTGTGCTTGAGCTGAATCAAAGTCATTATCTTAACTCAAGGCAGAAGCAAAATTATTAAATTACTCTACCTTTCCTCACGATAAATTCAAATCAAAATTTGAGACAAATATGTTTTTTTATATGAAATAAAAACCACATCTAAATACGTTAATGGGAAGTGCAATCCTGTGAATGGTTATTCTGTACAAGTCTCATTGACTTCAACTTACTCTCAAGACAGTACTCCCCAAACTGTAGCCCTAGAAAGCAAGTCATTTGGACTTAGATCCTCATAAGTGTGTTCACAGCTAAAAACATTCAAAAAGAAGCTCTCAGATAAGAACATAGGAAGAACAGGGCTGCAGCAGGGTCTGATGAGATCTCTCAAAATCGTGCACTCTGCAAGATCTCGAAGGATTTCTGCGGGTACTCGTGAGATGTTGCTCGAAGCTGATGCCCCTTCTCCACCAGCAGTGGGGCGCCCACGGGGGGGGGGGGGGACCACCTATCAGGCTTCCACCACCCAAGGCATCTGCCTCACCCTGCCTCATGGGTGGGCCAGTCCTGAAGAAGAACCTTGCTGGATCAGGCAATGGCCCGTCTGGCCCAGCACCCTGTTCTCACAGCGGCCCACTAGATGCCCCTAGGAAGCCTAAAATCACAACAGCCAACAGCACTGTCCCCATTTGTGATTCACATCAGCAGGCATTCAGAGGCATACCGTTTCTGACAGTAGAGGCAGAACATAGCCATTGTGGATACACACTCTCACATAATAAGCATAAATCTCTAAAACAGTCTTAGTAAGTTATATAGGAAACTTTTCAAGGTTAACAGTATGGAAAAATAATACATAATACCCGCAGCCTCCATTGCCTAACAGGAGCAAAGTATTTTTAGTGATTTTTCATCTACCAGGCATCAGTAAAAAAAAATCCTCAACTGGTGCATGAGCAATTTTATTATGCATCCGAAAACTCCCAACAACAATTACATATGTGGGAGGCAACTGTCCTTGTGCTGATAATTAGCATCTGAATTTAGGTAATCCACTGTTACACTCACCTGCTTGTTATTCTTACCATATTTTGATGCCACTTAATAGAGGCACACAAACCCCTTCTCATAGTTAACATCAACACTTAAAAAAAGAGAGACCCAACCTGTTATAATAGGTGGGAAAATATCAGAATCCTTCTGCATCACCCATTGGTCAAAAATGGCATTACATTACAGGTCTGAGAGTAAACACATATTGATATTCACAATGGTCTTACTCTTAACATTTTATGCACATTATGATTTTATATTTGCAAACAGTAATTCATACAGTAGTTCCTCTGAATAGTGTTTGGGTTTTTTATCAATATCACATTGACTGTAAGCCTGTAACAATTTGTGGAAGCTCCACTTGGGCAGAGGGGAGTAGGAAAAGATACATATAATGAATGGCTACCTTAAGAGGAATTCTTATGTATATTGTTACTGGTGCAAGCCACACCACTACTGCAGGCCAGCATAGCTGAGTTCAGGTTAAGAGCTACAGCTACAGATGACTGCTGACAATGATCATGAAAAAGTAGTACTACTTTCCCTAATAGGTCTAAACTTTATTGCAGAGTTTGCATTGCAGGTTTGTAACAGTATGTTACATTCAAAAAAAAAAAAAAAAGTTCCAGTCTTGTTTTATCTACTGGCATTATCATTCTGAAGACACTGTCTAAAATTCAAGGCATTTAATAGTCCTCTGTACAGTGCATTGCCTTCCCACCTTATATGCAGCATTGTTTTATGCACCATTCAGCTACATGTTGATAGACTGAAGTCACTATGTGATAGCAGCACACACAGAGTTATTCTCAATTCCAAAGCAAAAAGACTCTGGAGTGGTAGACTAGGTCTGAAACTTAATACCTGGGGCTGTCTGTAACACTGAGGTCACTGACTTTCAAATACATTCAAGGCAGGTAATACAAGTTTCTTCAAGCAGGAGCTTTGCTTGCTATTACGCAACACCAACACTTTTGTTAGTACTCACAAAATGTAAGATGGTAAACTAATCGACTGTAATGCAACAATCCTATACACACTTACCTAGAAATAAACCTAATCAAACTAAGGTGGCTTACTCTTCAGTAGACATGTACGGTACATGACTGCACTATAAAGCTATTTACTTGAAAGAAAATCCCAATGTGTTCAACAGAACTTATTTCACAGTAAATAGATTTAGGACAGCAGTGCAAGAAGCACAGGATTGTGCCTGGGGAACATGTTCCCAGTGCTGCAGAAATAAAGCTATCAAGTCATATCAATATCAGTATTGCTGGTCCTGCAAGCACTGAAAGACAGAGACTACACTCTGCTGGACAGTTTTAGATCTCATGGAATATGTCATTCATCAGACATTGAAATACTTCAAGTGGACTTACAATGTCTCACACTCAGTTTTCCATTCATTCTTTTCTCTAATCCAAACAAGATTATAAACCCCATACAGTTCTAACTTGGTGTAGATAGCTGTATTCTCAAGCACTCTTAAGTGTTTAGTGATGACAGCAGTTGAATTATTTGAGGTAATAGTGTTCAAGGTGTGGTAGTCACTGGAGTCAAAAACGTATGGATTTCTGCTTCAAAAAGAGTTTGGGAGATAACATGGTCAAGGCGGAGGTGCGGCTAAAGCCATGCTGTAATTTTTTTGTCAATAAACTCTCACTGTGCGGTTAGACAAGGATACAGGTCCCCAAAATCAAGTGAAAGGTACAATAAGGTACCAGGGCAGCAAAGGGGGGAGAGAATCGGTTTCAAAAGGACATACCACAAGTCTCAAGATTTTGGGGTGGGCACACCACTAGAGGGTTCACTGGATGCTGCGTGCATAGCACAGGCCATCTACAGGAAACTGTCTGTGCCAGAATCCAAAATTCAGGCTTTCCAGGAGATGATGGTGATATGGGCTGTCAGCAAGGGAAACCTCAGGACAAAAGATAAGTGAGGTGAGAATACACCATTATATGTCAGCTGTTCTAAGTGCTCACCATTTCCAGTGGGCTACTCAAGCATGAATGACAAGATGAGATGCCAATTTTCACTTACGGCACTCGGTTTAGGCTATGTAGGAAGGGAGTGCTCCTTCATGAAGGTGATAACCATAAAGTTACTAGAGTCCCCGGCATCTGGAACGTGCTGGGCTAGTGGAGAGTGACCAATGTGGAATGTGAGAACCCTCTTCATCTGTTCCTCAGCTGTGGATCTCACAACAGTAAGAACAGAGATTCCTCTACACAACCAGGGTTGATCTTTTGAAGAGCAGAGGCTAGCAAAGTGTGCTGATTGAAGCCAGGCTCCTCCAAGCCATATGGACTCTGGCTTGGCCACTACTAAAGGGTGCAAGGCTTCTTAAACTGTGCTGGCCTGTCCACTAAACTGCTCCACTATAGCAGCTTCATTCCAGACTATATCCAGAAGGTGCAAGGAGATGGCACATTTCATCATGGTTGCAGTCAGCAGATGAATTGGTTAGGGAACTTTCCTGGCCTGAGGATTATCAAAAGTTTACAAACGTTCACTAACACACTCTGCACCATTTCCCCAGAGAAGGCTAGGTAGCATGTAACATGGAGTCATTCATCTTGTAGCCCCTTCAGCTAGCAGAGTACAAAACAAACCAATCATTGGGAAAATCCAGGACAACGTTCCATGTAAATCTGGAACTTAGCCAAGTAAACTGAGAAATCCACAAGCAGACATGAAGGTGACTGTTGCTTATCCCCAAAAACTGGTATTCTGCAATAAGGCTGCCTCTAATCCTGGAAGCATTTTTGCTCAATATACACATAAAATTCCAAGCTTTGAAAAGTATTCAAAATTCAAAGTTGAACTTGAGTTAATATTATGCTACATATGGACTGGAAGCACAGTCCAGAGTGGGTGGATTTCCCCATTCAGTTTAAGGTTGGAAACAGTGCATATACAGAATTTCTGTGTGTGAGCAAAGAAGCCTCAACACTGGCGATAGCACTTATTATTGGACCTCACCCCCAAAGGCACACTTCTCTATTGTTTCCCAAGACAGACCGATGCCAACAGACCAGCCTGAGATTATAACCCATTTTTGTATTTTATCTTACTAGCTTTGGAATCTGCTTAGTGCTATTATCAGCTGAGCAGCAACCACTTAAGGTTGCCACATCTACCTAAGCACTATTTAGATTTCTAGTATGTTTCATTCCCAAATTTCAATATGGACAGTTGAAAATAGTGATTTTTTTCAGTATTTGTATATTTATTATATTTTGCCACACATCCTTTTAAAAGTGTGTGTGTGTATCATATAAATAAAAGCATGCTAATACAAAGAAGATATATATTCAACTTAAGGAAACACAAGTAGAAATATGCTTTTGTTCACATAATAAATAACATATGTTAAATACAGAAGGTAATATACATTATTTCTCTAACATACCATACCGGCCCAATCAGAAAATATTTTGAGAAAGTTGTCTTAAGAATACCTAGAGACAGAGTTTCATATGATATCAAAGGCTTCCTTGACTAACTATAGTATTGAAGAGAATGCACGTAAAAAAGTTTTCTTTCAAGTTAATTCCATCGAAGCCCAGGTTAGGACATGTCAGCACCATGCATATTCTTGGCACAAATAGAGACCTTCCTTGCATTATCCATTAAGCACTAACACTTAGGCCTGTTAAAAATTTCCTGTGAGTATTCATTTGGAGATTATTTCACAAATTCCAATGCAAAATTAATCTATTTCCAACTAGTTAACAATGAAGAAGCTAAATATTTCATTTATTCATATTATCTCAAAGTAATTTTCCACATTTATGCCATTCAGTTAGGATCACTGAGCATCATGTAAACAAGTAAAGAGAATTACTTTCATTTCAAGCTTCAAGCAAATGCATACAATGAAAATTGTTACAAGAGTACCCAATTCAAGACAGTGCTAGATAGTAATAAAATCGCATGCATATGTTAAGGAGTAAAATCTTTAAAAAGTCAAATTTCCCAACTTGCCTTTTGACAGTTCCAAAACCCATGCATGAATCCAGAACAACTTTCTGCCCCAAGTCTGGTCAGTAAAGAAATTGAGGTTAACCTTTAATTTTTAATGTCACCTGCAGCCAGTGATTGCTTTTTCTAATGCAAGTGACAGATAAACAGAAAAACACTCCCAAGATGATACACAAAGCACCACACACCATAAGTGCATTTTTATTTTTATACCAACTCAATTTCTCAAATGGATAACCAATGTTCCTACTAATTTACATTAGGAATTGAGTGAGGCATGAAAATTGTTCTGATGCAGAGGCACACTAATTCACTGTATAGGGTGCAGAATTCCTATTGCAATACAAAATAAATTTAAAACCGAATAACTTCATCTTCCATTTACCAGTGGAATTATGAGTGCCTTCAGAAGTAGTAGACAACAATAATGATGAGAGGAGAAAATAGGACTTTTAAGTACACTGCGTAAAACATTACTTAAAAGTCACCCAAATTTTTTGTGTGTGAAAAAAAATTCTGAAGGGCTCAAATCAACTTAGCTGGTGTTTAAAATAATCCATAATGGATTCATCAGCCATGTGGCGGACCAAAGTTGTGGTCTTAACATGGCTAAACACAAAACTGCAGAGAGTTGTCCAAGGATAGACATGGTAGCATTCCCAAGCAATACTATTGCTGATAGAATTAGAAGAAAGTGAAAGATCTCTCAAGAATGAAGGGCAGCTTTGGAACATCCCATTCCTAAAGTGCCCTCCTATATTGGATGGTAAAAGGTAAAGGTAAAGGTGCCCCTGCCTGTACGGGCCAGTCTTGACAGACTCTGGGGTTGTGCGCCCATCTCACTTAAGAGGCCAGGGGCCAGCGCTGTCCGGAGACACTTCCGGGTCACGTGGCCAGCGTGACATCGCTGCTCTGGCGAGCCAGAGCCGCACACGGAAACGCCGTTTACCTTCCCGCTGGTAAGCGGTCCCTATTTATCTACTTGCACCCGGAGGTGCTTTCGAACTGCTAGGTTGGCAGGCGCTGGGACCGAGCAGCGGGAGCGCACCCCGCCGCAGGGATTCGAACCGCCGACCTTTCGATCGGCAAGTCCTAGGCGCTGAGGCTTTAACCCACAGCGCCACCTGCGTCCCATACATATTGGATGGTACTGTATTGTTATACAGTACCATACAACTTTTTATTCTGTGCAGTGATAGAAAGGAAGATTGGTGCTGCTGTGGTCCATTTTTGTGCATTAAGCAACCAATGGATGCTCCAGGGTACAGATTTTTTGTCCAGAAATTTGAGTGATCCAGAGCCAGGTCTCCTGTTCTATATGTACTTTATGGTTTAGTACCTGTTTGGTGTTGCCTGTCTCAGTGACTTATATTCCTTTCTCTTTTTTGCAAGCCTCTGGTGTGAAGAGCTGTGAGGTCAAAACATCTCTGACTCATATACGAGTGTAACTGAGATAGATAGAAGATAGATGATAGAGATAGATGATAGATTTTTCTTTCTCCCTCAAATATAATATTGATAGATTTTTCTTTCTCCCTCAAATATATTATTGATAGATAGATTTTTCTTTCTCCCTCAAATATAATATTGGTGTGGGGTTGTTGGGGTTTTTTTGGGGGGGGGGTGCAGGAAGCCTATATGTCAGAGTCCCTTCTAATTCCTGGATCCAACAAGCACTCAATTGCTGGAATAGACAGGCAAGTTTCTTAGCAATGGCCTGAGTATGGGTTGTTAAGGTAACAAAGGAAGTGGATTGGTGCCAGATAGAAAATGGGTGGGCCCCGCTCCCTCAACTGTCTGATAATTAGGAAGAGAAAACTCAGAGTTGAGGTGTGTTAGCTAGAAGCTGAAAGCAGGCTGCGCAGCTGAGAGACAGAGGAATGCCTGCTGAAATCTAAGGCCTGCTGGAATTTAAGGCCTGCTGGAATTTAAGGCTGTGGCCACTGGGGGGAAGCAAGACCTTCTTGGGGTGTTAATGCTGTCAGCCTGTCCATTGTAGACTCAAGTTGTATATATGTGTAAATAAACTAAATATCATAAAGACACCACAGTGCCTCCACTGTGCCTCATTTCCAAAATGAAACATGAACCCTATGTAAGTGTCTGAAACCCCAGGAATCTTGCACCGCCCAGAGATTGGGGTGGCGTGGAACAATATAACAGAACAGAGTGTGAGAAAAACGATTGTATCTAATGAGATTAATCTGACATGGGAGAGACCACAGCAAGCTTTGTAAAACAAAAATCAGAAACAGGACAAATTAACATATGTGGCAGTTCTAAAGCAATTCAAGATTAGTGGGCTCAATTTTTTCATGAACTTGGTTCTGTGTTCAATAAACCTGTGAAGCCTGATGTTAGGATGGCTGTGCTTTGAAGATGGAACACTTTGCACTCAGCACTGGAGCTTGTTGAAGCTTTTTTCCATAACAAACCACTTGGAAGAGAATTCCCTAAGGAGTAGCCACTACTGAAAAGGCCCTCTTTCACATACTCCCCTAAGGAATTGACTGGGGCAGAACCAGCTATGTACCCATCCATATTTATGTTCTGCTGATTTCTGTACTAGTGTTCAATGTGAGAATTCTGATCTCACTTATCCTGTTGAGAAATCTAATTGCTTTATGACTTCACACTTCCGTCCAGCTATCATAAGAAGGAAGGAAGGAAGAGCTATATTTTTCCTACTGAAGTTATATGTAAACACAGTACCTGCCGGAACTTCAGCTTTTGAACAGTCTATTATTTATATGACAGAATGAAGATCTAAAAACATGAAATACACCCTTAAATTATTCACTTACTCTTTTTTGAAAGAAAAGATGTCAATCTAACACTAAGAGACTTCAAGAAGATTTCTAAAGGTTTCAAGAAAATTGCCTTATTTATCAAAACTTTATTCCCTACATCAGTTCATTAAATACTGTTGCTGAGCGTTAAGGTCAAACAGTGTCAACCAATTATTGTTGTGGAAAAATACTACTCAAAACAAACAATGTAGACACAAAATTATTTTAATAGGCTGGCTGAGTACTATTTATCCAAAGTATATTTCAACCATAAAAGAATATTTTAAGGATTTTAGAAACAATCACTTTTAAGGATATTTTATTAAAGCAGCATTAAATATGACTTTTATTTGTCTGTTTAAATGCCAAGGTAACTATCAGCTATACCCATGCCTGAATACTCAGCTGTAACCTCTTTTGTTTAGTTTTTTCTGAAAATAGGTAACAAATATTAAATGATTCAAAATATACTAATTTTAAAAGTGTTTTAATACATTTTCATCTTTCAAATAAGCACTATATTAATGATAGCTGGTATTATAATTAAATATATACATTTAAAAAGATACATAAAACAGATGCGTGTTTGACAAACCTGCATTTTTTTCTAATATAAACAATATTAGAGTTTTCTGTTCTCCTACTGCCTTACAGCATGTTGAATACATAAAATATATGAATGCAACAAGGGCTTCAACAGTAACAATAGTGAAGCAGTGATTAAACTTCACATCACTAATTGGTCTAGTGAATGCATACCTAGTCATATTCTAGAATTATTCCATCATTCTCAGAAATAGAATAACTATTAGATCTGTTTGGTTTTGGATTCAAAATCAGGTGACATATGAATAACACCATATGCCTTAGAATATACAATCTTACATGTATGTAAACCTAATGAAATAATAACTTTATGACATGTTGTATTTCCCCTCTTAATTCTCCAGTAACATCTTCTTACTTCTTCCCTAGTATCCATACACAATGGAAATTGGTTCTCAATAATAAAAGGACGTCTGATTTTTGTGCATTTTGTTTGGCACGATGTCAGAATTGGGCCTTTAGTGTGGTGGCAGCTGCCCTTTGGGTCTCCCTGCTATGGCATATGAGACAGGCATTTTATTGTCTTTTTTTGCGCATGTTAAAAATTATCTCTTTCAACAAGCATTCTAGTATCCTTCTCTTAACCGGTATCTGTTTTGGAGTTGAACTGGTTTTATGTATGTGCTTTAAGCTGATATTATATTTATAACTGTTTTTCAAATTTCTTTATATATGTATCGCTTTTACATATGCTATTCTACTGTAAATCGCTTTAGGGTGCCTCATAGGAAGCAATTTATAAAAGAAATAAATAAGTTAATAGTTATTTGACTGAAAAAGGATCACTGGTATCTATCCAAGAATGGCTAAAGATACTTTTTTTTCCCTGTAAAAGAAAAATTCACTGCTTTACATAGATCACTAAACGCCAATGGATAGATTTATCCTATAGCAAGAGATATATAGGTGGGTACAAATAAAAGGAACAGGCTAGAGGCGTGTAAACTTTTTATAATTATAGCTGGGAACACAATTTGTTAAAGGAAGTGTACTGTACAATTAAATCTGAAATTTTAGCAAGATGCCCTGAGGCTGTCTTGCAGCTGTCAGGAACTGGTAACACTCATGTTCTTCTTATGAGGCAGCTACAATAGCACTTCAAGACACCTTTCCTGTAGTCAACTTGACTTTGAATGAGAGGAAATAGGCAGGCGGGGGGTGGGGGTTGGAATAGGTGAGACTTGTCTCTCTCCTTCCATTCACATAAGGCCTCCATAGGATTCAATCCAGGCTTTCTCAGCATCTCTCCCATACAATCCTTCTTATCAGTTCTGAAATAATCTATAGAGGAACTTCCCTAGGTTACTCTAGCTGGAGAGATTACTCAAGCAGTATTCAGAGAGCAGGTCTCCTTATTAAGAACACCCTAGCTTTGCAATGTCCTCCTAGAAACCTATGAGGCCTAGGTATCAGTGAAATGATTTTATTTCATGTCTTACTACTTCTGTTATAGTGTATTATTGCTGCTTGTGTTGGGTTGGATCCGGACTTAGTAATAACTGTAAGCATGTCAAACTTAATTCTCATTGATTTTAATGGGTATACTCCAAGCATGACTAAGTTTGGATCTAAACCAGATTTTACTTTTGTAATGGGATTGCTGCTTCTACCAGTCTTCTGTCGCTGATGGAAAAGAAGCAGCAACATACTTCCCCCTGCTCTAAAACAGGATTTGAGCAGGTTTCCTTTAATGAAATAAGATACTTGTGGACTTTTGTGCTCTGTGCCTAGCACATATATTTACAGTGATAAAATAACATTATTCTCAAAAGTTCATTTGGGCAGTTACTTCTTTTGCTACAAATCACTCCACCAACATATACACTGAAAACAAGCAGTTAATTCCAGAGGAAAGCAACAAAATGTACTATGCATGCAGTGTAGTAATAGACAGAGAGAATTCTACTAGCATATGACATCCACTATGCCATTATCATAATAAATGGGGAAAGTAGGTCCGATTCTGTCAACAGTAAGGTATGAAAGAAAGCAGCTTCATCAGAATGACAAATATGTCATTCCTAAACAAAAACAGGTCATGCTGACATTCAAAATCTACAAGTTAACATTTTCCCTTCCATTTAGTTGTCCCTTTCCCTTAAAAAAAATGAAAGAAAAGATAAACACATATATTTTAACTAAAAAGATTCTTAGGCTACACTCCAATGCTCACTTACCTGAGAGTAACTTAATGAAACATATTTCTGATCAGACATGCATAGGATTGTACTGTTAATTTAGCCCTTGATTATTCTTTAAGACTGACAATTTTTAATGGTCCATGTGGAAATAAACTTTGTTTTCTTCAATTCTATCAAAATTCTTACAACGCAAATACTAAGAAATTTTAAATGCCTATAGAAACCTATAGCATACCAGGCATATGGTTTAAAATTGCTTTAACTGACATGTATACTAAATCTAATGGGAATGTCATTATACATCTGGTAGCATGCATGAACTGCAAATTAATTTTATCATATTAAAGATACCATAAAGGTACAATGCCCACTGGATGTTTAAGCTTTTATAAAACATTTCCAACATAAAGCATTTTCTTCATGCTTTTTCTATTCATCAGTTAGCTTCTACTCTGATGTAAAGTGGATCAACAGACTGAAGATAAAAGCATACAAACTATTTGGCACAGAAGAGAGCTATTATTGGTGCTTAGGAGGGCCCAACAGGAAGACATACTTGGGAATTGGGCTACCACAAGTGAAAGGTGTGATTCTTTTTCATTGAGAGCATATGACTTCTGACCCATTCAGGGCACAGTTTATTTTTTTGCTCCTATCAGCTATTTAATGATGCTTTTTACAGCTTCTTTCTTAACTACCGTATTTTTTGCACCATAACACTCACTTTTTTCCTCCTAAAAAGTAAGGGGAAATGTCTGTGCGTGTTATGGAGGGAATGCCTACGGGTGGCATGCCTACAGATTTTCCTCCTCTAAAAACTACGTGCGTGTTATGGTCGGGTGCGTGTTATAGAGCGAAAAATACGGTAATTGTTTGTAATGTTTTTATTCTATTTTTATTAACACAGATTAAGACAAATGCAAAATGTTTCTTTCTTTCCCTTTCTATAGACCCAGGTCTTTAGCATAAAACACATAAAGGCATTCAAATAGATAAACTGACTTGTTTTCCCAAGAAAAGAGTTGCTAAGCTTTTGGGAGAGCCAAATCCAAAGCACCGCTCATTTGCTTTTCCCCCACCCAAAGCTCTGGCCAATAGTTTTGGTCATATTGCCCCTCTCCCACACAAACTGGACAGTTTCCTTTTGAGGCTGAATTCAAATCACGTTCCCACTGCCCAGCTGCATCCCATAGCTCCCCACATAGTGCCTGAGCTTCCTGCCCCCTCTCTGCTTCTTTGTCAGCACACAGCCCTTTGCTGCCCACCAATGTCAGCAATCATAATAATAATATTTTTTTTATTTATACCCCGCCCTCCCCAGCCAAGACCGGGCTCTGGCGGCTTCTAGATCGGCTGCAATCTAGCCGATCTAGAAACCACACACAGAGCAATACAGTGCCAGCTCCCACATGTCGCTGAAGTTCACTGGGAGGTACAAAACAATTTTTGAGCTTCATATTTCAAGTATCATACATGTAAAAACCACCCCTACAGACTACAAGAGGTTAAAAGGGCATCAGCCCACCAAAAATGTGTACATATGGCCTCTTTGGAGCTCAACTTTTCATGTATAACATAACTGAGACCTCAAATTCAAAAGGGAGGGTCATCAAGAAGCAAGAAAATCAAGAAAAATTTACAAACCCCACTTTAAAGCATACAAAAGTTAAAATAATTTTATTTATTTGTGACAGCAAACAGGATTCTTTCTGTAACTGAACTGTGACGAAACTCTCTTCCCACGTAAGTTTGTGCATTTTCACTACTGGCTCTCCTTCAAAAATTACTGTCAGAGTGCCTGTAGCCCCCATTGTCTTATGATATTAAGTATGCTTACCTTTTGATCAATTTAATTGCTTGGTGGTTTTCACAGACTACTATATTTCTAATGGATTTGTTATGAAACACTCTGGTTTTATTTGAATCAAATGTTCATACAAGTACACAGTACTCCAAATGCCTTTGAGTAAGTTTACTTGCCAACCTTGCCAACTTCCTCCTCCTGAACTGCTTTCGCAGTGTAGGAAGGAAAGATAAAAGTTGGAAGAGAAAGGAAAAAAATGGGCTATGTTTTGAAAATCTGGGGGGGAAATCTTTGTCTGGAGGAAAGCTGTTCAGGTGCCCCTCATCCTCAGAACATCTTCCATATGAATATGTATGACATGTTAAGTGTGACAATGTACAGATTGTACATGGATAGGCAATCTATAGTCCAGCCTCCAAATGTTGTGAGACTACAGTTGCCATCACACCCAATACTACAATGCTGACTGGATTTGGAGCCCAACAACAACTGGAGTGCCACAAGTTTCCTTCTCTGGAAGAGAAGAGGAGCCAGGTAAGGTACTCCATAACAGGACAGAGAAGAAAGCAAACAGGTCGTGAGCAAAGGATGTATAAAGAAAAAAGTCGCTTAGGAAAGAAATTGTGGAAGATGCAGGTATCAGAGGAACCTGGGTTATGATCAGCACTGGGAGGAGAAATGAGGGAAATGAAATAAGAGAAGATGATTATGGAAAGTAGAGGCAAAGAGAAGGTGAGATCAGGACACTCACCTAGCCACTCAGTCCATTTTCAGGACAAGGTTAAGATGAACACTCACTATTTGACCAGCTCTCACTAGAAAACATTTGAAAGTACTTCTTCCAACTTAATGAATTCCATTCAAATAAAAAAAAAAGCAGAGCAAAGCACATGACACAAATGTGAGTAAGCAGCCCTAGTTACAGTTCAGCTGCTGCCTTGTCTCTATTTTTCTCCATTTAAAGAATACTTTAACAGTAAGGTACTTTATGTATTTTTAACTGATATCAGATAAATAAAACTTTTATCTGAGGTTTTACTTAATGTACTGTAAAGAAGCTGTTGACAATACGTTTATCAGTAAAGGAATTTCAACCTTGCCCTGAGGGTGGCTTAATTTGGTGAAAATTTAGAATAATGCCATACACATTTCCCCAACAGATGCTAGGAGACTCTTAAAAGATACCCAGCTCAATCAGAAGTTATATTAAAGTTCCATCTGGAAATGTGTTTTTCTGTAGCTTCCACTACAATTACCCACGTCACTAATGTCAGGTGTTAAGCGTCATACAACATACTAGCCTTAGAGACTGAGCTAGCATAGCTCCTATGGGCTAATCATATACTCACACATTAAGTGTTGTTTTTAAAACGGGGGTGGGGAAACTTTTCCAGCCACATTGCCTGATGGGCAACCTTCCATGCTCACAAGCCAGAGGTGGTCAGGACCCGAGAGAGAGAGCAATGGATATAGCTCTTATCTTTGCTCAGTAGGTTATATTTTAGTTGCATGCAAGTTACGAGATGTCTGCAAACCACACCTATCCATCCAGACATGTTAGTGACATTATCACAGCTCAGTGACACATTCCAGCTACACAAATCACCTGAGGTGAGCAGAGTCCACTCTCCCCACCATTTTAAAGCATCAGTAACAATACTTGGGCAGCTGCTGCTGCTATAAGTAGTGACATCTTTATTAAGTACCACTTGGGTCCAAGATACCTTAAGAACCAATTGAGCCCTTATATTCTAACTCAGTAACTAAGATCATCCAGAGGAGCACTGCCACTTATTCCTTGTTTTGCAGAGGCCCAACTGTTGGGCACTTAGTGGAACAATCTTCCAGTCGAGATTCAGCAGGCGTCCTTGCTTTTGACTTTCAGACATCTATTGATGCCCTTTCTATGCTGATAGGCCTTTGCAGCTGTTTAATTAGCCAGCCACTTTAATGATTATTTGTTTTCTGTTTCTAATGGTGTTCTCTTTTATTGTTGTATACCGCCCTGATATTTTATGATATGGCAGTATAGAAATGCTTCTATTAAAAAATAAATAGTCTAGAGTGATGACTGGATATAAACAAAGTGAATCACATCTATAATCAAAATAACAAGCATTTTTCTTTCTTCTTGTGAGGCACCACAGGCCTCCAAACCTGCTCCACAGCATGTGCCTGTTTTGCTTCCCTATATGTCACTTGGGAGGGCAGACATGAAGGAGGAACTGCATGTATTACAGCCAAGACAGAAGCTGTGGCTGGGGAGTAAAGCGATGGTTCTCGTGATTCAGAACCAGGTAACTCCACTCTAAACAAGGATAACACTTAGATTCAACTCCCAGGACTGTTTTTGTTTTCTGTGTTTCACACACTGGTCCTACAAAACAATACTCTGTGTGACACAAATTATGACATGTTGATTTTCACAGTATCTGGAGAAGCTGCCATGCTCAAGATATCATGCAAAAAGTATGGGAGGGGGAAAGCAGCTTTATATGCAACATATCAGATGGCACCCAAACATTCCCTCCCCCCCACAGAGCTAGTCAAGTGGGGGCAAGTATCATATGTCTCATTTCATCTATTTCCAAGGTTGGCTGAAGGGCATTTAGTGATAGGAAGTTCAGAAGAACAGCATCACCAGCACAGTACGCATTTGGGGTAGAAGACAGATCTGCAACCATCTACTGACTTGTAGGGAACTATGCTTTGCATGAGGCAAAAAATGAAGTGTGTCATGTGGCAAACATTTGCAGTCATTACACAATTAAGTGACTAGCAGCAGCATCTTTTCTTAAGCAAAATCACAATTTGACAATACGTAATCTATACAGGGTTGATTTGAATTCTTATTAACAGGACTTGTTTCCTCTGTATTTCACATGAACGAAACTCCAAGGTTCTTTTTATCTATGGTGCAAAAATAAACTTAATTGATTAGCTAATGGCAAAACCATTCACTCCAAATACAATAAACATACACACAATTAAAGAGAACTAAATGAAAGGTTATGGTTGGACAGTGTTCTTGAAGCTACCAACATGAGTTTGACCAAACTGCGGAAGGCAGTGGAAGACAGGAGGGCCTGGCGTGCTCTGGTCCATGGGGTCACGAAGAGTCAGACACGACTAAACAACAACAAAATGAAAGGTTGTATACTGCAGTTTGTTTATTAGAGGGATTGTCAAAGATGTTCCACCTTCATACAGTATCCACTTCTGAGTAGAACTTTATCTGGACAAAACTATTGCCTGCTTTAGGTATAAGGGCTCTAAGGGCTTGTGTAAAATGGCTGCTTCCCTGACTTCAGCATAATCTCTGTGTTTAATCCATAATGGTTTAGTGCAAGTAACCTAGATTGCGGTTATCAAGAAAATATGTGGTCTTAAATAGATGCTCCTGAATTAGCCCACTCCCGAGTGGAACTACAGAAAACTATTGATTAACATCTAGCAGCTTCCTGAATTGTATAGTGCCTCGTCCATATACCACACATGCTCTAAAAAGACATCTTCAAAAATAAAGGCAGGGAGGACGAACAGCAATTCTTCCTTTAACCTGTAGAAAGTTTAGATAAACTTGCCTTTGATAATCGACTGAACAAGCTGCACTGCCAGCATCAAGGGATGGTGTAGGGATATCTAGCAGGTGCTGCAGTTTATCACAAAACCGTCTAAAATAATTGGAAGTGACAACCAGCACTACCACAAATGATTTATTAGTCTTTCACTCAGCTTTTCAGCTTCCTCGGGGCCAGAATAAATAATTTACCAACTCTGTATCTTCCAATCATTAATTCTTCCCTGTGCTTCCAAACTACATTTAACTCTGCTGGGTTCAGTGGAATTAAAAAACACAATATGAAGACACCCCCCCCCCCACAAACCATTCCCAAGTATAGTATTATACAGCTGCATCTAAATGTAAAAACGCCATTTGAAACAAATTCATTGTTAGGAAAGCAGTCAGAATATCTGGGTACTAAATAACAAAGATTGTCAGAGAATCTGTAGAATAAAAAAAAAAGTTGAGGAACTGAAATGGAAGGGCAGTAGGGATAGGGAAACTATTTGTAAATGACTAAGCTGTTGTTATATCTCAGGTGCAAGCTGATTAGCAACCTCACCTCCAATCCATGAGCATAAAGCCAGTATTAAGACTAGAAAACCTCATTTTATATGCATGCAAACAGATACCCTCCATCAAACGGCATCAGCTTTTAATGTACATATTCATTTAAATAACTTATGTGCTTCAGTCAAAAAAGTTTCCAACCACAATCAATAGTCTCTGTCCTCTGACTCACAATCCAAAAAGACATGACAAAGATTGGGATGGAAAAGGAAATAAACAAACTCAGGTACAATTTCTTCTAATGATCAGCTCAGCTGAAAAAGTTCCAGAAGAGAAGGAACCAAAAGTTGTTGGTCTCTTAGCTGTGTCAGTGGAGAGTCCTCCATCCCCTCTCTTTCCTCCTCCACTGCAGTGTAACGTAATGGCTGCAGCCAGCTGCCAACTGATGCAGGAAGGAGCCTGGTTTCACAGCAGAACCAGCAGCCCTGGTTCTGCACAGTTCTTCTTCCTTCTAGTAATACAGCCTGATATAGCAGGTACCGCCAAGTTGACAAAGCAGTGAAATGGACTAAAAGTGCACAACACGGAGCAGTCATTTTTCCTCTGACTAACTCCAACACATTTATGATTAATTGCACCACGGTTTCTAAAAATGACCTCTGTATTTGAAGCAAAAGGAACAAACAGAATATTCTACCAAGCAGAACCCCAGCTTAGAAGACAAGACTATACTATGCACATTGCATGATTCAATTTAGAACATGAGGTACCATATTCCCATTATGTAGCGAAAAACACACAGAGGACTAAATCACACCCTAAATCCATTTTTGATGTAAGCTGGTTGTGTGTCTCATTAAATCAGCATCTATGATTAAAACAGAAATCATTTTTGGTACATAATGTATTGCATTGTTAAAGCAGCATCTGTTTATAGCATAGGATAACATATTTTTCAGATACAGAGGAAAAAGCAAGCAAGAATAATAAAGACACAATCCAGATTTTGATTATATAAAACTATTTTTTTCTGCTAAATGTACTAAAGGGGTTAATAACATTAATGTGCTAATATTTTGTATTCTTATGAGAAGCTTCAAGCTGTTGGAAATATTCTGAAGAATTTCATGGTACTAACAGCTTTCTTTTAAGTCCTATGGGACTGAGACAACTCAAACTTTAAGTGCTTAGAAGAAAAGCTCTGTAAAGCTATGAAGGCTAATCAATAGGGCTTTCACCAAATGATAATATAGTCTGAAATGAAATAAATTATCCATAACAAAAATGCCTCCCCCTTTTCTTCTCATTAATATCAATACAGCAGAAAAAAATAACACTACATACATTCCCCCAAACCCCTACAATGTAGAAATCACTAGTCTTCTTCTTTGGCAATCACTCGTAGCCGAGTAAGATTGTCTTCCATGAAAACGGTCTTAATAGTGAGTCCAAAAGTGACTGTGGATGCCCATTCTGGATCCACGCGTCCTTCCACAGTGGGGACATCATTCTAAGACTGAAGATATTTTGGAAGTGGCAATCCTATGTGTCTTTGGGATGCTTTGTGACTCAGGGTGAAATAGGAATGGGAAGGAAACTTTTGTGGAATATGGGGTCTCATGTATTCAACTGGTATCCCTGTTAACCGAATCCACGGGAAGGCTTTAATCAATAACCAAAAGCGCAATCCTAACCGGGTCTACTCACAAGTAAATCCTATTGAATTCAATAGGACTTACTACCTGGTAAGTGAAGTTAAGATTGCAGCCTAAATATTTTAAAAGCCAGTTTGCAACATTCCAATACATCCCAGAAGAAACATAACCCAAGACAGGCAATACAAATTAGTGATAACGTATTGGTCCGAATATAAACTGCACCCAAATATAAGCCACACCTTTAAAATTCAAAGGGGGAAAAGGGAAAAAGGACAATACCCGAATATAAGCCGCTCCCCTAAAATTACGCAGGCACTCACACCCGTTCTATTTTACCGTATGTCTGTTTCAGCAGTGATATCGTAATAGCCAATTTTTGTAAGGTTACGACTTTAAGCTACACTTTAACTTTTCACGGTCAGAATTTGGGGGGAAAATGAGGCTTATATTCAGGCCAATACAGTAGATGGATTTATCTAGTTCCATTTCACTCACGGAATAGCAGTGCCCCATTTTCTGCTCTGTCTTCTGGTTTTGAGAATTTCTATAACTAATTTCAGAATTTTTATGTATTTATTTTATGTCTTGCCTCTTCTAAAAGGAGCTCAGGTCACTGTCCACAGCTCCATGCCACATTTCATTCTCACATCAAATCTCTGAGGTAAGAGCACTCCTTTTAGGAAGAAAGCTATTTTGCAAAATTGCTTTGCTGGTTCCACTTTTTAACTTGGGTCATCATCCACACCATTTAAAGCATTCTTATACCACTTTTACAGACAGTGAACCTAACCATTTCAATTGTGATGTTGATTTAAAGGCAGTACAGTGGTACCTTGGGTTAAGAACTTAATTCATTCTGGAGGTCCGTTCTTAACCTGAAACTGTTCTTAACCTGAGGTACCACTTTAGCTAATGGGGCCTCCCGCTGCTGCCGCCACCACACAATTTCTGTTCTCATCCCGAAGCAAAGTTCTTAACCCCAGGTACTATTTCTGGGTTAGCAGAGTCTGTAACCTGAAGCGTCTGTAACCCACAACTGTATGTGAACTGAAGAAGCACCTCTAGTGATTATTTCAAGACATTACACATCTGCAATATAAGCCAAGATTGATCAGGATTGCTGATGACATGCCATTTTTGTGCTGTCCTGTGGGAAACTACTTGCTTCTCTTGCTGCCATTTGCAACAAAATCTGTGGTCAATGCCATCCCTGCGCCCACCTCCCCTGCAAAAAAACCAAACAAACATGCAAGAAAGTTCAGTAAGATATTTTGGAATCCTCATGTCAGCAAGTATCCTCTAAAGATGGTCATGTCAGATGGTATCAAAATTTTTTTGCATAGCCAATGAAGCACATTATCAATGAATGACTCAACTCCCTAAATTTTTCAATGATGTGACAGATGCTCATGATTTGATGATATGTGCTTGTCCTTCTCTGAAATGGTCAGGATGTGGTGGGATTTCTGCTATCATTTGCTTCACACAATATTAGAGTCATCATAAAATTGGTAGTGACATATGAAGTACGAGAGACCTTAGCTCTTATTGTCGGGCACCACAACTAATACTGCAAATATAATAGATTTAGTAGATAAGCAAATTCCCAAAAGGTCTCTTAGAAACGTAACAAATACATAAATCTAAAACAAATTGTACAAAGTGCAAGCAATTCTTCATGATTAAATGTTGCTCTCAACCTTCACCGATCTCCTTAATACAGTGTGAACCTCACTAATTCATACTACCTATAATTAATTTTTATTACTTTATTTGTACTATAGGTGAATAACATTCCTGACTCACAGATTCTACGCAGTGCCAAAGAAAAAAAACTAACAGGAGATGCTACACTGGGTGGCTGGATTCAGTTTGGAAACAAAGTACAGTCATACCTCTTGTTACGTATGCTTCAGGTTGCGCGATTTCAGGCTGCGTCCCACGGCGACCCAGAAGTACCAGAAAGGGATACTTCCAGGTTTTGCCACTCACGCATGCACAGATGCGCAAAATGACATCACGCGCATGCACAGAAGCGGCAAATTGCAACCCACGCATGCACAGACACGGGCTGCATTCTGCTCATGTTGCAAACAGGACTCCAGAACGGACCCCGTTCACAACCAGAGGTACCACTGTACAGCCAAGAGTAACCCAATAAAGAAATATATGTGAATTTTCTGAAACATGACCAATCCAATAATTCATTATCTAGACTGCTGCGTTTTCTTAACATTTTCACATGGGCATAAAACCTCAGATTTCAGCAGCAAATATTGTTCATGTAATCAAGACTACACACAGCATGTAGCACAAGTACAGTCATACCTCGTGTTGTGTTCCGCTCTTTCAGCTTATGAACGCAACAAACCTGGAAACACTTCCGGGTTCGCCACCCGCGCATGCACAGAAGCGATCTACGCACTTTGCGCATGAGCAGAAGCGATCTGCTCAATCGCGCCGCACACATTCACAGAAGAGGCGCTCTAGTTGCGGACTTTTCGGGGTGTGAAGGGCACCCCAAAACGGATTGTCCACAACTACAGCTACCACTGTGTTGCTACTGCTTTCAAAAGAGTTTATCACACTATCATATCATCAACCAACCTAGACTGCCAGGAATATGTCCTTAAGATGACAAATCTTATGCTCATTGTTTCTTCTTAACTTGACATGCTTCCTCAACATTTTCCGCCTGAGACTTTCAATCAGGAACGAATGTTAACTGTTATTTACTTCTTCCGCTTTTTAAACAAGGGACAGATCTTAAGTTTGGTACAAGCCATTAACAGGAGGATTTCCACTATCACCCCTTTTCAAACACCTCATCCATTCTATTTGTCATTCCAAAGAATATGTGCAATGTTTGCCACCAACTCCCAAAACATTCCATAGAATTTAACTCAGGAGTAGTAGGTACTGCATTAGTGTCACCCGTTTTAATTCTAACATGCAAAAGGCACCTTTCAATTCTTAATGCAGCATTGCTGCAATGGCTGTCAGCTCAAAGGCTTGTTGATTGACAAACAATGCTGTCTGGTGACTTTTCTTGTAAATGAGCAGAACCATCTATTTTAACTTTCATTCTACAAATCCTATGCCCCACGTATTCAGCAATACTGTATTCATATTGTTTCTCTGGCATATCCTCCAGCATTATGTATTTTAATATACACGTGAAATTTTAGTTTGAAAGGAAACTGGGGACAACTACCCTGCCAAAGACAACTGGCTCATTAGGAAAATAAAGACAAATTTCAGTATAGCAAGAAGAAACGCTGTCTGGTGCCAAGCATACTTTCTTATCCACAAAGCAGATGAGGAAGATTCAGGAGGCCGCCAAATTCCACATTAGCCAACCTTCGGCTGCAGATATGCAGTTCTAACTATTAACAGAATCACAAGGAACTAGACCAAGGAACTCATTAGACCCAGTGGCATAGCATGGGGGGTGCGGGGGGGGCCGGCCGCACCGGGCGCAACATCGGGGGTTAGGGTTAGGGGGCGCAAATCCACGGGTTAGGGGGCACAAATTACTTGCCTTGCCCCAGCTGCTGACAACCCACGCTACGCTACTGATAAGACCTTAGCATCCTCTGATGCTTCAAACTGTGCAGACCCACGCCTTCTGCAATGACATTATTACACTACTTTGGCACTGTTGGTCTATAACATGGACAGTGCCTTACAATGTCGTTTTTTCCTACCCCGCTTTTCTTGCTTTTTGAAACTGTAGTTTACATTATTCTTCATTTGAGGTTTCCCTCTACCCTTTGCTGCATTATTTCCTGGTTCCTGTTCAATCTTCATCGCTGCTACTTCAAGGTTTCTGCTAATAAAATTCCATCTTCCTCCTTCTCTTGCTATCCCTGTGTGCTCCCCAAGATCCTAATAGGTCTACTACTTGCTAAATCTTTCCCATTCTTCATTACAATTATGTTGCTTCTCATTTCTGCTTGCTTCACTCGCCCTCTCTTTCCTCTTGGATTCTACTTAAGCTTCTGTTGCATTGGATCCAAAAGTTCCCTTTGCTCCATTGGAGGAAGACTCCTTTCCTTAGAAAAAGAGAACCTCTGGATCTGAACCATTAAGCTTAACAGAATTCAAAATACAGCAGACACGCATAGACAAGAGGGCCTGCAAATTATGTGCATTGTTCATAAGAATTAAGGTTTGTTAAGAGGAAATCCTCATGAAAAGGAGAGATGTAAAAGGTTATTTATTTATTATTTATATAAAACATTTATATCCTGCCTTTCAGCCAAAAAGTTTGACCAAGTGACTTATGCAAGGCCACTATCCAATAAGTCAGTCCTTGCATTTCCAAGCTTATCTTATTTACAAGCCTCACCAATGTTCAATGGACGGTTGTGTCAGAAAGAAGTACAACTTCATGAGCATCTCCCTTTAGCTGGGGACTATGTGTACAAAGTCCTGTCAATTAGAACACTCTTGCTGTATTCTTTGTGCTTACATATTATGTTGTTGGTATCCGCCTGTCTCAATAGACAATGGAGTGTGCCTCCGGGGGTGAAGTCAAACTGCCTGGGATGCTAGCCTGGGCAGTGTGTATGGAGGTCCTGGGCTGACTAAATGACAAGACACCCCTCTTGACCTTGCTGATGCTTCCACAGGAAAGCAAAGCAAAGCAGTACACTTGGCACCAGCTTGGATGCAGGAGATGCCAGAAGGAGGCATACAAGGCAGCATCCAACAGTCTTAGGGATTCCACTCTGGATTTGTGTAGGGTTTACTCCTAAGCCTTTTTTTCTCCCAAAGATTTCCCCCAAAGCGGCGGAGGTTCAGGATAAGAGTTTTCCTTCTCCATGGACTACCTTCCCAGGTTGATGGGCTCCATCTGCCCCTTTTATATACAGGTTGTCTGCAATTGATAGTATTTGTAGGTTTCATAAGAAAATAACAATTGGTAGTATTTGTAGCTTTCATACAACAAACAACAACAACTTTTTGTTAATAAGTTGGATGTTTTATGCAGGCGGTCTCTTAGTCTAATGTTTTACTGTGCATTTTATTAAACTATCCTGTCTGGGTCAGGGTTTCAATGAAATGGTGTATGGCTAAATGCAATAAAAGTGACTTGACAAGACTGTTATGTTCAAGAGGTCCAGGTTACAGAAAGCTATGCACACAACTAATTGTCACACACAATTAATTGTCACTTTTTTGTTTTCCTGTTTTCATTCTGGCACATAATTAGCTGAAAAGTATCTAACAACCAAAGCCTTATGCCAGCAGAGGTTATACTGGACATATGCCCTGGAAGAGGAAACCATATCTCAAAGTGCCCATTTGCTGACACTTCCAGCTTCAAAGAGCCCTGGCCTGGGTAATACTAGAAAATGGAAACATCCACTATTACCTCCAAAATCAGTAATAACCATCAGCTTAGACTGCCACTACAAGTTTTTAAGAAAGAAAAGTATATGGAATATTGCCATGCTTACAATACTACTTGCCCTACCCTTGCAGTAAGGAAGTACACATAATTAAACAATTAGCATATCTAGAAACTTTTTTGAAGATAGGTCATGCCTAATATTATGCCACATTAACCATTCATTAATGCTTTTCACTTTTCATGGTAATGATCGATAACCGAAATAATACACTGGAAGTGTGAATGTATTAATTCAAGCTCATTAGCAAATAGTTTGCATGAGTATAAAGAAGGTCAATACACCAAAGGCTAAATTGAGTCTGCCCTAATTTGAAACAAAAGTATCTAATTTTCACCTCCTTCCCCAAATTCAACCACCAAGCTATTTCAAAGAGCATCACTTATGATATAGCTGTTCAAAATTAACGATAAAAACACTGGATAGAGGATGAAATTTCAGATTCTGAAGCTGGATGACACACATGCTATACAGGGGAAATGATGGCAACAAGACAATAAAATCCAGAGCATGGGGAAAATGTTCAGGGTGGTAGGTGGCAGGCAATCAAATCCATCAAGCTGTTTTAAAAGGATCCCTCAGGATCCAGATACTAAGCCTTATTTGGGCTTATTTACATCTTACCCCAACTAATGTGTAGAGCATTTACACATAGTAACTGAGGACTGTGCAGCAGTTTACAATGCAACTACCAGATGAAAGTCTACCACAACCTCAGGAGTTGCTGTGGAATAAGATGCAGTTGACCCAAGAGTATAAGAAAAAGCTTCCTATTCAGCTTTGCCAAAACAATATGGTGCTCCTCAGCTTTGTATTCTTTAGTCTGACTCCTGGCTCCCTCTTTGGTCCTCCCTCCTGGTTTGTCCTTCAGTCCTCTTACTCTTCAGTTCTGACTTATAGATATATGAGGCTGCTTTGTCTTAAGACTAACCTATGACTTAGCCCATGACACACAGAAAGCCCACCATCATAATATTTTGTCATTTTCATCTATTAAAAATATATAAATACAAGACAAGCAAGGAACTGAAAATCAGACATGGCAAAATAATATTTTAAAAAACTATAGATGCATGCAGATGTTTTCTGTAGTTAATACAGTTAGCGAACAGTATCATTTAGGTCCCTAAACTGTCAAGTACAGCAGTTTGCAAAATTATAGTTTACATTTAAACTACAGGAAAGGAAATACACATGTAATTATTACATGGAGAGACCTACTATTGTCCAGTAGGTGGTTTCAGTTCTTTTCTCCAAAGAACTGCTACATGATTTGAAACCCATTGAACTTCTCTGCACCCCAGTACCTACAGTCCAAAGGTTCTGCACAAGTCATTTTGATCCACCTTAGAAACATATATAAACAGTGGAGTACTGTATTTGTTTTAATTACAAAATAGCACTGAAGTGATTATATCAGTTCCTGTACTTCATTGCAAAATGTTGGTTAAACTGGGGAGAGTTTAATTACAATATGTCTTTAAAGGGGCAGGGGGAGGAAATTAGCAAGGTTGCTTTTTTTGTTTTTTAAAGAAGCCCTGTTGTGCAAACCTATGTATACAGGGTGATTCATAATGAAGTATGGAGTTTCCATTTATAGTGATTGGAATTTATTCTTATGAATCACCCTGTATATACATAGGCACATGCAAGTGCATTTTTTTCAAGGCTGGAATTAAGATGTGTTTGAATAATATTGTAGAATATTATTTTAACCTGTAGCATCCAAGGTTGACATGCCATTAAAACACAGTAAGTAAAAATAGCACTATCTTTCCTAAAAATTATACAGCACAAGATGTAACCAGCTATTCTCACAAATTGGTGGGTAAATGAATGGGGTGTGACAGAACTCTTGTTTAATGTGACCTTTGGCTGTGCTTTCACTTCTCACTAGCTGTTCTCAGGGCCAGTGCATAAGCTGCCTTATATTACCCCTGGAACTATCATAATATGTCATTCAGGAAGCATTTAATACTAGTACAAGTGAGTGACAGAGCATACGTGCAATATTTAATATCAATGCTTTACAGGCCTTTTTCAATAACGTTTTAATATTGTGGAAAAAAATACAAATGAAAAGGTTAAGATAAATAAAAAACTTCCAAAAAGATGTATATTACTGGGGATGCACTTCGGCATAAACTACAAAATACAATGCATTCTACTGTTATATGCTGAGATGTATCTGACCTTTGTAAGTATCTGACCTAATGTAAAAAGCAACCAAGGTGTTCATAAAGGTGTTACGAACAAGGTTTACAAAACTTCAGCAATCAAAAAGAAAGAAAGAAACCGCCCCCAACTTGTCATTGCCTAATGCTGTTCATCTAATACAGGAGAGAGAAAAGTCATTGATACACACTCTATACAAGTTTTTTATCCATGTATATAAATCAAAGGAAACAGCTTCCTTTAAGGCAAGCATATGAAGATACTAAAGCAAGATACCAATTAAATATTCATACATTCAATATTTCAAAATAAGGAATTTGGATATACACATGCATAATTTAAGTTCTATAGTGAAACATATCTACAGAGGCCATTTCTACTGTACTGCAACAGCATCCCAACTTGAAATGTACAATGCATCCTTTCCCATGCCCTGTTAAACTTTAAATTCTATAGTAATTCATCTCAAGCACTAAACACAGAATAAAGGCCATGTTGTGCACACAGCACATTTATCAGAACTACAGCTTTGCCCTCATCATTTTACTACTCATTGCATGAAGGAGATACTACATTCCCCCTACAAAAAAAGAGAGGCTGGGAAGGCTGTATTAAAATAAGCAGACTTACTGAATTTTAAAGTGAATTAAAAGTTTAGAGTTAACTGTAAAACATTTACAGCAGCTGAAGTCACAGCAGTGATTTATAGAGACATGCGCACAAGACCAAACTATTTATTCATATTTAAGGTAAGAGCCGTTTTGCATCCTTGTCCAGTAACCCAAACACAGGTAACATCTGCAGAATGATTTACTTAGAACACATCTCCATCCTGCTCGTCACTGGCTTTTCCCTGCCATTTATCTCCTCTTTACTGTCCAATCAGTTCAGGACACTTTAAACACCAGTAGACATCGATCTTCCCTGGGCCCAAAAACATGTCAGTTTTCTGAGCATTCTTTCTGTATGAACTTTTCTTCCATTATTTACATGATATTTTATGTGCTCCACCCCCGGAAAGATGGTGCTTTCTCATGAAGCCCCCTCTTCCTTCTAGGATCTCACTCCGAGTAGACTTTCTGAAGAGTGGAAGGAGCAGCAAACAATGCATGAAGCTTGCCCTGTAATCTAGTAACTGTTAGTAATAGCCTGCTGGGTGTTTATGCATTTATCATTGCTGTGGCGTACCAGGAAGGGGCTCCGTATGCAAAATGCCCCAGGGAGGCAAAGCAGGGTGCTGAGACTGTGTAGACACCAGCTGGACTCACTATGTGGACAGAGGGCATCTGCATCCTACCCTCTCTGTATGCAGAGGACAAATCGTGCATAGAAATTAGTGTAATGCAGGAAGCAGAGCATCTTAGAAAGAGAAAGAAAAGTATTAAGGGATATTAGAGATGGAAGGAGAGACTGGTGGAGCCAGAACTGTCTACATTAGGTGTGATTCAACAGTAAACATTAGAAGACATTAGGAATGACACTTTGAAACCATTTGTAGGGCAGGTTAGTGTTTGTAGTGAAACTCACTGAGCAAGACCTCCATTTAAAAAGAAGAGGCTACTCAAGTTTGACTGAACTCAGAAAATCTTTCACCTATTCTCTTAGCAGCATGTTCTGAAAGCAATCATGAAGCTTCAACAAATTACTGAATGACAGTGCAACAATTGTCTGTATAATGGGTTGAATCAAGAGAATGTTTCCTGCAACAGAGAATGCGTCTCTATATCCAACACATATAGAAAGTGCACAGGAAAGTACACTAGTTGTGTAAACTATGGAGAAGAAGAATGTGTTCACTTTTACTCCAAAGGTTAAATATTTATCTTTATATAGCTATGGAACAGCACAAGCAAGATTGTGAACAGGTAAGTAAGTACGCAGTCACAAGTTACAAATGCCATGTAAAATGTGTACCTACAAGGAGAAGTACTTCATATGCAGAAAATATATCTATCTATTGGCCTTGCAATGAATATAAACTTGCCTCAAAGCTAATACTTTAATTTTCAAGAAGCAAGTAAGGGGATAAAAAAAAAACCTAGTCAGTAACAATGCAGCGTCGAAAAGCAATAAAATCAAAATTAAGTTATAAATAATTTAAAGCTTGTCATGAAGATGTATTAATAATTCATCAGATAAATAATTTACTAAATAATCAAATAAATAAATAATGAAATACATAAATAAATCAGCAAATAAATAATTCTGCAAAATAACCTAAACAATAAGTCACTAAAACAAATGACAGCCCTACAAAACTATAATGATTTTCTAAATTCTGATAGTTTTAAATAAACAAATGTATATAAAGTAGATCAATCTTTGTTAGATAAAAAGATATTTTTTCAGTGATACTGGTGAATTCCTGATTACACTGCAAAGGCTACACTTTAAATTTCATAAGAATGGAGCTATCTTCGTAAATTAACAAAACTGCTACTATATATCTTGTCCCTTACATTCCATGCGCTCCCTTTGTACAACTAATTTTTCATCAAATATATATGGACAGGCACTTTATAATATTTTTAATTCACATTCTTTTCAATGCAGTACTTACAATACTGCTACAGCCCTCCTTCGTAGATTTCTTACTATCTTCTTCAAACCTTCAGAAGTTTTGCTGCAGGGAAAAACAAGTGGAATAACCTTAATTATTACAGATGGTATCTCATTCATTAGTGGATGACAACATTTTATTTGAAAGCATACGAAAAGCTGTTTTATAATTCTACAAAGCAACTTAATGTGAAACAACCATTACTGTTTGCAGACTACCTAAAGTTTTTAGAAGTCTTTGGTGGAATGATTTCAAGCAGACTGATGTGTGTTTGTTGTATTTAAACTGACACACAATCTGTGCAAACTGGCAGTCATTCAGTTATGAAGACAAAATGTGAGAAGGACAAAATGCTTGGCTGACTTCTAAATCCTTCCTCAACGTTTAAAGCTCATAGTCCTTGGAAATATACAGAGGTTACCAAGTTTTTATTATCTGAATGCACTCGCCATTTAAAATTAAAATACCATCCACATCCTTGAATGGTAGTATCAATCTGGGGCAACCAGTAAGGTAAAGGTAAAGGGACCCCTGACCATTAGGTCCAGTCGTGGCTGACTCTGGGGTTCCGGCGCTCATCTCGCTTTATTGGCTGAGGGAGCAGGCGTACAGCTTCCGGGTCATGTGGCCAGCATGACTTCTGGCAAACCAGAGCAGCACACAGAAACACCGTTTACCTTCCCACCAGAGCGGTACCTATTTATCTACTTGCACTTTGACGTGCTTTCTAACTGCTAGGTTGGCAGGAGCAGGGACCGAGCAACAGGAGATCACCCCGTCACGGGGATCCGAACAGCCGACCTTCTGATCGGCAAGTCCTAGGCTCTGTGATTTAACCCACAATGCCACCCGCATCCCAGGGCAACCAGTAGAATGTTACAAATCAAAATTCATTCAGGATTTGTTTTAGTATGCTAAATTGGAGCTCCAAAGCATTGTACTGCAAAACATAGTGGGACAAACATGTTTCCAACTATACTAATTATAGTGAGTAGAATTATTTCCCACTACTGATATTCTAAGAGTTCTCTGTATTCTAAGAGTTCTCTATTTTATGAAAGTGCCTTGAAATGTAATTGTTACCTGGTCCTGGTTTCTGGTAAATAGCAACCTAAAAGCAAGACTTGTAGAATTTCAAAGGTGCTTAGGGCTATTCTTACAGTTCCTGGACTTCATTTGTGGATAAAGTCTGAACTATTTAGGGGACCGTAATGAAGAGACAATCATACAAAAACTATTTGTTATACATAATCCATTGAACAGATTTCCACATGTCAACAAGGAAAATCAATATTGGAAGTGTTTTGCTGAATGGTCATGCCAAATTACCTGTAATTTTCCTGTCCATATTTATGGAAGCAAACTGAACAGCTCCAGGTCTGCTATAATTTAGACTATAATTTAGACTGGACATCCCTTGTAGACCAAACTATTAAACTATTTGTGTGGGGTTGACTAAGATTAGCTTAGTCTGTTAGTCATACAAGATTTCTATTTACAGTGGTGCCTCGCAAGACGAAAATAATTCGTTCCGCGAGTCTCTTCGTCTAGCGGTTTTTTCGTCTTGCGAAGCACGGCCATTAGCGGCTTAGAAAAAGGGGGGAGGGAAAGGGAAAAAAGTCGCAAGAACTCGCAAGACGTTTTCGTCTTGCGAAGCAAGCCCATAGGGAAATTCGTCTTGCGAAGCACCTCAAAAACGAAAAACTCTTTCGTCTAGCGAGTTTTTCGTCTTGCGAGGCATTCGTCTTGCGGGGCACCACTGTATTTCTTTATTTCATAAAATTTATATACCGCTTTACTGCAAAAAAATCAAAACAGTTAACAAAAATTATTGCTAAAAAATTGCAGCCATAATTGAAAGCATAAAGAAAGAGTAAAACACAATAGATACCAAAAGTAAGGAGTTCCAAAGTGTTGGTGCTGCCATACTAAACAACAGAGTTCTTACAGATACAGGGGATCTGTCTTACAGTTATTTACTGTTTTCTTAAGGCTGTCCATAATTAAAACCAATGCATTATACAGTCACATGTTGAGGGCTACATTGGTACATCTAAATGGCATTCTAAACTGCTGTTTTCTGCTCTAGTTTAAGCAGTAGGAACTGTTCATAAAGACATCCAAGATATATGCTGCATCTCCTAAGAATCCTCTTAAGTCTTTCATATAGTAAACATTAAATTTCAGTTTAAAGGATAGGTGCAATTAAGTGGCATCTTAGTATTAGCAGGAATTGCATGTAAGCTATTAGATAAAATGTGGAGAAGGGTAGTTCAGTGGTAGCAGCACATGCTCTGCATGCAAGTTCAATCCCTGGCATCTCTAGGAAGGGCTGGGAAATACTTTCTACCTAAAACCCTGAGGAACCTCTCCCAGTCAGTGTGAACATTACTGAGCTGGATGGGCCATGGCAGCGTCTTAGGTTCTTAGGTGTTTTTTCTAATTCTTTAAAATACTGTAAAGCAGCATAGTTCCATAAATATAAGAAAGATGTGTTTTTAATGATTACCAAGAGTAACAGTCTTTCAAAAGCAAACAATGAGCATGGGATGGTGGGAAGCAATGATTGCTGAGTATAGTGGTACCTCAGGTTAAGTACTTAATTTATTCTGAAGGTCCGTTCTTAACCTGAAACTGTTCTTAACCTGAAGCACCACTTTAGCTAATGGGGCCTCCTGCTGCCGCTGCGCCGCCGCTGCATGATTTCTGTTCTCATCCTGAAGCAAAGTTCTTAACCCGAGGTAATATTTCTGGGTTAGTGGAGTCTGTAACCTGAAGCGTATGTAACCCAAGGCATCACTGTATATAGACATGATTAGAACTGTGTTATTACATGCTATGGCACTTACTTTTGAGTGTCCTGTGAGTTATGCAAATCATTTTGAACATGTTAACTTTCTCTTTAAAAAAAATCAGGTCCAGTAAAAGGAAATAATAGCAAGACATAGGCTGAATGGTAATAACTGAGTGCTGAGGACAAAAATCTTTGAAGTCATCACAGAACTTACAGAGGGATGCACAACTTGTTGCAAGAGGTATCTCATTGTATCTGCCACTTCAACACTGCTTCAATTATTAACTCAAGTGGTCAAATTCATTGAAATTTGATGACATTTGCACAATAAAGTTCTACTATTTTCCATCTAAGGTATTAAATATAAGAAGTTTTCAAGGACACAGAACTCTGCTGCAAGAGTTACATTAAACTAATGCATGGCCACCTTTTCCCAAGAATACCATCCAGCTCTGGAAACTTTTGATTTATGGATATACTGTTTAAAAGCAGTTCATACATTAACAAAAATGCAAGAAAAGGTGGCAATACGGTTGCAGCTCTTATCCTATTGGCAGCATATCTACTTTAAATGGGGTGTTGTTTATTTGTTGCATATAGCAGAATTAATGACACTAGAATTAGCTTACCCTTCTTGAAGCATTATATGAGATTATTCCTTGGTCTCTTCCTCTTTGATTTAGTACACCTTTTAAGATTATTTATTAATGTTTGGATATCTCATCCATCATCCATTATTATTGGTGTCGTAAATTAGAGGAATGGAACAAAGCACTGGACTATTCACTTTTTCCATATTCATCAATAAAACAATCGCCTCCTCTGGCATGTAGTGAAAGAAATAAGTTGGTTTTAGCTGTCAGACTGCAAGAACTCCCTCCTACATAAACAACTTCTATGGATAATTTCTGAAATCTGACACAGTCGCATCAAAGCAATTGTCTCCTATGGGGACAGGGAGAAATTGGGACTGAACGAGCAGAAGGAGTACAACAGTGGAAAGATATATATGTTTTGAGGATGAAGAAGAACTGTGATAATGAGTGGGAGAAGGAAACTGGGAAAGGAAAGATGTGTGTGCAGGCTGACTTGGGAAAATTTGGCATGAACTGTGGTTCAGGGTGCAAGAGGCCTGGCTAGCTCTATGTAATTCTGGGATTGTGTTGCTCATCAAGCAGCGGCAGCAACTGGGATGAGGAAGACCACTGATTTCAGATTCCAAAACAGTTTAAAATACTAAGTGACAGCTAGTGCAAACCAGCTTTGAGAAACCCCACCCTCATATCCACATGGAATGAGAGGCAGGATTATATTACTAAATGTGCTCTAGACATTTGTCATCATAATCCAGGATCCAAACTAGGTTCAGAGTAAACTGGAGCTCTCCCTGCCAATTCATTTCCTCTTCAACACTGATTCCAGTGTTGAAGCTCATCGGAGCAATGGTGAGAGCCTCCTTTAGGCCCTAAATTGTGCATGGTAGTGCCCTGTGACATCAGCAGCCACACAAGCTATATTTCCCATGCTTCCAAGTATCCTGGACATAGTTGTGTTTGCTCATAAGAGCATCTAAGGGCTACTAGAAACGCTGCCTGTTGCCACATAAAGATAAATATGGGACAAGAGTGGTGAAGAGGGGGGCACAAGGAACCTAACTGGATCCATTCTGGTTTGGGTTGAGTTGAAATGAGACTGAATGTAAACATAGTAAAAAAAGGAGGGATTCTGGAAATAAAAGTAGGAAATGGCTATTTGTCCAATAAAGTTTAGAGACTAAAACTATAAACCACCCCACTTTGGAGATATAGCAGTAAAATTTCACTACCAGTAATGCCTTTCAGCAACATGCAATGATAATTAATTTTGCTCTACACTTTCCTCCATGGGTACTTTCTCATAGGAGAAAGTTATTATATAGCCTTTTATCTTTAAAACACCAATCCCCAAACTATTTATATATTAGGAATGATAATATATTTTGACTAAAACAACATTTTGGGCCCTCCTATTCCAGTAACAACTATGTCAATGGAAGAGATGTTAAAAGCCTAGACACGAAAAAGCTATGTTTTCCCACAAAAACTGACACAAAACTAAGTGTTCAGTGAAGAGGGCTATTACACAACTGGGGGAGAGGGGAGAGACGAGTCTGGTTGGATTTGATCTCTAGACTACAAGTTGCTGGATATACCGTAAGAGTAAGGAAAGCTACTTTAACTGTGCAATATATTCACTTTACCTCCCTTCTTCCTTCTAGGGTATAGGTATGACTCTTCTTGGGTTTTATATCACAATGATATTGAGTAAAATATAATTAAGATCTTATTTTGCTAGTATCTCTTACAAAGTCGGTTTTGGATATCTTTAAAGTACTAGATTGAACATGGTCAACAAGATAGGAGGACTTCTGGAGCCACAGCTGTTGCTTTCCTCTCATTTACTGAAGCTTCCTTGGACTCTAATGTATTTATAGACTTTTATCACTGTAGAGGCGGTGATTATATGCAAGGGAACTGAGAAGCAATGGTTATGGATACAAATGCATGAAGCCCCAAGGCTTCTGGAGCAGAGAAGACCTCAATGCATTAAGCTCTATCGAATTTTCTTTCTTGCAGCGAGGAAACTGTATGTTAGACTCCTTAATAATTGCATCATACGCACTGTTCACTCTAGTTAAAAAACTGATTAAACAAATAACTAGATAAGCTCTTTGGAAAAAAGTCTGGTCTCATACCCACTAGAAGTGTAAGCAAGATAATCTCTATACCAGCATGCATAAGCATGATATGAATGTTAACTGCATTGTATTCCTAAGCGTTATTATAAAATTATACTGCCTTCCTTGAAGCAGTGAGATAACAAAAGCTACACTCTAAAAAAAACACCTTTAGAAATATCCACCTTTTCCTGCTACTTTCAGGCAGCTTGGCATTATAAACTGCTGGACAGAGAGAGTTTTTAAGACTACTCTCGGGGGTCATATGCTCCAACTCACCAATGGATGTAAAAATATGCCTACATCTGGTCAAAGTGCTTAGGTAATTAACACTGCTAAAAAGGCATAGAATTTCCATCAATCTGGAATTAGTCTCTGCAATCATTCTAATTACCTTATTGACTTCTTTCACCATTCCCCAGTTACTCTTTTAAAGTTTAAGCTTACAGTAACCACACTTAAGAGCCCAAATAACTGTCCCATTTCTTATGCCCTTGATTTAATCTTTAATGGCCGATTCTAACATATATTATGTGCCCTGTGAAAATTGCTAGCAGTACTTTTGCATGGTGGTAGCTTCCCACAGTAGTTTTAACATGTCAAAAGCAGCTCACTGTGTGGACTGCCTGAGTCACATGGAGTCAGCCCTACGCCAGTCCCAGCTGCCATTATGAATGTGTAAAAAGGAAAAGGTAAAGGTACCCCTGACCGTTAGGTTCAGTCACGGACGACTCTGGGGTTGCAGCGCTCATCTCGCTCTATAGGCCGAGGGAGCCAGCGTTTGTCCGCAGACAGCTTCCGGGTCATGTGGCATCCTGACTAAGCCACTTCTGGCAAACCAGAGTAGCGCACGGAAACACTGTTTACCTTCCCGTCGGAGTGGTACCTATTTATCTACTTGCACTTCGATGTGTAGTGTGGGCTAAATAGCACTCGGCAGCCTCTGTGATGAGCAGCAATAATATGTTACAACTGCCATGTGGAGTCACTATGATTGTGGAAGAATGTTCAGAAGATTCTAAGGGACCACTGTAAAATACAACTCAGCCCGAAGAGGAATATAAACACCATCTATTAAAAATTAAGTATAGTGTCTGAAATATAGTAACTTTAAAACCTGCCATATTCCAAACAATAAACCTTCAATCAAGCAAGTAATGGGCAAACCCTAAAAACATGTTATCATATTAGAGGCTTGACACCAAGAAAGCACCATGACATACTCATCATGTTACACAATATACTGTCTCTCCTACCCAGTAAATTTATATTGATTGTAATGACAGTGATTTGTTAATTCAGAGTTCTATTTAAATGGAAGCTTTCCATTGCTGAAGTCAGCAGCCATGCCATTCATGTATCCAAGACTATGAAAACACACCGATTTTCTTTCCTAGAACGTGTATTAAACAGCCTGAAACACACAACTGCAATGTTTGACTTCATGAAATAAGTGCTTACTCAGCAAGCATACAGCAGGTAATGCATTATTCCACTTAAATTTAGTAGCACTTTATTATCCATTTTACACAAGAATCCATAACAGAAGCAAGTGTATTGTTCGACACACAGTGAAAACCCAGATATTGTGTCTGACCTCTGTCAGATGAATTAATAATTTCTTTAACAGTGACAAAGCATCATGAGGAAAACAAAACAATACAACATAGAAGGTAGCATTCTAATACTGAAGATCGCCTCTGACAAACAAATTGATAGGTACATTGAAAAGATGGGCATAAGATTAAAAAATGAGCAAATTCAGTTTTCCTCTGGACCAGGAATAAGAAAATTGAATTTATGAACATCATGGTGATACTAAAATATGGCATTCTTTGTTTGTTTTGTACCTATCTGAATGTCTCTTTCATTGAAAAGAACAGAATACTTCATACACACATTTTTTATAAATATATGTAATTGTGCAAAACAAGTGTACACACATGCATGCAGATGCACATGCACATGCACAAAAAAACTATGTAACACTGTGTGTGTACATGCACACTGCTCAAAATACATGACGTGTGCCCTCTGAGGCCTGGAGCAAGTGTTCCCAGCTGTCTCCCTCCTCTGCACGGGCCTGTTGCTAAACTGAATCTCCAAGTTCAGAAATTCAGAAATACTATGCCTATCCACTGCTGGCAGAAGAGGTTGAATGGCAGGGGTTTGTTATTTACTTTATGTTTTACAAAAAATATATGTTATAAGAAGCAAAATTCTAGGCGCCAACATCAGTTTTTACAGCTCTATTGAGTGGGAGGATTTACAAGGTTCCCCAATACCGTCGCTGTAGCACAGTGTTATATCACAGAAACAAAACACAGAAGTTAGTAAAGCATTGATCTCTTACACAATGACGTCAATATTTTCAGAACTTTCCCCGCCTGCAGGCAGAATGGCTCTCTCTACAAGCAATCTCTCTTCCACACACATACACATACAAATATGCACACATGGTTTGAAACTTTTGTATTTAAAGTATTTTCTCCAGGCATATGCTAAGTATTGAAGAGCAGTCTATAACTTCATTTGGCACCAGAGCCAAAGGAAGGCTCTTGCATGGTTTCATCACAAATTCTGATCAAGAAACCTCAGTGTACTGCTTTTTGAAAACTTCTGGATAGGCAGTTTCAGTGACCTAACTTAATAAACTACATCTGAAAAGTAAGCTCTACCCCGGGGTAGAGAACTTGTGGACATTCAGAGTGGTTGGACTATGAGTCCCATCATCTCTGTACCGACCAGGCTGGCTGGAGCTGGGAGTCCAATAATATATGGAGGTTCACTTGTCCCCCACTGCTTTAAATTCATGCAACAAACAAGTTAGTGATCTTTAAGGTGCCACAGCTTTCCTGCTTCTTGAAATACTTGTCATTTCCCCCCTTCATTTCTGTTACAGTTTTCTGGACAGAAAATTAAAATAGACATTTTACTAACCAAAACTGATACTTTCCTCACATTGTGGGTTTTATACCAGAAAATGTTACCTGTTGCATAATATTTAAATGTGAATGTGCATGTGCATGTACACAGCCACAGCCACATGAACACACACCCCTATACAGGCAATTATGTACAAGACTGGCTATTTGGTTACTAACCAAAAACAGGAAGCCTAAAAAATGAAAAATGAACACATTATTTCCTTACAAATTGATCAAAAAGCTTCTCTTTCAAAAGGACATACAAGGCAAAATCTCCTTCGTTTTTAGTTACTGCCTTATTCATTATCACTCTGCACCAAATGAGGGCCAATGCACAATATATATTAGGGTAAATATCCCAGAGAGGTTTTAAAAGATAAGTATGCAAATTATTCATGGGATGAGAATCAGCTCCAGCAACCCCAAAACTGCTAGGACTCTTATGCTCCCTGTTCTCTTCCCAATCAGGAAATGCAGCTCCTGATACTTAACACCCCTTTGCCTATGTTCAAAAAGGGCATCATTATCAAAGGTTAAAATCAGCTGTCTCCAATGCCCTATGGACAGTGGTGAAGAGGAAAAGGTGGACCATAGACAACTCTATGACATTAAATCCATCACCTAATGTTCTCCTTGATAGTTTAGTAAGGTGCCTTAATCATGACTGGACTGCCACACTTATCAGATATCCACGTTGTGACAGATAAAATGCAGGAAAACAAATGGTTTGTGGGGAGGGGTTCCCCACTGAATGCGGCTATGCCAGTTGGTTCACTGTTTAACTCAAGTGTTCTTGAATAATTCATCTAACACAAATGGGTGGCGGTAGGGATTCATGCCTCTGAAAACGAGGGTTTTCTGTTATTCTGTGGCTTGGAAAACATCCTCAAGTACAATTAAACTAACTGGATGCACTTTTTGAATTTATTCATGAAGTAATTTACTACAAGGGGACACGGGTAGCGCTGTGGTCTAAACCACTGAGCTTAGGGCTTGCCGATCAGAAGGTTGGCAGTTTGAATCCCCGCAACGGGGTGAGCTCCCGTTGTTCGGTCCCACCTCCTGCCCACCTAGGAGTTCAAAAGCACGTCAAAGTGCAAGTAGATAAATAGGTACCACTCCGGCGGGAAGGTAAACGGCATTTCCGTGCGCTGCTCTGGTTCGCCAGAAGCTGCTTAGTCAGGATGTCACATGACCCGGAAGCTGTCTGCAGACAAACGCCAGCTCCTTTGGCCTACAGATCAAGATGAGCGCCACAACCCCAGAGTCATCTGCGACTGGACCTAACAGTCAGGGGTATCTTTACCTTTAATTTCCTGCAAGCAAGACACGGCAGTCTCTATTAAAAGAAAATGAGTTCCATTGAAATCAGTGGGATAAGTTAGTCATTAGTAATTTGATGCCACATTAATTTCCACAGGACTTAAACATGACCAACTTATTCTGGACTGGGACACATAATTATTACATCCAGGCTGCAATTCTATGCAGACTCAGGTGGGAGTAACCCAGTTTAAACATAGTGGGTGTAATTCCACACAAACACGCTTAGGGTTGCACTAACAGTTAATGAAACATGTTTTCTGAATGTGGCAGATTATCATTAACAGCTCAATAGTAACTAACCGTGTTTAATACTAAATGTGCACCAGCGTGCCATGTGTTTTATTGTGAACCAGGCCACAATCAGGGCATAAAATGCAGTATTCATGCTTAAAATCCTACGTTGTGTCCCTAGTATACTTTTTAAGCAAGAAACTTCACTGAATTATTATTTCAAAAGAGATGTGTTACTCTATAAAGATAACAGCCAGACACCAAAAAATTACGTTACACATGTCAAAGTGCTTGGGCTGAATATATATTATATATATAAAATACCTCTACAACCCGTGTAACAAACCACTTTTGAAAGTCCCTGAAATTTCATGATTTGCTATATAATAGGGAGCACTTCACCTATAATATAGGCCCAGAAGACACAAAACTACCGTAGTTGCATGGGTTTTTTAAAATAAAAATCCTAGCCCATACAAATTAACCCTTCAACTCATAGGCATTAAACTAGGGACTTGTAAGCATGACAACTCCAAGTCTTTCAATAAAGTCTTCCACAATTCAAAACACCTTAAGCCACTTTACGAAGTGGATCGATTGTGCTATTATCCCATATGTAGACTCTTAATATACTAGAGAGAAATCAAACCACACTTAAAAAAGGGAATCTGAAAATTGGGGAACTACAAGGTTCGTGTAATCTCAAACTGTTCTCTAAACAATGGGGTGTTCTCAGTACTTAGGAGGCAGCTTCTAGTTTGGTTTAAAAAAAGAAAAAAGCAGGAACAGAAACGATGAGTAAGCAGATGTCACAAAACTTCATTTCTGAATTTGGCAATGGGAAAACATTATTGCCTAAGGCCACAATCCTGTATCCAACTGCCTAGAAATAAGCAATGCTGGACTCAATAGGACTGAGTAGACATGTATAGGATTGATCTGGCATGTGTGTGTATATACAGTGGTACCTCGGGTTAAGTACTTAATTCGTTCTGGAGGTCCGTTCTTTACCTGAAACTGTTCTTAACCTGAAGCACCACTTTAGCTAATGGCGCCTCCCGCTGCTGCCGCGCCACCAGAGCATGATTTCTGTTCTCATCCTGAAGCAAAGTTCTTAACCCGAGGTAATATTGCTGGGTTAGCAGAGTCTGTAACCTGAAGCGTATGTAACCCGAGGTACCACTGCATACATATACACACACACACAAACACACACAAAACTTATTTGGTCACAAGGCCCACCAAACTCAACAGAACTGACTCCTGAGAAGACATGCATAGGATTCCACTGTCCAGAAGAGGGATATGAAAGTGAAACTACCATAAAACGCCAGAACTGAAGTTTTGTGGCGAGGCAACTAAGGAAAACCGAGCAGCTTGAGCCGGAGGAGCAAAGAAACAAGAGCGTCGGAGAAGAGGAGGGAAGGAAGGAAAAGTTCTACTAGCTTCACCTATGAGCAGATTAGGAGGGGGTGGTGAAAACAACGCCCACATGAGCAGCTCCCGTCCCCTCTCTCTCTCTCTCTCTCTCGCCTCTTGGAAACCAGCTGAGGGTGAGAAACTCGGCAACCACCAAACTAGCAGCAGCAGCGGCGCCAGGAAGCGCCTCCCCGCAACCTGCTTCTAGAAACGGGCGAGCAGGAGGGTGGAAGAGGAGCGGCCTTTGACGTTGCAGGCCTCAAAAAGAGCCACTTCCTCCCCTTCTCCGGCTGCCCTTCAGTGACAGCCAGGAATGGAGGAAGCCGTGAGGGGACGGAAGCGGGGAGGAAGGACGGAAGGAAAGACCTGGAGTGGCTGCAGCCGAGGAGGCGGCCATTTGGGAACGGGAAGGGGGTGGGGATGTGGCTGGGTGCGGGCGGCTTTCGTCGGCTTTTACCTGCTGCCGTTGGTGCAGGGGCGCTGGAGAAAGCGGCTCTGCCTGCCTGCCTCCTCCCCTCCTTGCCCGCGTCCCTCCCTCTCTCCCTCAAAAGCCTTCCCCCCACGGCCCGCCAGGCTGAGGGAAAAGAGGAAGGAGGCCCAGCAACCACCTTCCTCGAAGCCTTGCGCCGGTAGCCGAGTTCAACCGCCGCCCCCTCGCCTCTTGCACGCAGGCGCCCGCCTTCGCTGAGGGGAAGCGGAGGCCGCCCACAGCGCGCGGCGACGGCGCGCTGGCCTAGATCCGGCGGCTGCTCGGAGCGGGGCACTTTCGGGACGCCCGTCGGTCTGAGGGACTCGGGCGAGGGACAGGCCGGGAGCGGAGGGAGACGCGGGAAAGACGCTGTGGGCTTGTCGGCGCGTGTGAGGCGTTTGGGAGGAGAGGGGAGTCCGCGGCTTCCTCGCCGCGAAACGGTCAGCTCAGCGCCTTAGACTAACCTTTCAGTTGGATAAAACGTAAAGGGAAAGCCAGGGGCAGCTCTCCGTTGACTTGGAGGCCCACTGAGTCGAAGGGGACTTGCTGCCCGGTTACTGTGGAAGACGGTGCTGAGGAGACGAGCGTGTTTCCTTTCTTGCCTTTGCCCTCGCCTCGCTTTCCACCCCCAACCCCCGGAAATAAAAAAAGCAACTCCCCCACCCCAGAAAACCCCCCACCTCAACTACATCTTTCAAGCTACTTTTTCTGGAACTTGCTTTAAATTGTTACTGCTTTTTTTTTTGTTCGTTTGCTTAAAGGTGAAGTGGCAGGAAGATTGTAAAGCAGGACTGAAATGCGGACTGAGCATGCGTCTCCCAGGGGTGCCGACTTGAATAAAATATTGTGGGGGCCCAGGTAAGCCCCACCCTTCATAATCGATGAATGGGAATGGCCATCAACTTTGTGGGGGATTGACCCCCTCAAATAATTTATTGTGGGGGCCCAAAAACCCAGCGCCCCTAGAAGTTCTATGCCATCTCCTATCATTGTGAAGCAGTGATTTCAGTGGGTCTACTTGAGCATGACATAAGTTCGATGCAACCCTGTGGTCCTAATGTTGGTATATTCTGCTCCCTTTCCACCAGTTCTTATTTATGACAGTTTAATGCAATGGTTCTCTCCCCCCACCCCGGGCCATACATCCAGAATAAAAAATTGCTTGCACCACACCAACAATTTTATTGATATGGAATGCATTGGGAAACACAAATAGGATTGTCCTAAGTATCACTTCAAGGCCTTTGCTCTCATTTTGGAAAGCTATCCATATTCTGCAAATAAAATATTTTGATACTATACTACACATCCTTGAAATAATTCAAATGTTTCATTGATTGTCCTTCATTCTTCCCACTACATCCTCTCCTGCCACACTAGTGTGGTACTCCACACCCTTCAAAAACCACTAGTTTAATGAGACCATAGGTAAAAGATAAAGGTAAAGGTACCCCTGACCATTAGGTCCAGTCACAGACGACTCAGGTTGCAGCGCTCATCTCTCTTTGCAGGCCGAGGGAGCCGGCGTTTGTCCACAGACAGCTTCTGGGTCATGTGGCCAGCATGACTAAGCTGCTTCTGGCAAACCAGAGCAGTGCACGGAAATGCCGTTTACCTTCCCGTCGGAGCAGTACCTATTTATCTACTTGCAGTTTGACGTGCTTTCGAACTGCTAGGTGGGCAGGAGCTGGGACCGAACAACAGGAGCTCACCCCGTTGCGGGGATTCAAACCGCCAGCCTTCTGATTGGCAAGCTCTAGGCTCTGGTTTAGACCACAGTGCCGTCCACACATACCCTTTTACCATGTTTAATTAGGCCGCCTGCTCATTGATATTAAACATCAGGCAAAGTAATAAGGTAGCATTCTGCTTGTGATCAGCTTCATTTTTTGAGGGAAGACTCAATACACTTAGTAGCGAGAAGCAGAGCTTTTTTTTCAGCCAGAGCTCAGCTCTGGCACCTTTCAGGTGAGCGCCATTGTCATTCTAAGAGAACAAGGGAGAAGTTCCTGGTAAACTCCAGCACCTCTTTTCCTATAAAAATAACACTGCCAAGAAGACACTGCTGATTTTAAAGAGCCTGCATCTCTGGAAGAGGATCAGGTGCAAAGTTATAAACTTGTCTCTCTGCCTCCTGTATGGGCGATATTCTATCTTTTGAAAGGAGGCTGGACTTTGGTGGACAATATTGTTTACAGAACCGTTTGCAAAACATGACATTCACTTCAAAAAGCAAGTTTCCTACAGCTCATTTTTACTTACACTGATCTTCAGCATAGTAAAGGATTTTGTTAGAAAGAATTATTATCTCTTCTCTGATCAGCCTACCACTGTTTCTGATCAAGACTGCTGACTGGTGTTTTACAGCAGCAGGTTTAAACATCCTGTTCTAATATAAGCACAGTAAAGTTAGGCTTATTTCTGGTAACAACAATTTAAAGTTGTTACCAACTGCTGAATATGCACAAGATTTCCTCCGTATTGGGACATTTTAATTTTAGCCTGCTTCCTGAAAGAAATAAGCCAGCCTTTCATTTGCAGATTCCACGGTATATCATTTAGTACAATATTGGACAGCTGGAATGTTCTTGGTGATAATTGTAGAAAATATTAATTCTGTGGAACCTAGTTCAACGTTTGGCCTTAAAATCATACTGATTAAATTAACTAGTGCATAGGTATCCTGCCGGCATGTGTACTAAAGGCAGAGGCAACCTTATCACTGAAGCAGGGTGAGGTAGTAACTGCAGATGCAAATTGTTCCTCTTGACTCTCCCAACCATTTTCATTTGTTAGTGGTATGCCCTGCATAACCAGCCTACTCCCTCATCTATAGTTGACTCGTATTTTGTTAAAGAATGAACTTATGAATGTGACCTTATCAATGGCACCCAAACCTTAGGATCCAGCAGTATTGTCAGTGGGTGTGGTCCAAAATACTTACAGATAAAAGATCTTCAGAATAAGGGCTGAACTCGGAAGACCCGCAACAGGGCTGTTTTGCTTTCTTTTTCCAATAGTAGCTTCCCCATGCTGTTTTGCATATCACTACAACATACCCACATTTCAACACGTTGGCAGGGGCATCACTATCCTAATGCAAACATAAAGCAGTATCTTGTGCTGCTTTCAGTCGTGGAACCAGTCACAATGTAATAAATGAGCTGTGTGTTTTGCCAACTTCAGTTGGAACTTGGCTGGGCTGCCTTTTTCTTACCTGGGAACTATGAATGTCTGCCTATGTGAGGTAGTTCTCAAATAGCATTCCCTTTCCCAACAAGAAAAACTAACTATGTCTTTAGTTTTAGTGGGTATATTGGGGTAGTGTTGTTCACTTTTAGTATGACGTTAACCAGAAGCAAGCATTGGAAATTGAAGCTTTTAATTTCAACTTCCTTGATTGCAGCTGTAGACCCTCTTCAAAATATTAGTGACAAAATAATGGAAAGTATACCCCTCTCTACCAAAGCTTACTTTTCCCTCCTTCTAGCCTTAACTGCATAGGAGCGACAGAGGTTTAATTTGCAGTTGGTAGCTGCATTCCCCCAAGGACACAATCAGTGAATGATACTAATTGGAAATGATCCATAAAAATAGAACAACAAGGCTGACCTTATGTATCCTAAGTTCAGATTTTACAGTCAGGGTAGTGATCCTGAAGACGTACTGAATAGGAATTATTTTGTCAACAAGATAGGTAGTAAACACATTGCTGTGGGCAGAATTTATCTAGGATTCCAGAGGCAGCTTGGAATTGCCATACTGTTTGTCACCCATTGTCATTTTAAAAGAATCTGTGCCCAAATGGCTGACTTTGGCACTACATGGTTTCGCTGGCTACCTCCTGTTTATAAAGATTTACAGGGTCACTGCAATGTTAAGTGCAGATTTTGCTACTGGTGAACTTTACTGTGTGAAGTATTCAGGGCCTATTCATATTTTAAATTAACTTTACAATAATTGTTACCTTGATGTATTGACCATTTCCTGAAGAACATTTTAGGATTCCAGAAGAACACATACCAATGCCCTAATATAAACATATTAATTGGTATGGGATTGCTCCACTTAAATTGGCTATAAGCAACAATATTTCATTATGTTTCTTACTCATGAAAATAAGGTGTCCGTTGTTACCGCAATTACACTTCCACTGCTTGCCACCATAACCTGGTAACGGCAGCAGCAAAATACTTTTGTTCGGGGCTTTACATTATGTGGAATATTATAGAACTATAATATGTTTGTTTTTATTTTTAGACAACCATTTCACTTTAAAATATTGTAAGGATTTAACTGAATTTTTTATTACAGTTTAGGTGTACAGCACGTGGGAACCACAGAACATAAACCCAAAGGCTGAGTCACATGTGAAATCTACGTGAACAGTTAATCTTTGATTTCAGTAAGAACTATGCAACTCAAGGTTTTTTGCATTCTAGTGGACTACATTAATGTGAATGTTACATGTGGATTAAAACGGCTACGTCAAGAACAATAACTTCCTCCAATAACCATAGAAGCCACAAGTAATCTGATGCAGGTATATGTTTAACCATAGGAAGACATGCATTTTAAGCACTACATGTTAAATTTTAGTTACTGACACCACTTGTACCCTAGCTTTCCTCCAAGGAGTTCAAGGTAGCATATGTAGTTCTTCTCTCACACTTTTATCCTCACAACCACTCAGGTAGGTTAGGGGTTGTTGTGATGATAAATGGGAGTAGTGGAGAGAAACTTGCTTAGCACCTTGATATATTTGGAGGAAATGCTGCAATCCTAAGAATACATCATAGGGCATAACTTTCTTTGAAATCAATGGGACTTAATTCTGATTAAATTTGATTTTTGGTTGTTGTGACTCAGTGAGGATATGAACCTATGCCTCCCTGGCCTGGGGTCTAACACTATAACCCAGGGAGGGGAAAAGTGTGGACTCCCAGATGTCACTGGACTTCTGTGGCCATTGCTAGTATTGCTGGTTAGGGGATGCTGTGAATTTTAGTCCAATGCTGCACCACGCATAACATGAAATTATCCTGCCTACCATTATTTGAAACCAACTAATCCACTCCCTTGAGTCAAATTGGCTGCTGACACTTTGTTTTCTTTGTTTAACCTTCATTTCTAGTGTAGAGCCACACATAGTTTTGACACCTAGAATGTAGTCATACCATCAGCCTACCTCCACTGCCACGTGGACAGAGTGTTTGTGAGCTTCCCACAGACATCTGAGAGAACAGAATGGAACATTGGCTCTCCTCGTGTTCTGATATGCCAGCCTTCCCGAGCTTGGTGTCCTCCCAATGTTTTGGACCACAAATCTCAACACTCATGAACTAGCCATGATGGCTGGACTGATAGGAGTTGGAGTCCAAACATCTGGAGGAGAGTAGATCAGAAAAAGCTGACATAGGCTTGTTTCTTCATTTTATCTGTCAGGTGTATTAGATCATGCTGGATAAGTTGTTGAAAGGAGTCAATGATGGAAGGAGCCAGGAATTAATGACATGCAAGCTCTACAATTTGTGTCAGCATTTATTGTAAATTACATGCTGATCAATAAACATTTTTTTTATTTAACTACATAATTGCTACTTGGTTGGTTTTGCCAAATAAAAGAAAATTTCCATTTAAGTTTTACCATAAATTTTGTGTTATATAAAATATTTGCTGTATGTATTCAAGGCTGTTATCTAGTGACAGAAAGAGACAATGCCTCAGGAAACATCTAATCAGCACTGCTGTTCTTGGCTCTCCTGGTCATTTGCATGTTCAGTTGTAAGAGTTCAGAAATAGGATTGTTAGACTCATATTTTAATGTCAATAATAATACGACCCTCTCAGATTTGCTTCGGTGACTGCAGAGTAAATTAAATATATTAACACCAGCTGGTTGGAAAACTACTCCTGAGAGTTACCATCAGTGGGTCAGAGGGAAGTTTTGAGTGGCACACTGCAAAGTTTGGTACTCTTCAACATTTGTATCAATAACTTAAATCACAGGTGGGAAATTTCTAGTCTGCAGGCAAATCTTAGCTCACAAGGCAATATCCTCCAAACCACAGCCGCCTAGCCCATTACTGGGGGAGGGGGGACGGCAGGGAATACAATGATGAAGCAGACTCCTGCAGCCATCAGGATCAAATCCTTCACTCATCAGCTTAAAGGGTTAAATCTTCCTTAGTTTGGCTAAGTTAGTTTGCACAGACCCCCTGACCACCATCAGGTCCCAAGGGAGGGTCACCCAGCACTCCATGATGCCTTCAGCGTTTAACTAACTTTATTTTTCTGTCTGACTCAAACTACAGTCCCCAACCCCACTCAGATCTTAGATCAATTCTCATTTATTAACTTGGGGTGGAGATTCAGTAAGGAAAGGCTGAATCACATTTTCCTAATGACTCTTGCATTCCAGGGATTCCAGCAAGAGTCAGACCTTTAAAAATATCGCCTTCTAAGTTGTTTCCAAAAATCCCCACTTCCCTTAGCATAGAAAGAGACCACACTTGGTAAGTTAAAAATGATTTACTTACAAACTCTTCAAAGGTCATATTCATGTGCTTTTCCATACAGCAGCAAGACTAGTCAGGCAGTTCAACGTAGGCTCCAAAATTGGTAAATATTTCAAAATTATTTGTATAGAAACACAAAGATGGCCATGTGGTCTAAGCTTGGAACACCCAGTTTAGACCTCCTCACGGGTAGGGTTCACGTGGTGGAAAAAGAGAACAAAAGAGTTTGTTAACCATCCCAAAGTGAGGGGGTGTGACCTAGCTCAGCCTGGCAAGACAGCTTACTCTATGGTCTTAACCCATTCATGAATTAATTGGAGTTAAGCATGTTGGTTATTTGAGGCTGATTTATTCCACATTAACAATAACAACAATTTCATGCTCCATCCATTTGACTGGGTTGCCCTAGCAACTCTAGGTGGCGTCTAACAATTAAAACATTAAGCACACTGAAACATCAAACAATAAAAGCTTCCCTATACAGGGATGTCAGATGTCTTCTAAAAGTCAGATAGTTGCTTATTTCCTTTTCAACAATGAAATCATTTGGAAAAGTCACAATTGGGTTGGATTTCAGTGATTCACATTTGGTATCTCTCTTGACTGGAGTCAGTAATGGGCTGGATAAAAGCCAATAAACTGAAGCTTCATCCAGATAATACAGATATGTTAAGTCTTAACAGTGAAGGGATAATGTCACTCAAGCAAGAAGTGAATTTATAGCTTCCTTCAAATGAGATTGCACACCCCTTCAAAAAAGCCAGCCAGGCCTGTGACTTGAGAGTACTTGTGAGCATGGCTTTGCTACTTGACTTCTAAGTGGCAGCTGTGACCAGAAGTGCTTTCTGTTACAATTGCAATTGTACTTGCTCTGAGCAACAGAGACCTCACTACTCTAATACATGCATTGAAAGGCTCTAGATCATGGGTGAGGTTTTTGGAATTCCTAGCAGTTCCAGCCAACATGGTCAATGGTCAGGGAAGATAGGATTTGTAAGCCAGCAATATCTGTAGGGCTATAAATTCCCTATCTTTGCCATAGGTTATATTATTGCGTTTATTTCTTTATTCATACAATTTTTAAACTGAGCCTTGATCCAAACATAGATTTTAGGGTGACGTATAAACAAACAGTGCAACGTATAAACAAACAAGAAAATAAAAACAATACAAGAAAATCTGAGAAGTTATGAACCAAAACTATTCAACCAGTATAAACCATGCAACAAATCTCTAAAGCCTGAGCTAACAGAAATCTCTTAACCTGGCTGTAATGCACTCTTCAGTGGCGCTGCCTTTGAATATACTTGGGAAAGTATAGTTGGTCCAAAATACTGTAGTTAGGTCCCTTCAAATAGTAACAAGAGAGAGAGGGATCCTATTCTGGAAGAGCTGCATTGGCTATGATCTGTATTTCGGGCTTTAAAACTGTAAAGCCCTTTACAGTTGGGGCTCAGGTTACCTGAAGAAGCACCTCTTCCCATACACAGGGTTGCCAATGTGGTGACCACCAGATGTTCCTAACCAGAGGTGATGGGAGTTGGGGTCCAACAATATCTAGAAAGGACTACATTGGCTACCGCTGCTTCAAGAGCTTATGAAGAGACTCTGTTAGGTGTACCACCACAACACTCTAGCAAAGGTACAGAAAGAGGTAGTGGACTTCTGAGCTGCTTCAATAGCATTGCCCAAAATTTGGAGCCATCGGTCCAAAATAATCTTCCCCTTTTTAGGGAAATGATAAGCATGGCTCTTTTACAGAGGGCATTGACTAATTATAGCTGGACGCAGAATTGTTGTATTCTCTTGTTAAACCGATTGCTCTTGAGTGATTTAACACTTTTAGCATTGATGTTGCAACTGTTTGTATTTCCAGAATGGTTTATTGATTTTAATTATTTTGTTGTAAACTGCATCAAGAGCTCTGCTGGGATGAGGTGTAAAAATTGAAAAACAAATAAGCATAAAATAGACTGTGTTTGTAGCTGCTCCAGTTCCCAAGAGGATCGGCAGCACTTACATGTGCACTTAGACATATACATATGTAAATGTCCCTTTTAATTCCTAAATGTGTCATTTTCTTTGGAAATGGTACAAAGCGGTCCTCAGATCATCAGTAAAACTGCTGCTTACTAACTCCATCTAGTACTTCCTACTGGAACCTATGAACTACCATTCATACCTTTGTGATTGTGAGTCTTGTATATTACACTGTAGTTACTCCACTAGCTACATTGGTCCATCTAGCTCAGTATTGTAGACACCAACCTTTTGCAACCTGATGCCTTCACGTTTTTGTATTTTCTACAACTCCCATCAGCATGGCCAACGTTCAAGGTTTACAGGAGGTGTGGTCCAATACGTCTGCAGGGCACAACACGCAGGGAGGCTAGTCTACACTGACTGGCAACTGTCTCTCTCAGTTCTTTCTGGAGATGCAAAGGATTGAACTCAGTGCATTTTGCATGCATTGATCTCTGGTCTTTCCTCAAAGATATTTAAAGGCATATTTTAAAATATTATATATATATATTATGTATCCACTCTGAGACTCAGGTAAAAGTAATTAATTGCATTTTAAGAATGCATGAAAGCCCTGGTTATAGTTGCTCTGTTATGCTGTGCACAACTAAATCAAAGTTGTTGTTTTTAAAATCCAGTTCCAAAATTAAAACAAGATATGCATTGATGGGCTCAAACCCACACAAAGTTTCAGTGATGTCAGTGAGTTTAACAAGTTGCAGGAGGTCCTCGATCAGGAAGAGACATAATAGGTAAATTTAGGGTATGAGGGTGAAGGAAGATAAGAGTGACAGTATTAGGAACACAAGTTTGCATATATTAAATAAGCATACCATCTGGAGGCTTTATATAGTATTTTTGGCTTTAATGTGATTGATCTGGCCTTTACATTTTTAATATATCTTTCAGATAAACAGGAATAAATTTAGGCTCCTTTTACTAAGTGACTACTGAGGTTTTTCTACCCCTAGTGAGGGGAATTAGAGGAACCAGACGCCAGAACTGTGGCTTCTAGTTCAGTTATGAAATCATATCACAATCCTGAACCCTTGGATCTACCTGCCTGAAATTTGTTGGGGTTAATCCCCTCTCGGAGGGCTGCTATGTCTGCAATTTTCATGCACCCATGTAAAAACAACAACAACAAAGAGTTGTGGAGATTTTGGTTTCCCAATACAAGTCAATGGGATAGCTGAAACTTCAGTTTTCCAGATATTGCTTGAGATTTGGGGTCTGAATCAAATAAGGGCCCAATGTGAAGTTCTGAACTGGGCTCTGAAGCGAAGCTGAGGGGTGAGCACACAGCCCTAAAATGTCATATTTTGCTTGCTTTGTGTTGAAATCCCCTCCTCAGTGAAGCCAGCAAATCTTGGATAGGGCTCTAAAATCATCTAAAACTACTGGGCGTATTTTTAAAAAGACTTTTCAGCAAACTGGCCTTACCATCAGGCAAAATGAGGCAAGTGTCTCAGGTAGCAGATGCTGCAGGGCAACCTATCAGAATCCTCTCAGCTAGGCTGCTATCCACAGGCAAAGTGGATGATATTGTCTCACCACTAGTTGATGTAAGATTCAATTGCTATTTACTAAGTTGGATTCTATATGTGGAATGATGTTTGAGAGAGACTGAGTGAGTGACCTTGTTCTTTGTCTCAGACAACAAAATTTAATGGTGAGGACCTGCTTTAAAGGTAAAGGGACCCCTGACCATTAGGTCCGGTCGCAGACAACTCTGGGGTTGCGGTGCTCAACTTGCTTTATTGGCCGAGGAAGCCGGCGTACAGCATCCGGGTCATGTGGCCAGCATGACTAAGCTGCTTCTGGCGAACCAGAGCAGCACACGGAAACGCCGTTTACCTTCCCGCTGGAGTGGTACCTATTCATCTACTTGCACTTTGACGTGCTTTCGAACTGCTAGGTTGGCAGCAGCTGGGACCGAGCAACGGGAGCTCACCCCGTCGCGGGAATTCTAACTGCCAATCTTCTGATCGGCAAGTCCTAGCCTCTGTGGTTTAACCCACAGTGCCACCTGCTTCCCACGCCCTACTTTACTGGGCATTAAAAAGGATTGACACCAGAAAAACATCCAAGAGAGGGCATTCCAGAGCCCAAGGTGCCACCACTGAGAAGGCCCTATCTCTTGGTATCACCCACCTCACTTCCAAAGATAATGGGACTTAAAGAAGGGCCTTAAGAGAAGAAACAATGGCCTCAAAAGAATGTAATGCTTGGGTCAGGGCATTTGGGAGAAGATGGTGATTTCAGTGGGGCCTATGCCTAAGAAGCTGCTTGAGGTCACAAAAATTAGAGATGAGAGGAATCTGTTCCCTCACTTTCATTTCATATTTTTTACCTAGTCCACTCTGCTCTGCATTCCATTCCTCCTGAATTCTCACCTTAAGTAGGGGAATTTCTAAATTAATTCAAAATCTGGAGCTTTCAGTTCCATCAGATTACCTCTATCTTTCCTTCACTCTGCATTACCAATGCACACATGTGCATGATAAAATGCTGCAATTTTTGTGTGGCTATGAGTCTAGATTCTCTTTGTACAGAATCCTGCACATTTGATTAAAATCCCACCATATGTACAATGACATAAAACCCGCTTTTCATGTGGGTCGTCCTTTATCAGCGCACAAAACTGTGCATCATTTAAAGAAACCTGGTGATGCATACATACAATCACATAGGGATTGCTTTGTGCAAGTGTTTTCTTCACTTGACATGTGGGAGGGAGACATGAAACAATGGAAAGTTATGCAAACTGCTCATACATAGTGTTCTGTACCAAATTTGTTAAAAATGGAGAATTCCTTAATGTATAGATTCCACTTCAGAAGCAAGATTTGGTATTTTAGAACATAAAAGTCCAGGGAGAGGAAGAATAAGAGGAATTTGGAATCATTCCTGTTCTTAATGTTTGACTGCTGGGTCCCCAAACCTTCCGTAACCCCTGTGTTGGATTTATATAGGCTAACCGTACCCTTTGGAGCCATTGCTTATCTCGTCCTCATTGTTCATTATCACCACTCATTTTGTATAAATTGTTGTTATGTTGACATTCTTCTTCCCCTTTTATTAAGGCTGTTAACCATTTACCAGTTTTATTTGAATTATCATAGAAAAATTTATTTGTTCCATAAAAATAATTGGCTCCTTTAACAGCAATATTATTCAATAGCACCTTAATGTATAATGCTTCTGCATAAGCTTTTTACTGTGGAATTTTGATGTTCTAATTTTTTTATTGTTAGCTTTCTTAATAGCTCCGGTTTTTCTTGCCCTAGGCATTTCCTAAAAACCCAGCTTCTGAAAGTCACTATAAAAGCTCCCAATACATTATGGTATGATACAAAGCCGAAATTAAAATTTATATGCTTCTTGGGTTTTATTTTAATGGCTATTAGAAATTCTTTATCCTTAAGTAATAGAGCATTGAATCTCCACTACAAGCCCCTCTTATTTCCTCCTCATCGTATTATCTCTATTATTCCTTTAGTATATGAGCAAATAAAAATCTCCCAGCATTTTAACTTGTGTGTGGAAGGAGCATTTTTATCAGTTTTGGTGCAACCTATATCACACAAACACATGTAGAATTGGGGGGGGGGGAACCTGTTGTGGTTGCAGTCTAAATGTGTCTGTGCTGTGACAATTGCCTCACAAATTCTTGGCTGTACATCAGTGTGCATGTATGTGGTGAGTTTTCACTCTTCAGAGAATTGGCCACTAGTGAATACCGTTGATAGAGATAGCCAGATGGCCCCAACTCTACAGTGAGTTGTTCTAAGCGATACAACTGAAGGATATGAAATTCACTACAAAAATAACCAATTCCTGTGACTATCTACATTGGCTCAGAGCTATTGAGGATGTATGATTAGTGCCTACATTTATCATGCAACAAAATAAGATGTTTTCTGCTACATCTCCTTAATACAGCTGTTCCTGTTATAACCAAACTCATGCCTCCAATGCATTAATTATATTTCTGCAATTTAGGCCTATTAATCATTATCCACCCCCCAAAAAAATTCAACCCATTATTTTGGCTGCTAATATATTTCCATTTTTTAGCCTGCCTTGTGTCATAGGGGGCAATAATAAATTCCGTTTGAAATAATACTGAAGTGAGAGTATCTTAAGTGATATTTTTTCCTAGTCAGTATCATTCTTGCTTTCTTCTAGTTTTATTTAAACTGATGCTGCTGCTGTTGAGTGAAGGGTATAGTGCTTTAATATGCTTTCAAGATCTATTTCCAAGGATGATGAGTGCTCCTATGATATTACGCTTATAATATATCTGTGTCTGGGCAGAAGGATTCTTGCAACAACAATACCCTTAGGTTTTCAATATGTTCTCTGTTTTGCAACAGTCATTAAGAAATCACTAGACATAACCAGACACTGGATGCAATAGTTTTAGACTTTAAAAATGGCTAACATTCCTCTATGTCTTATTCTGGCTATGACAGCTGGAGAATCCTGCGACCTTTATATAATGTTACGAGTTTGGGCAGTAGGCTGTATACCAAAGACCCTTCTAATCCCTGGATAAAGCAAGTGTTAATATATAAACTAGGCTAGCTTTCTGATGAGGTGATTGCCTGGGTGATGCTCCATTAAGGGGAACAAAGGAAAGGGGCTCTGTGTAAGATGGCAAATGGTTAGTTAGAAGGGAAAAGCCAAAATTTAGCAATAAAAGTTGTACTGATGTGAGCTAGAAGGAAAAGCACCAAGCTGGAAAGTAAGGGCAACATTTGATTTCTCTTTGAATCCAAACAGCTTGGGAGAAACAAGACCCTTTCTGGGTGTTAATGGTGTGAACCCCTCCATCGTAGGCTCAGGTTGTATATATGTGTAAATAAACCATATATATATAATACCACAGTCTCTGCTGTGCCTCCTTCCAAAAGGAAACACAAACCATGTGTAAGCACCTGGAACCCCTGCAAATTCACACTGTTTGGACACTGGGCTGGTGTGCAACACTACAAAACCTGAAAGTCTTTCTCAAGAGGCAGGAGAAGAAACAGAGAGCTCTGTGCAGCACTTCAAATGCTTCAGCTGATAGTTGGGGCTTCACAATGCTGTGTGCTACACAAGGTGAAAATGTGTCACCTGGTGTCATTGTAACATCAGGTGATTGACAGGCAGGCACCCCACTCCACCTGTCAAACGTGACCTGTGGGGATAGGGAGAGATCAGTTCCCCACCCCTGATGTAAAAGGTAGATTTCTGGAGCATAAGGTAAAGGGACCATTAGGTCCAGTCTTGATCAACTCTGGGGTTGCGGTGCTCATCTCACTTTATTGGCTGAGAGGCGTACAGCTTCCGGGTCATGTGGCCAGCATGACTAAGCCGCTTCTGGAGAACCAGAGCAGTGCACAGAAACGCCGTATACCTTTCCGCTGGAGTGGTACCTATTTATCTACTTGCACTCTGACATGCTTTTGAACTGCTAGGTTGGCAGGAGCTGAGACAGAGCAGCGGGAGCTCACCCCATCGCGGGGATTCGAACCGATGACCTTCTGATCGGCAAGCCCTAGGTTCTGTGGTTTAACCCACAGCGCCACCCGCATCCCCCTTCTGAAGCATACCTTATGTCAAATTGCAACGAACCCTCTGTTAAAGGAGCCACAACACTGAAAGTCCAACACAAGTAGCACACTAGGAGCTCTCGGTATTCTGATGTGCTGTGGTGTATACGCCAGATACCACATGCCTTCTGGATGAATGCATTGCAGTTTTCCAGTATACAGCTCCATTTCTTTTCCAGAGCTTTACACATTGCTGCTGACACAGTCACAAAGTGGGGTGGGGGGGAGTATGAATTTAACACAGAGAAATTCAAATAGAAGATAAAGCCAAGCTGGTTTCCTTAGCACTAAGAAAACATATAATTTAAACATTTGGCAAACAGAGGATCAAATTCAGAAGGAAACAGCTCTATTCCCAGTCTTTCCAATGTATGTCTTAATAAATATTCAAATGTTTTCAAAAACTGCTGCATGTTTTCATGATTATTTTTTCATTTTATTTTTCTGTGTTAAACAGAGATGGTATGTTTATGTGCATATGCATTAGACTGTGATCCTAGCATAGTAGCAATGCCGCGTTTTGTGATGTGGCGCTGAAGGAGCGGCTGCTGCACCTGAAGCTAAGCTCTGTTGAGCTAGTGCCATGCAAATCAGGGCCTAATTAAAATCAACAGGATAAGAACAAATAATCTGCCAGTAATTAATTTGGAATACCAGGGAAGATTGTTTTATGGTATGTCTGTAAATCGCCTTCAACATATGTAAAAGGTGAGTGATTGATGAGAGAGAGAGAAATAATACTGGGCTGCAGACCTTATAGTCAAACATTTATCCCTTTTTTTAAAAAAAAGCATCCACCTCCCAACCATTCCTCTCCCCACCCACCCATTTCAGGGCCTCCAATGCCCTTGTTTCAGAGCCCCCCAACACCCCACCTCAAAATTAGCTGAAAGGTCTGTTTAGTGTCATTGATTCCCCTACTACTGCTTCTTTGCATTTTCCACCCCCATTACGATTTCTCTTTCTATCTTGGCTTACTTGGTCAATAAGGTATCTTACAAAAGATGTGTGTTGAGCAGGGAGTATGATTGTGGTTGTACAGACTCACAGTACATGAGGAGAGAGTCTGAAAGGGGTTAGAGAGTGAGCAGGATAGCATCATTGGCTATGGAACAAATGAAGCCAATTGCGAGTAATGGCATTTCTTCATGGATTAATGGGTAAAAGTGATGCCATAGCTATGCTATGTAGCAAATAAGATCTGAATGTGGTGGCATTATTGGAGAATAAAAAGAAGAGAGCATAAATACTTCACTTAAACTGGAAACCCTAACAGTAATCTTGTTATGACTCAAAGTCCAGAACCCTACCTTTATCATTCCAACCAGTGGCGAAGCTGCATGCTCTGGCACCAGGGGTGGACAGCAGGCTGGGGCGTGGCTGGCACATGTCCCAGGGGGTGTGGCATGCCACCCTGGAGGCATGGCACGTCACCCGTGGGTGTGCATCCCGGGGGCGTGGCATGCCACCCACGGGGGTCATGGCATGCATCCCGGGGGCGTGCTGCACTGCCCGTGGGAGCATGGTGTGCATCCTGGGGGCGTGCACACCGCCCGCAGGGGTCTGTGCAGCGTGTCCAGGGGGGCCGCCATGATGGTACCCCCCTCCCCGATGGTGCCAGGGGCAGTGTGCTCCCTCCGCCCCGTTCCTCTGCCAATGATTCCAACGACTGAAAGCCCTCTCAAATTTGAGGTTGCAGGAGTAGCTTGCCTGGTGGTGCAGAGCTATAGCAACAGCCTTCCAGCAGGGGCATTACTCATGTTTACTGGGTGTGGCAAGGTGACAGTGAGGTCTGGGCTGTGCAGAATTGCCTCCGCCAGTGTGCCCATGCAACTTCTCCTTTAGTACTGTGTGTACCTCCGAGTAAGTGGCAGTGATGCTGTTGCCAGGAGGCTATTGCTGTGGCTCTACCCCACCAGATGAGTCACGTCTCGGAGGCTGAAAAAGGATCAGAGAATTCCAATATAATTCACAAACCTCCCACCTAAACCAATAACAAATTAACTAGGTTTATTTTTTTATTAAAGTAAGATAAAAAGGTGTAGCTATTTTCAAGCATACAAATAGATCCCGGTGAACTAAACTTATTCCCCTTAGTTCTGTTATCTAGTTGTCTGGCTGTGGAATACTGTTTGGCCCAGGTTTCTAGAAAAAAAAATCCTTTAAAATTCTGTCGGTTCCATCCCTTCCTTTTTCAGAGCCATTGCCTTAGGGCCCAGTCTTGTCATCATTCAACACACAGCTCTTTCACTGAAGTCTGAATCAAGAAAATTGTAAATCACACTGCATAAGAAGATTTAGACAGTTTCATTTGAAAGTGTTAAGATGTAAGACTATAAAAGACCATATATAGAGCATGCTTATACTATTCCAGCTGAGGCAAAAGTACCTTGAAAGCTAATGAAAACTTACTAATATACACAATCTGGAAAGATGATCAAAAAAACAATGACTAAAGTAATGCGGTATCCCTAAGGAATTTGATAAAGTAAATTTAAACTGGAATGTGTGCAGAGAATGAACACCAGGGTGATAAAAGGTCTGGAAAAATGAGGTGCATCCAGATAGATAGATAGATAGATAGATAGATAGATAGATAGATAGATAGATGGTGTCAAAAGCCAGTGTAAGGTGATGTACCTTTAGCACTGGGACTTCTACAACTTATGGGCTACCATCTCCCATAAGTCCCATTTACCCACTTGATCATTTCACTGTTGCTAATATTAATCAGCTTTAAGACTCCCTGGAAAAGACCCTGGTGTTGGGAAAGATTGAGGGCACAAGGAGAAGGGGACAACAGAGGATGAGATGGTTGGATAGTGCTCTCGAAGCTACTAACATGAGTTTGAACTGTAGGAGGCAGTGGAAGACAGGAGTGCCTGGTGTGCTCTGGTCCATGGGGTCACGAAGAGTTGAACACAGCTAAACAACTAAACAACAACAAACCCATCATCATCATCATACACCTAACTTCATATTCATCACCCAAAGCAGTTCTTCAGGAACCCACAAGATGAGTTTCCTTCTATCCCTGCTTATGTTATAATGATAGTACTCTATTCTGCCTTCGTCAGACCACAGCTGGAATACTGTGTTCAGTTCTGGGCACCACAGTTTATGAAGGATGTTGACAAGCTGGAACGTGTGCAAAGGAGGGCAACCAAGATGATCAAGGGTCTGGAAGCCAAGCCTTATGAAGAACGGTTGAGGGAGCTGGGTATGTTTAGCTTGGATAAGAGGACACTGAGATGAGATATGATAGCTACCTTCAACTATCTAAAGAGCTGTCACATGGAAGAGGGAGCAAACTTGTTTTCTCTTGCTCCAGAGGGTAGGACCAGGACTAATGGATTCATGTTATAATAAAGGAGATTATGAGCAAACATCAGGAAGAACTTTCTGATGGTAAGAGCTGTTCAGTGGTAGGACAGTCTCCCTCAGAAGGTTGTGGACTCTCCTTCCTTGGAGGTTTTTAAAGCAGAGATTGGATGGCCATCTGTCATGGATGCTTTAGCTGAGATTCCTGCATTGCAGGAACTAGATGATCTTCTAGATGACAGGGGCTAGATGACCTTCAGGGTCCCTTCCAACTTTACAATTCTATGATTCTATGGCACAAACAAATGCATTCATTAGTCTTTTAAGGCACCAAAGGGACGTTCTGCCATTTTTACTGATGGATGCTGGCTTTTACCTTCACAATCAAGGTTTCTTGTGGGATCTCCATTACAGCGTCTTGTGGCTTCAACTTGAGCAATATGTGTTTGTTTTCTGTTTGCTCATTTACCTACACGGCCATGCATACTTCTGTTCCTTTACTTTCCACCTAATCTCAAACATGTAGATTAATCTCTGCCAGCCCAATCCCAGCCATGTTTCATATTCAGAAGTACAGCTCATTGATTTCAACGGGTTGCCCGTGTGAACACGCATGCTCAGGATTTTAACCTGAGTCATAAAAATGGGTACCTGAAATGTGTGACCTTGGGAACCTGGAAGCTCATAAGAGAAAGCATTTTTGCATGAATTAAGTGCATACTAAGAGACAACAGATTGCATTACAATTGAATGTCTAGAAACTGCTGCACTACAAAACCCTAATCCATTTACCAACATGAAACATGACTCATTCAAGGTTTGTGGTATATTATCTGAGCAATAGCTGTACTGTATGGCTTCTTGATGCATGTACCTGTGAGGCCAGAGGTGGTTTGCTAGATGAAACCATTGCCGACCACTTTAGGTGAAAGAGAACAAAGGGGAATCTCCACCCTTACTTTAGGCAGCAGAGGAGGTGCCCCATATATTGTAGCAATCTTTTGTGCCCCATATATTGTAGTGATACAGTGGCCAACAACTGTTTTGTCTAGGGAACTGGCCCAAGTTGGGTAAGCGTGCATAGCTTTGGGATGTTATTTGCTCGTACCATTAGCACTAATGGCAGGATTGTGGTGGGACACCCCACTTCAAGCAACCCACATTCCTTGTAAGGTTTGAAATTAAAAATGACCCATGCATGTGTGGTTGGGTGGTGGCGGAGGCACCCCTCATTGCTACACCCCCATCTCAAGTGAAAATGGCTCGCCCTTAAGTAACATGATGCATGTCGCAATCAAGAAGTCAGGCTGGATGAGAAACTCAACAGGACAAACTGAGAACAGGGATGTATTTTGCACAGATATGAGGATAAGTTATATAGGCTTTAAGTGCTATTTTATTACACTGTCAAAATATAGATGGCACGGGAAGATGCAGGCTGAAGAGGAGGACTGAGTCTATTACGGTAATTTAGGTCTGTTAATTGAGGCAGAGCTAGTGGCTCTTGTCCTGACAAATTTGTTAGGCTTTTTTTCCAAGTTTTTTCTAAATAAGCATAACCATAATAAAGTGCAATTGGTAAGGAGTGATAGGGTGCAGCTAAGCATTAAGCTAGCAAGCTACAGTGAAACTAACCAAAGGCCAAAGAGGGAAAACTTAAAAGGGTTAAGGGAAATAAGCTCACCAATAACGCCCTCTAAAGTATTTTGCAATTATTACAACTAACATTGGTGTAAGTTAATGCAAAATTAATAGGTTTCTAAAAACCCTCGCCTTAACAATTCGTAGCCAACTCTTCTGATCCTCCTCCAAATAGTCAAGAGGAAATAAAATATCAGAGAGTTCATCACTTCAATTTCCCCAAGACCCTTGCAGTTATTCTTCTTTGTGATTGAGTCTTTTAACTTTTTCATGACTTCAATCTTAAAAAAATAGACTTTAATTAAATTCAAGACTATTATTCCCCTTTAGGGGAGGTGGGAAAAACAAATGCAACTCAGATGCGGGACCTCTGAGCATAACACTATCCCTCTCTTTACAGTTCATTTTGGCATTTTTATATATTGCCTGCTAATAAAATGTAATGATTTTCATCTTTTACTTTGACATCTGAGACTCTATCTTTTATCTGTTGTTTACAGTGTTTCAGCCCATAAATAAATCATATGACAAAATAAATTACTTAATCTTGTGTTTTATTTGGAAACACATTAAAGCTTAGCTCTGTAGGAAAAAATCACTTTACACCTTAGAATTGCTTATATACTTTATGATTTTTGTGTCACGTTCAAAGAGCATCAAGGTGTCATATCAATAACAAGTGTTCACAAGAGCCACATTTTAAACCTTGAGATTTTTCTGGTGCTGTTTGATAGGAATGCACTGATATGAAAGTATATCTGTCTTTGGCAAAGAGCATTTTCAGTTATTTGACTTTAAAACAAAAAACCAGCACCTTATGGTCTTATGGAAACTATCCCAATTCTTAGAATGATCTTTTTAAAAGTTATGCAGGTTTATTTGTCCACACTATTGTAATATTTATTGCCCTGTTGTGGGATCTTTCTAACATTTATTTATCCCACACATTCCTAGCTTATTTAAAATAAAATATGAAAGCACTGGATAGCCAGCTGCCCTTAGGCAAAGTTTCAATCTGCTTGGCCATTTTTGTGACTCCTCCTGGATATTTTCTAGTAAATAGATACATACATTTCACGCTAAGGATTGAATAATTCTTTTTCTCTGTAGGTAAGTCAACAAAAGTTCCCATGCTTTGTGGGTTTCTTAAGTATTTGCTTCATTGATGAAACCTAGGGGAAAACTAGAAATAGATTTGGTAGGTAGATTTGGTAGATTTCCCCTGCAGCTTTTGCTTCTGAGATGCGTCTAGTCCTAGAGAATGTACCTCTTTTCTTAGGTTAATTGCTGAAATATGATGTGCTGTGGGTGCATTCTTAGTCATTTCCAGATTCTATTCCAGGACATTTGGGATAGAGCCCAAGAGCTTAGCATGTTTTCCTTTTTTCATGGTAAAATTGTGCAAATATGCATTAGAGTGTGAAAACAAACAGTCTAATACATTTTTGCAAAGCTCTTTATGTTTACTGTTTATTGCAGATACCAGATCCTAATTAAAAATGCGCTAACAAAAGCCAAGATACAAAGAACAAAGATATAATGAAGCTTCATTTTTTAAAAATGTGATTAATCCCAGGGGACTTTCCACCCTGCGTCAACTCCTGTAAAATTAAAGTTCATATGACGATGCAGAGGATGTAACATTAAATATTATGATGGGCCTCACCTAACTATGTTAAAAATGGATCGTGCCATGGTTATATTTTTGTTTTGTGGATTAAGCTCCTTTCCAAATAGCATAGCTGCATCCAGCCCTGCTCTTCAGCATTGGTTTATGGTGGCTTGAAACCTTTCCTGGTTTTTGTTTTTTGCTTTAAAAATGAAATGAAATAAAGCACCTTCTGTACTTTTACTAATTTAAAAAGGGAAATGATCAAATTTGTAACCTATTGTATTGGTTGGAAAAAAAATTAAAAAATAACTGAAGCCAAATTAATATCAAAAAGCAGAATATAAACCAGAATTTTTGCAGGTTAGGTAGCAAATACTTTTTGTACAAATAAAGATTGATATTTCTATTATCTATGGGAAGGCTGAGATGTGGGGTGGTATTCACCTAAGTTTTAGTCAGAGCAGACCCACTGAAATGAATGGACCTAACTTAGTCACGAGCCTATAGATCTGTAAATATACAATGTGTGTAAATGAAAACATGCAACTTCAATCGCACCACAAAATCCAAATCTTCAGGATCTTTTCTGATTTGTCTAGCTGTCACCTATTTCCCTGCCCCTCCAAAGTTCTTAATCTTTGAGTTACTCAGAAACATAACGCAGGAAAAATATAATACCTCGGGACAAATACCTTGCTGTATTCCCTGTGTCCCACTGTACTCTTGGTACACAGAATTTTATTTGCCATATGCCCCCAAACTATATGACAGTGTGCACTGTCCCTGTCCCTAAAGTCAGTGCCCCAGCTGCTTATCTGATATGCCATACAATTAATAACTTTCTTTTAGGAAATTGTATGGATATGACATCAAACATCTGTCTAAACTAGTGTAACACTTAGAAATAAATATTCAGCACAAAGTTTGCAGCTAATCGCTTTGTTCAAACTGCCTGTATTTATTCCTTCTACGTTTTCAATTTTCTTTTTCCCTGTCCATTCCAGTCAAAGACAGAGGAAAGCAAAAACACATACCTGTTAACATTCCATCCTGTCCAAACAAAATTGTGAGCATATTTCCATGTGCAACTCTATAAAAGCCACTAATACAGTGCACTGAATTATTCTGACATGTTTTTCTTCCTGGTTTCAGACACACTAAGCAGTTATCTGCTACCATTCCTGTACTTAAAGCAGGGATACAGAGAATAATCCATTAAATCACAAGTGGGCAACCTTTTTTTTCTTTCGTGGCCCACATTTCCATCGTGGTCATCTGTTTGGGGGGGGGGACATGCTGACTGTGGGTGGAGCCTTCCCATTTTCTCTTTCTCTTTTTCTGACACCCCTTTCATCTCTCCCTATTCTGCTCGCTCCTAAAAGGCTGCCAGAGAAGGAATACAGTAGATTGCTGCTGAAATTCAAGTGTTACACTAGTTTAGACAGATGTTTGATGTCATATCCATACAATTTCCTAAAAGAAAGTTATTAATTGTATGGCATATCAGATAAGCAGCTGGGGCACTGACTTTAGGGACAGGGACAGTGCACACTGTCATATAGTATGTAATTTTTTTCCTAATTACATTACATTACTACTGCTAAGCCAGGCCAGTTCTTCAGCTGGTGGTGTAACAGCTCTGGCCAGTTCATCCTCTTCTGACTCAGGCTTTTTACCTGTGTTCTCTTCCAGAATTCTCCCCTACAATATGAGACATGATGTATCACTCAAGCTGTGCTTACTTAGTACTAGACTCGCTGATATTTGTGGACTGACATCTTTGTAAATATGCATTGAACTGGGCTGCTTGCTGCCAAGTATTAGGACAAAATAGGCATAACATAAAATATTATCAGTTTGCCCGCACAACATGCATTCACAGCTCAGAATAATAGAGAAGAGAAGGGGTGTTTAAAACCCTCCCCGAAGTTAATTTTCTATCTCCATTCGCTCAACACAGACATCCGTGCCCTTGTGCTTGATATTTGTCCCTCTGATCCTATGACATCCCTATCCTCCTGTTTCTTCTAAATGTCCTGTACCACACTGCAGAAGGCTGCAATCACCTTGTCAGAGCACATTTTATACCCCAAAGTCGCTGCCAGTTTTTGCCCTATACATCAACTCCTTCCTGATTCTGGCTGGCAGTTGCTCCTGCTGCACAGCAATTTCCAGTTATTTATTCAGCTTTAACCCTATTGTAAACAGCCTTGCCATGAATGCACGGTAATTCCATTGGGGCGAGCCATTTTGCTGAAATAACCTGCAAGTGGAAGGATGTTGGCAGTAGTTAATAGGGAAAGGACTCCATGTTGCATTCAGCCCCCATCTCTTTATTGTGGAAGCTTCACCTTTCATATTCTCCCATCTTTTGTTGTGCATATTTTTAGTATTTTCTTTCAGGGTTTTAACATCACAGCCATTGGCTTTATTATTTTCCCTTCACTGGATCCTGGACTACGTCTCAGACATTGTGCATATATCACCATCTACCTGGGATTTTGGGTATAGTAAATTAAACAGGATACCAGCAAACCACACTTGATTTGTGTGAATATTATTTTAATCTTCCTTTAGGAAATCAATGTTCAAGAAGAATTTGTTCATGCCTTTCATAGGCTGCACCCTGTAGTAGGTTGTGTTGGCTAAATTTAGCTCCTTCATGGGATATATATACGGTATTCATCACTGAAAATGTTTCTGTGTACAAATGAGCCACCTTGTTTCAGCCACTTTTAGAGTACATAGCAATTGCAGAAGCTTGCCAGTGGTGGTTAGAGAGTTTGGCTAGGACTGGACAGACTGGTTCAAATGCTCACTCATCTTAGGAAGAATAGTAGGGGGAAGTAGCAGAAAGAACCATGAAGAAAGATGACGTGGTGCATTCTTGTGCAAAGAAAAGAAAGGTGCTGAAGGAAGGGTAGATGGGTAATAATGTCAGAATCCGCTCCAAGCCAGAAGTGTGGGACAAGGCTTGGCTTTAACTGTTTTACTCTCACCATGTTTCTTAGTATTGATTTTGGGGGCAATGCTTTGATCATTGTTTTGAATTTTATTTGTTCTATATAAGCCACTTCGGGGGCCTTGGTCAAAAAGCCGCATAGAAAAATTTACAGAAACTCACCGACAAATGAAAAAGGCTCGTAAGGCACTCTGCTGCAATGGCTGTTGAGACCATTAGGGGGCTTCAGCTAATGTGGCCAGTAATTATGGCTGCAATCCTATACTCTGTTACTTGGCGCTGAGCCTCATTAAATCCAATGGGGCATGTGCTGCGAACTACTTTACAGTTTTATTGTGTCCTGAATTAAGAATGTACAGTGTAAAGTAGGTGGCAAAGCAAGGTTTAATAGTGGTCAGAATACAGCACCGAATATAGGAAGTTGTCAAGAAAAGACTTCATTTCTCTATGTGGGAAATGTCTCCCCTTAGCAGAATTAGGAGGCCCTTTCCTATAACTGGGATTTGTGATAAGGATTTCCAGGTGAGAGGCCACAAGTTCAAGAAGACTTCATCCCTGGCAACTCTGATTTTCTAAATTAATCACTTTGAAAAAGCAAAGTTTTCAACAAGTTAGTTTGTTGAGCCATGCTGCTAGCTGTCATGGCCAATGATGTATTCTTGTTATAAGTAATCCTTCAGTGAAAGTCAAGCTAAACTCAACTGTACACTCTGTTTTAGATTGCTTAAGACGCCCTAGTGCCAGTTTTCATTATTATTGATGCTAAACACTTCAAGAATATTTCTTGCTTATACAAAGGTCTTGAAGAGCTTCAATGATTTATGAAGCAAATAGGTTTCCTGGATGTCTGTGAAATACCACTGATGGATTTGGCAAACACAGTAGTATGCACCCATTACGCCACCTAGAACACAGCATCTAACCTGTTTTTTTGTTCCATTAACAAGTTGTGAAAAAGTCATGATGGTGCTTTTAGCTGTAAAACACTTTAGAGTGTAATCTGTTTTTAGAAGATTAATTCAATCCCAAATACCGTGGAAAATGATAAACAACTTAAAGGAGACAGAGCATCTATCAGTATTCCCCTTTAAAGGAGACTGGAAGCAGATACTATGTTACAGCTCATAATAAGATTTCTTTCTTTTCCTTTCTCCTTTTTTTTTTTGCTTTGCAAAAAATGAAGAGGAAGCCTCCCACCCACCCCCTCCCTGTTAAACATTGGCCATACCAGAGTTTCTTCAGTTGTATTGTGTGTATTGTAGCCAATTTGGCCTAGCTTAGTATTTCTAGAACTGCAATCAATCTTCGTGTTTATTTTGCATTACAACTGAGCATTACCAAGAACCACAAGCACAGCAAAGCTGTGTGCCTGGTTTGAATGGTGATTGAAATGCCAAAAGCCAGACATTTTCACAATCCAAATCCAACCCCTAGTCTCAGCCTGGAGATCTACCCCTCACTACTGTAAAGTTCTAGTAATGAATCTAAGATGTTTTTACAACACGTGCCTGCTTTTTGGTGCTCCCCATTCCTCACAGGGTCCAGCCAGGTGGGATTGCAAACTTCTTTTTTACCAGGCCCTTCTCATCTGATTTTAGCAGCAGCTAGATTTGCACACCTAGGGCACTGAACGTGCTGATATTCCTGCCTCAAAAAAGCTTCAACAGCTCACTGAAGTGAGCAAGGAATCAGAATGAAGATATGCACTGAAACACACTACAGTTAGGAAACATTTGTTGCTCAGGCAAGGCCTCAGCTGAGATACTTTTCTGTCCAGGAATGCCCAATGACTAACATGGATGGGCAAGTCCATTCTCAGTACAGTAGTACCTCGGGTTAAGTACTTAATTCTTTCCGGAGGTCCGTTCTTAACCTGAAACTGTTCTTAACCTGAAGCACCACTTTAGCTAATGGGGCCTCCTGCTGCCGCTGTGCTGCCGGAGCATGATTTCTGTTCTCATCCTGAAGCAAAGTTCTTAACCTGAAGCACTATTTCTGGGTTAGCGGAGTCTGTAACCTGAAGCGTATGTAACCTGAAGCGTATGTAATCTGAGGTACCACTGTACGTATACAGTGGTACCTCGGGTTAAATACTTAATTCGTTCTGGAGGTCTGTACGTAACCTGAAACTGTTCTTAACCTGAACCACCACTTTAGCTAATAGGGCCTTCTGCTGCTGCCGCGCCACCGGAACACGATTTCTGTTCTCATACTGAAGCAAAGTTCTTAACCCAAGGTACTATATCTGGGTTAGCGGAGTCTGTAACCTGAAGCGTATGCAACCAGAGGTACCACTGTTTTCCTTTCCTCAGGAAATGAGTTAAACTGCAGTTCTGATAACTCACCACAAGGGGCACCCATGACCAGAAGGTTCCTTCCTGGTTCTCCCTCCCGGCACCAGCTGATTTCTGCAGATCACACCAATGCTGAAGGCCTAAGAGTACCACTACTACCCCGTTCAGCTGGCAATTCTAGAACCAAATGTGCCATCAATTTGCTGGGTGAAAGGCTTTGTCCTTGTGCAGCAGCCTATGGAGCTGATCCACAAACAGAGACTGTTTTCTGACGGTGAAAGACTGTGCTAGGTACAGGCTGAACAGCTAGAATGCCTTGGAAATATACTACTGTACACCGAAATGCCGGCTCATTTTTCTTCTTCTCAATGCACAAACAGTACTTGTCCCAATGTCTTCCTGAATTTTTGATTCCCTATGTACTCATAACTCGTCTCCTAAATTAAAGGATGCAAATGCACACAAGGCAAAGTTGGAAGTGCAGGGAAGAAACAGCAGAGGCCATACATTCTCTTAATTGTGTAAGGAAATAAGATGACAACAACGAGGCTTGAAGCGCCTTTGTTCTCTGGAAAATATTTCCAGTGATCTATGCAGGACTTAATACTTTCATGTATATTTAATATTCCATCATGAAGCACAGTACTTCATGGATACGGAAGCTTACATGATTTTCAGACTACAGCATGCGTGCATAACTCGAGTCACTCTCCTTGAATTTACATGTGAGATTAAAGTCACTGTACAAAACAGCCTCCCCCCCACCCTCATGTGCCATTCTTGGATCTCTTTTATAAGTGAAGACCTTACCACAAATATCCAAAGTAACTGTCCAGATAAAACTTGGAAGTTGGGATTTTTCAGCCTTCGGGACTTCATTGATGCAAAGCTGAAGAAATGTCTCTGCCTCTCTAGAGGTCAGATGAATGACACATTGATTAGAAATCCACTGCCCAGTAATTCTTAAGAGATAATTCCAGGGAATATGTTCAGCAATAGACCAGTGGGAAGCACTTCAGCCAGTGAGCTCACAGGCAACGCTGGTAATGACCATTTAGATGGAGCCTGTTTAGGACCACAGTTAGGTCCTAGATAGAGAATTTAAAGGATGCAATTGTTGTTGTTTAGTCGTGTCCGACTCTTCGTGATCCCATGGACCAGAGCACGCCAGGCACTCCTGTCTTCCAACGCCTTCCGCAGTTTGGTCAAACTTATGCTGGTAGATTCGAGAACATTGTCCAACCATCTCGTCCTCTGTCATCCCCTTCTCCTTGTGCCCTCCATCTTTCCCAGCATCAGGGTCTTTTCCAGGGAGTCTTCTCTTCTCATGAGGTGGCCAAAGTATTGGAGCCTCAGCTTCAGGATCTGTCCTTCCAGTGAGCACTCAGGGCTGATTTCCTTAAGAATGGAGAGGTTTGATCTTCTTGCAGTCCATGGGACTCTCAAGAATCTCCTCCAGCACCAGAATTCAAAAGCAGCAATTATGAGCACACAATTAGCATTTCCTCACTGCACTTGCCTTTCCTTGCTGTTAGGGGTTTGCATCTCAAAATAATTTTTCAATGTACAGTGATTAATGTGAGGTCGGGTTTGTTCTGTTTTGGCTTGTTTCTCAATGTTCACTTTATTACACTGTTTTTGCATAAAATAAAGATAAAAAATAATGTAATCTATACAGCAACTGAAAATCTAACAAAAAGTAAGTGTATAAATTAACACCCTTTTTATAAAATATAATTTATTCTACTGTAAAAACAGTCACCCCTTTTAAAAATAAGGGTGGAACTAATGGAGTAACCACTAAGGTTACTTGTGCCATATGCCTTGAAACAGTGGTTCAAACTGCCTTCTGAATATTTATCTTGGATAAGTATTCATTTGTTTTGCTAAATATATGTTTATTCCAAATATAGTAGGTGTCTGTCCAAGCCTCTTCAATGCCCCCTTTTTGAGCACATATATGCAGACTTGTGCAAGAACATATGCATGGTTAACAGCAAAAGAGAAAGAAAAGAAAAGCCATGTTCAACACTCATATGCTATCCCCTCCTATCACCGTTTCCTTTTCCTTTCCTCTCGTTTTTACCTTTTAGAACTAATGGTTTAGAACTAATGCTTTTCGGAAAATTACAGGGAGATTTGCGAAATGAGACTTCTTCAAAAACACAATGTTATGCTTCAAATGAACCGTAGATCACAAAAATAAGTAACACGTTTACAAAAATAAGTGCCAAAGACACACTGAGATCACTTTACTAAAAGACAGCCAAAAATACATTTAAATTAGTATTATTTTTACCTACTAGTAAATCATCAATGCCTCCTTTGGTGGGGGGAAGGGCATGAAGTTCAGTTTTGTGGCTCCGAGTAAAAAGGAAAGTTCTTTTGTCTTAAGTCCCCCCAAATATAAGCATGGGAAATTGTTTAGAAGCATTGTAAAATCTATTTTTCTTTTATCTGAGTGCAGATAAGGTCTATAGGAGATATTTGTAATTGCACATTTGGCTGAAACATGTAGGCTGCAATCCAGGAAGGCCACAGCTATTGCAGGCCAACAGTCTATGGACAGGGAAGGAGCTGTGAATGTTAACAGAACTTCCATCTGTCATAGATAGCAGCAGGAGCCTCTGCATGCCAGGGGCTCTGAGTCATGGCTACTAAATAATTGCCACAATTTTGATTTGTCCTGTTTTGGTATGGTTCAGTCTGGTACATAATGGTGGAAAATGCTCGCTCAATCTTTTGATTGGAGAGTGTTACCCACTCCTCTCTTCTCCTGTGGTCTAGGATCAGGCTTACAATAGAATTCCAAGCTTGTTTTGGGTGAAGGGACTTGTGGCCTGACTATTTTGCAGAATTATGTGATATTACTATACTACTTTGCTACACAATCATCAAATCGCCACCTCCAGCGGAATAGCGAACCTCGAAAATGTCATGGCAGAGATAGCTGTTTTGGAATGAAAGCAGACTTACGCCTAATCTAGCATAGAGAAGACTAGTACTAGGTCTTCTTTTGGCCAAACAGGGCTGCCTTCAGGTAGCACTGCGAGTGGGGGAATAAATGCAGGCATTATGGTCTGCACCTGGGTAGATGCTTAGGTGCAGGTTCTAGCTGGGCAGCATAATCGTGTGGGGCAGCACTGCAGCCCACATGCTTGTTCTCTGAAAAAAATATATAGTTGGAATGACAAGTAAAAGAATGTCATTAAAGGTTCTGTAAAGAAGGTAAAGGGACCCCTGACCATTAGGTCCAGTCGTGACCGACTTTGGGGTTGCGGCGCTCATCTGCTTTATTGGCCGAGGGAGCCGGCGTACAGCTTCCGGGTCATGTGGCCAGCATGACTAAGCTGCTTCTGGCAAACCAGAGCGGCACACGGAAACGCCGTTTACCTTCCTGCAGGAGTGGTACCTATTTATCTACTTGCACTTTGACGTGCTTTCGAACTGCTAGGTTGGCAGGAGCAGGGACTGAGCAACGGGAGCTAACCCCGTTGCGGGGATTCGAACCACCAACCTTTTGATCGGCAAGTCCTAGGCTCTGTGGTTTAACCCACAGCACCACCAAAAGGTTCTGTAAACAAATGCTATAAGGAATTTATATACTGGATTTATATGCCATGAGAGATAATTGCCTGGAGAATTCTGAACAGCCCTTCTGATAGAGCAGCCTTTCTGAAATACGTTTTTCAGCCTGTCCTCTTCTCCTAAGGGGCTTTTAGGTCATTGACCCCTGTTTGCCCTTATGGTGGACCAGACAGTCCAGTAGGCCAGATCTTTACCTTTCCAACCCTGGTGGGCCAACTTTGACAGGCAGAAAGAACCATCCACCTGTCAATCATCTTACATTATGTTGTTGCCAGCTGATTCATTGGTGGGTTGCCCTGCTTACCTGTCAAAATAGCTCATCAGTCCAATAGCTGGCCATCAGGGTGTGGGCAGAGAGATGCTGTCAAAGCAGGATTGAACTCTCTGTGCATCAGCTGCTTGTGCCAGGGAGTGTGCTGGGACCATCAAGCTTTTCCACCTGCTTTGCTTAAGATGCTACTTAAGTATTCTTGTCTTTTTTAAAACATTTTTGTAAAGAATATTCTTTGCCTTTTTTGGCAGGAACACAGATGTGTTTGGTTATTGATACCATTGAAAGGTTTGGAATTTTATCCCTGTATTATTTGTATTTGTATTACTTTGTAATTGCATTATTGCATTTGTGTGTATCTGTTGATTCTTGTGAGCTGCCTTGGGAGCCTTTCTGGCTGAAAGACGGCATATAAGTAAACAGTAACATAACAACCTAACCTAACACAACATGTGTGGAAAGGCCCCCGGTGTACTCAGATGACACCACAACTCATGGACATCATACAGATTAGACTGTGAAAAGTCATGGAGTGAATTAGAGGACTAAGTGGAAATAAACCAAGGTATTATTTCCATGGCATGTTCTGCAAAAATAACTAGTATACCTGTATAAAGGTATAAGATATGACCTGGGTATTGCAACAAAATACCTAGAAGATGGGGGGTTTTTAAATTATTTTTAGGATCACTTGTAAAATTAATTATAGTAAGGTCATAAAATATTGATTGTTTACCACAACAGGTGTTTTCACTTGTTTTCCATAATGCAGTAACGAATCTATCACTTGGTTTTATTTGGGTGCTTTCACGCATTACAAAGTCCAACCAATAGGATTGTTTTCTGAGGTGTACAAGCAGTTAAGATGAGACAATCATGATGCTCAGTAGATGTGCAACATGCATTCAGTGTTTATTCAGGAAATTTTCAGACAGGGAACTGCCATCAGCATATTACCAGAATGTACCACTGGGACCCGATGATTGATTTTGCACATCATAAAAATAGCTAAGGAGATTTGCATTTGTGGATGAATTATATTGTATAAAGGTAAGGTTGCTAATGCATACATTATCATGGCAAAGCCATAATTTTGTTTACATCGACCCTTCAGATGGTTGAGTTTGGAATTGAAATAGGCCGCCCAAAAATTAAAGTATTGGCTTTTGAATGGTCAGGACACACCTTGGATCAGGGTTGGGGAACCTATGGTCATAAAAACATTGTTGGACTATATAGCTTCCTTTGTTCCTGACCATTGCACATGTTGGCTGGGGCTGATAAAATAATTATTTAAAAAAACATCTTCTAGGTATTTTGTTGCAATACCCAGGTCATATCTTATACCTTTATACAGGTATACTAGTCAAACAACATCTGGAGGACATCAAAGCTTCCTATTTCTCCTCTAGGCACACAGGACAATGTACAAAAAACAGCCCCAAACTTCCTAAGAAAAATATCTGAGCTTATAGAATGCTGATGGCTGGTGTCTCTCTCTTTCCATAGGCAAGAAAGGATCTAAAGAAAGCAGATGTCAGACGAACTGTAGTGGGTTTCACAGAATCCCTTTCATCTGCTTAAACCACTCATGAAGGAGTTGCAGGGTCATGCCAACTACTCTCTACCCTGATGAGCATGCAATTTTAGTGGGCAACTATGTGCATGAAGATAGCATTTCCTTTGGAGCAGCTCAGGGTACCTTCAGAAGGCCATGGAATATCATCACTGGGTGTGGAGCTAGTCCCCAAATGTGTGATTTCAGTGTCTGAAGACTTGAGGTTTTCATGAAGTCATGACACATTGAAATGATTGGCATTACCAATAAAGTCTATGGGTGCTCGAAATACAGAATGTTGTCTCAACCGTTTGGGGGTGTGGCAGAGAAGGAGAATGAAGGCCAGGGGCAGTTTATAGTAAGTATCTTGGACAGGGGATGAGAGATTGGGAGATGCCTTTCCCATTCCTAGAACTGCATCCACCCTCTCAATATAGCTATTTAAATTATTTTCAGGTTTGGCACTGACAGCCCTGTAGCACTGTCTAGCACAGCAGGGGAAGGACTCAAAACAAAAGTCCTTTAGTCTTTCTTAATTCCTCAGACTTAGACTGTGTACACACAGCAGAGTGGATTCAGTGCATCCCATGTGTGCAATTTTTTTTGGTGTCGCCCACATTGTCCTCATCCAAATGGCAGCCCATACTTCCTCCCATTTAATTCAGATTTTCCTGATCCACGGATAATGGAGTAAGGAAAACAACAACAAAAACAGAAAAATCACATTTTACCGTACAATGATGTACTGAAGTATAGTGTGTGAAGAGGGTTTTTAAAAAATGCACGTGGTGATGTTTTGCTGAGTGACATCTATCACACTTCCTACTTTCACTGGCCAGGTGCTCCTTGGTGGGTTGCTTGTGAGGCCCGATGTGATGCACTGTCAGGCTTGAGGAATCCTCTCCCTCCCCCTGATGGCACCGAGGCAGGGAGGAAACAAGAAAGTTCTTACCTATGATTTATTCAGTCATCATGGTAAAAGACATTCCTCCATAATGGAGTTGCTCACACTGAGCTCCTCCCCCCTTCCCCCTCTAGCAACAACACCTGCTTCTACGATGTCTGTCCATGAACAATTGTCTCTGTATTCTTTGTTCTTGCACCCTTAACGAACGTTGTGTTTTGGGAGAAGGGGGGGGGGTCAATGATGCTGTCCAGAGACATGTCAGCTGGCTGCTCTGCCTCTCCTCCTCCTTCTCCTAACACTGTATAACTCTGCTGTTTGTCTGTCTCTAAGCTGTTATCTTCCTCAAAGTCCTGCTGTAAATCGAGACTGCCTCCCTCCTTTCTGGAAGCTTCAGCAGAAGAGGAAGGAGACTTCCATCATTCCTCCTCCTCTTCAGCCCACTCTCTCCCTGGCATGCACTCATTTTGCGCAAATACATCCCATCAAGCAACTCCCATTAGTGTAGACAGGAAACCCTGGGACATTTTAACTGAAAGTGTTCATAAGTGGGCAAACATGCACAAAAGCACATACGAGAGGAAAAATTGTGCAATCCACATAAACACAACCTTACCCTCCCCCCAAGTAGCTGAGCTGCACTATGACTAAGGAACATGTTGGGCATACACTGCAATATTTTGTTGCAGGATCCATTTGTTTAGTCACATCTGTAATTTGAATTCTGATTTATCATTTTGTATAGATCATGTTATTAATTTTTGTGTAGGTGCCATCCATCACTCCAATCAAAACATGCAATTTTGTGCAATTTGTGTATCTCACCCCAATCTTTGCACAGTAAAATGTAAAAACGGGTAGTAAAACAGCAGTCATATTTCTCTGACAGCCAGTGACTAATAGTCTGACCTCCTAAACTGCATTTACTGTTCACCAATGATTATGTCATTAGGAATGAATTAGATACTCAATGAGGGGAATCTCCAAATCTAGTCTGCCACAATGAAAATCTCAATTATCTGACTTGTAGGGGAAACATCAGTATTTTTTTTAATAATAAAAAAGCATTGCTTTATCACTGGAGACTTTTATTTGCTATCATGGAAAAGAAATACTACCATGGAAATATTCTGAACAGCTACAGAGTCTAGGACCAAAACTAATGTTTAGTCAGAATCTAATTTCTTTCAACTGGAATCCATTAACAGTAAGAGCTGTTTGACATTGGAATGGACACCTTCAGAAGGTGGTGGACATTACAGGTTTTTAAGCAAAGGTTGGATGGCCATCTGTCAGTGATGCTTTAGTTGAGATACCTGCATTGCAGGGGGTTGGACTAAACGACCCTTGGGTTTCTTCCAACTCTATGTTTCGAAGTTTTTTTTTGTTTACTTTTTTCTTTCATAATTAAAATAATTTGAGTGTCATATTTTTATATACAAGCCACTGAAGGCTAGTTCTCCAGATTTCTATGTATAAGGTCCTTGCATTTATGCCCTAGGGACGTGGGTGGCGCTGTGGGTTAAAGGTCGGCGGTTCAAATCCCCGTGGTGGGGTGAGCTCCTGTTGCTCAGTCCCTGCTCCTGCCAACCTAGCAGTTCGAAAGCACGTCAAAGTGCAAGTAGATAAATAGGTACCGCGCCTGCAGGAAGGTAAACGGTGTTTCTGTGCGCTGCTGTGGTTTGCCAGAAGCGGCTTAGTCATGCTGGCCACATGACCCGGAAGCTGTACGCCGGCTCCATTGGCCAATAAAGCAAGATGAGCGTCACAACCCCAGGGGTCCCTTTACCTTTATTTTATGAACCACATATGAATATATTAACATATGATGAGCATGCAACAGGCTTCTCAAACAGATTTCTACTAGCCATGATGGCTATGCTCTGCCTCCACAGTCGCAAGCAGTAATACTTCGGATACCAGTTGCTGGAAACCACTGGAGGGAAGAGTGCTCCTGTGCTCAGGTCCTGCTTGTGAGTTTTCCACAGGCATCTGACTGGTCAATGTGAGAACAGGATGCTAGACTAGATGAGCCATGGGCTGATCCAGCAGGCTTTTCTCATGTTCTCAAAAAGAACCAAGAGTCTTTTGACATCTTAAAGACCATCAAATACTTTGTGACATAAGCTTTAAACATAGCTGTCAACTTACAGATTTGAAAATAAGGGACCAGCAGCCAAAATAAGGGACCTGCAGCCTCACCTGTTCCAGGCACTCCAGTCTTACTGTCGTCTGGTGGCTTCGAGAACATTGTCCAACCAACTTTGTAACCAGAGGTTCAACTGAATAGAATCTGAATCACATGCACCACAAGGCCTATGCAGCCTCAACTTAAGATGGCTCCCCGGCCTGGCTTTGCACTGCAAAGTTTGCAGCAGCACGTGCAACAAAATGGCGTCCAGCATTCAAAAAACCCTCAGCTTGCATTAACTAGCCACACACAAGGCATTCAAGCTCCACCCCCAGTTGTTCTTAGACTTCTTATTGGGTGAGCAACACAGCCAAGCAACACAGTTGGAGCCTCCCTCTTCCCTGGCCGGCAGGGAGGGAGGGAGGGAGGGAGAGGAGCTGCTTCCTTTGAAATTTAAGGGACATCATTTAAGGGACATTTAAGGGACATCCATCAATAAGGGACAGCAGCGGGACATGGCGCTGCAATAAGGGACTGCCCCTTCAAATAAGGGACACTTGACAGCTATGGCTTTAAGCCCTGTTTCATACCCTATAAGCACAGGATGTCTTTGCCTAGACTAGAGGCACTTTGGCCCACAGATGGCAGCAAAATAAGAGGGCGGTATCCAGTATTCTCTCTGTGCGACGGGTTCATGGGGAAAAACTGTCCCATGAGCCCTTGCTGCAGGGAAGGAGGGGAAAGCCTATGTAAGGCTGCTTCCCCTGGAGCTCAGAGCCATTTTGCTTTGAGAGCTTTAATCAAAAGCAGGCTGTGGCTCTGCTCCAGTACACCTGATAGCCTCTGAAGTGTTGCAAGACTCTCTGGTATTGCTGCGGCAACAAGGTACTTATTTTGCATTTACTGCATGTCAAATCACTCAAGGTGGTTATCAGTTTTAAAGAACTAAAGCAAAATAAAAATAAAAAACACTGCAAAATAAAATACAAAAACTCGGAAGGGTTGTAGCTCAGTGGCAGAGCATCTGTCTTGCATATAGAAGGTCCCAGGTTGAATTCCTGACGTCTCCAGGTACGTCTGAAGAGTTGCTGCAGTGTATCCAACACTGAGTTATATGGACCAATGGTACAAGGCAGTTTTCTGTACTCCTAAAATAAATAGAACAACTGAACTCTCAGGTAGACTGATGGTCCTTTCAGGATTGACTGGCATGGCTAGGAATAATTCATTTCTGCCTTTCTCCAGGTAAAAAGGTAGGTAAAGGACCCCTGGACACCTAAGTTCAGTCAAAGGTGACTAGGGTTGTGGTGCTCATCTCGCTTTCAGGCTGAGGGAACTGGCATTTGTCCACAGACAGCTTTCTAAGTCATGTGGCCAGCATGACTAAACCACTTCTGGTGCAATGGAACACTGTGACAGAAACCAGAGCGCACAGAAACGCCATTTACCTTCCCGCCGCAGTGGTACCTATTTATCTACTTGCACTGGTGTGCTTTCAAACTGTTAAGTTGGCAGGAGATGGGACAGAGCAACGGGAGCTCACTCCGTCTTGGGGATTTGAACTGCCAAGCCAACCTTCCGATCGGAAGCCCAAGACCACATTTTAGACCACAGCGCCACCTGTTTCCCTTCCTTCAGGACACACACATCTTCAGTAGCACCAGGAAAGCTGAAGGAAGGGCTGCCCATCTGCAGTTGGTCACTAGACAGCTTCTCACTATAGCCCCCTGGATGCACTTGTTGTACAAAGGATCAATAAAGGGGCCACATAGTTGGCCCCAGCCCTAAAGTTTCATGACTCTTTCCAGCCCCTCACATGCTTAGGAAGACAGGAAGCTGCCTTGTTCTGCATCAGACCTAAGCATAAAATTGGAGTTCAGTTTTAATCTGACAACAGTTTCCTCACGACTCTTACAATGTTATTCAAATGTCCAGGCTCTTGCAATTTACCTTCCTTAACATACTTCCTGACATGGAAGTTTTCCCCATGTGGCACATTCCAACTTGCAAAATTTCCCACCAATATTCAGAGATGGTTCTATTTTGTGTGTGTGAACTGCATTGCGTGAATACCTAAATGTATAAATCTATTCTCCTGTGTGGTTTGTTTGAAGCGATTAGGAAAGAATAGTAGGACGATTTCCAGATCTTTTGGTGGCTGCATCTCTAAGTGCCATGTTTCATGGAAGTGTTAACAGAATAATGCTTTGTGTCATGCGCTAGTTATTAGGTTCATAATGACTATAATACTGTCTTTGTAATATTTGCTAATACAGTAGAAAAATACAGTATGCTAATTGAGTGTTCTTTGAAGATTAGCTACTGCAAGGGGAAGTATGATCCAGTGCTAATATGGTAAAAATCTATTAAAAGCCACAACCTTGGTGCTTTAAAAGGAATTATTTTAACAGATTAAGAGTTGCTTGAAAGGGCTCCTCAAAGATCACATATATCATGGAAACGTTAGTTCTTCGAGTACATCTGTATCTGTGACATATTACAGTGCTTGCTGCCGGAAAGGACAATTCTCCTGATACAGTAAAGTGCCCTGCTTTGAAAATGTTTTAACCACGAGATGTATTTTATTATGTAAATGTACTACAACATGTGTCACCTGTCCAAGAGCTGCTCTTCAAGCATCTCTCTGAGCAGTTCGTGACTATCATGAACAAGGTCTACAGTCACCATGATTTCTAAGCTGCAGCCAGCTTAAAATTTCTCTTTTTTATTTCCTAGTTAGCTAATGGTTGACCCATTCCTTTAAGTGTTCTTAACTGCTGGATAAATGGGTCCTTGCCATGCACGTCTATTTTGTATTATTTTAATTCTGATTCAAATTTATTGGCTGCTTTTTTCTGTTTTTAACTTTTTTTCCAACAATGCCTTGAGATGCTTCTGTAGAAGCCGATTACTAATGAATGATGATGATCATGATAATAATAATAATTGCTCAAAAGCACGGATGGGCAGACGTCATACTTGGATCTACATAGCTCTTCCTTTCTTTTAAGACCAGGAGGCTGAGACCCCTCCAATCTGAAATAATTATTTTAAAGAAACCCAGCACACTGCCCACCTCTGAACTTTTTGTAACCGAAAGAACTTGAAAGCAGGGAGAGAAAATAAGGAATAAAGCAAAAGAAACAGGGAGAAAATATAGCACAGGAAGATGGAAAAGATAGGAAATTTGGGGAAATGAAAAAGCCAATGTGGGAGCAGGAAAAAATCCTGAGGTGCCTTGAAAAGAATGGGGGACCAGGGGATTTCCCCCCCCCCCCTTATTTGGAGGAAGATTACCTGCCAATCAACCTGCCTCCCCTCACAAAGCCCTATGAAGCTCATTGTCGGCCCAAAATTTTCATTTTTGTGACTAGGATTTCCCTTCTGCTACAAAATGGCTATTACCCCCTGTAAAATGATGCTGGGAGGTTCTATCTATATTTGCTGTTTTGGTGTATATTAAGGAACTTCACAAAATGGCTTCTATCCATGTATTGTTAACCCATGTGTTATTTATTAATATTGAGATATCTGCTTATCCTTCAGTTTGCCTGGGGACCTGTTGTTGCTTGGCCTACCTGCAAAGCTCTGCAGTCTCTTGGGGCCTAGCGTAGCGAGTGAGGCCTTGTCTCCCCGTCCTCTGAGGTGCTGCCTTCTTAACTTTTCCAAAAGTCTGGTCATTTGATGTGAATCTTCTTCAAGGACGAGGTCTCCAGGGGGAGGGCAAAATTAATCCTGACAGGAACAAAGCTCCAAGGATATTGGGAACGGTAGTACGACGCAGCAGAGATGTGTCCTGTGTTGCAGCGGCTGTTAAAATTGAGAAGAGAAGACAGAAGACTCAGAGAATGAAGGACAAGGCAACCGGCAGAAAAAGCTGACAGGGTAGTCAGGGGCTTTGCCAAGCTGCCATTTGAAAGAGGGAGATCTCCATGGGCGACCAGGCCTAAGTTCTGCTGAAGGAGTCGCTTCAAGGTCTGAGGGCGACTGGAGGTGCTGAACGCTGAATTGCCTGTGGAAAGAGCTCCTTGCTGCGGCCCGGGAGAAGCGGGAAGTTTGTGTCATTTTCTGCTTCTTTTTTATCTTTACTATTTATCTACTTCTTTTTTAGAAAACTACCTAGCTCCTTGTTAAATCCCATATGCCCAACTGCACAAAAACTTGTTTCACAGTGCATAATTTTTATTTTTGACAGAGCACAAAATGTGTCAAGCTGCATGTTAGAATAAACCCTGGAAGGATGGTATTAAGAAATGTAATAGTTTAAAGACACACACACACACACACACACACACAGGAAGGGAGAGAGTGTGTGAGAGAAATAAAGAAATAAATTGTGCCAATATTTAGTTTTGTGGGGATGACCACAGGACAGAACAAGTCAGTCAGATATGCTTAATTGACATGAGTTGTTCTTCCACCTTCATGAACTGAAATAAGTATTATTATTATTATTATTATTATTATTATTATTATTATTAATTTTATTCCACCTTCATGAACTGACATAAGTATTACTACTACTACCACCCCAAGGTCCAAGGGCAGGTTACAACAACTAAAACACAATATAAAAATGTTTTAAAACAAGTTACAATTAATGAAATAAGGTGGTTTCTAAGAATATACATCTCAACTGTCAAAAGTCAGCACATCTTCAGCATTCGCTAGTAGCTGTATAATGAAGGTGCCACACATACTTCTGTGAGAAATAAATTCCACAACTTAGGGGCTGCCACAGGGAATGCTCTATCATAAGTCGCCACCACACCGAGTCTCTGAGGGTGGTGGGACACCAAGATGGCCCCTTTTCCTGATCTTAGCACCCAAGAGGGTCTGTAGAGAAGGAGACAGCCTTTCATATATTTTTTTGGATCTGAGTGTTAAACACGAACATGATTACCTGGAATTTCGCCCAGAAACAAACCAGTGCAACTGTTTTAAAACAAGATGTGAACCCCTGCCAGATAGCTTCTGAGTCCTCTTCAAGAGCAGCCCCACATAGAGCGTATTACAGTATTGCAATCTGTAAGTTACCAGAGCATAGAATCATAGAATTGTCGAGTTGGAAGGGACCCTGAGGATCATCTGGTCCAACCCCCTGCAATGCAGGAATCTCAACTAAAGCATCCATGGCAGAAGACCATCCAACCTCTGCTTAAAAACCTCCAATGAAGGACACCATCTTCAGAGGGAGTCAGTTCAACTGCATGGAGTACAGTGGTCAAGTAATCTCTGTCCAAAAGCACGCTAGGTGGTGAATCAAAAAAGGCACAACCAAGGGCACCTGACAGTCTAGTGACAGTGTTGAATCTAGGAGTACTCCAAGGCTGAAGGCCTGCTTCTTCCAGGTGAATGCAGTCTTATCCAGGCTGTCTCCTCACCTTCTGAACGTGAGAACTTGGAAGACATGGCAACTCCATCTTAGGATTCAGCTTCAGTTTCTTGGCCGACATCCAACTCATCACTGCCTCCAAGCACTGGCCTAACACCAACTGCCTATCCTGATTCTGCTGGAGCAAAGAGATGCGCATCATCTGCACAGTGAGTACCATAAAAGCAATATATCAGAACTTTTAAAGAGTGGTCATTTTCACCTGCTCACATAGTTTATATTCTTTAGTGCTAAAACATGTTTTGCATATGCTCATTGAATCCAAGGGTTGGGGAGGGGGAACGGTTGGCTGTAAAGGCATAGCTGTCAACTTTTCTCTTTTTAAAGGGAGATTCCCTTATTCCGAATAGGATTCCTCGCAAGAAAAGGGAAAAGTTGACAGCCATGGTAAAGGTGGGAAACCAACCATCCCTTGGTCATATCTTTAAAATATTCCACATATCTTATCTGGTGGTTTGGATAATTGTACGCCCTTGCCCTGTGGTGATCCAGCTATTGCAGCCATGAGTCATGGTGACCCATAGATGTATGTAAAGCCTGTGAAAAACCTGCTCTTCAAGTGACATGAGATGTTTGAAAGTGGCAAAGTCACAAGGGCAGCCAACACATGATGATGATGAACTGCAACTCTTATCATCCCTGATAATTCGCAACACTGGCTGGGGCTGATGGGAGTTCTAGTCCAACAATATCTTTGAGACTAGAGACACCAGGCTGGTTATTCCTGCAATACGTGGTCATCTGTTTCCATACCCAGCGAAGCAACAATGTGTCTTTTGAACATATGGAAAAGTGATGATTTCCTCTGTAAAATGTCATAGGTCTATATTCTCTAATTTAAATGCATCCCATAGATGGAATTATAAAATCACCTGAGGACTCTTGTGGTATGAAAAAAGGCTATGGAGGCAGTCAAACTAATGTCTGCAATAAGCTATAAAAACTGAGACGCATTTTTAAAAAAAGGGAATCTGGATGAATCGTTCTTCAATCCCAAATATGGTTTCTGCTGATGAGAGCATTAGGAATTTCTGTCTGGTATGTGTGTGTGATGGCTTAGCTGTTTGGCCATTATACAGTGTTCATCGGAGAAATCCACACATTTTCCTGGGCTAAATATTCAAACACATTCTTTTGAAAAGATTGATTCCTGCTCGGTTGCAGCATAGTTCATCATCTTCTTAGCGCGGGAATGAATAGATGGTCGTCTCTTTCTCATCTCAACAATTGTAAGCCTGTATTTGGCTAGCAACGGGGCTTGCTGGATGAAGCCTGACTGCTTCGCATTCAGTTCCTTTGTTAGTGCCAGCAAACGATATAGTAGTGTTAAGTAGGGTTCTTTTCTCCCCCCTTCAAGATACAAGAATAAACATCAGTAGCATCTGTCCAAAATATATGCATTGTGGACATTCTCACACAAAGAGATGTATAATAGCTTTACACTTTCAGCAAAGCATAGGGAGAATTGGCTCGTGTCAATGCTTTTATATACAATACTTCTAAAAAAGAAGGGGGAAAAACAAGACCTTGCCTAGCAAACCCCGATACAACTTTATACAATTCTAATATTAATCCTGGGATTCTATGTGGTGTTGCAAGGAATTGCATGCCAAACATCTTGATACACCACATTCTTCCTTCTCCAAAGTTGCTGCATGGTGTCATTTATTTATTATAAGAAATCCCAGATTCTTTCATTATGCTAGAGAAAACTTGAACCTGTGAAGAGTACAGCCTCATCTGAACTAGGGTTTAAATTCAACAGTGCCAACTGTGCCAACTTTTAATGGAGGCTAAGAACTGCTTCTGTTCTGCAAGGCCAGTGTCAGCACCTGCCAGGCATACTTTGGCAAAGGGCCCACTACTGATGCCTACTGGTCTCATCCTACATTTTGTTATCCAGATTTGGTTACCACCAGACAGTTGGCTCTCTCTAGCCATCATTTTAATTTCCCACATACAGAGCCAAGCCATTGGTCCATCTAGCTAAATATTGGCTATGCTGGGGTTTTTCATTCTTTCTACTCCCAGGGCCCTCTGCAGACAACTGAAATTACTGAAGTACACCAGTCACAAAGTAGAAGTTGCAGGCAGAGCTTAGCATAATCAGCTTGTAGTTATTGAAATAATTTTCTGCTGCTCTCTAATCCATCTTTGGAAATTGCTAAATTCTTTGCCACAGCATTTTCCTTGTGGCAAGGAGTTTCACAGCTCAGCTTTCCTCAAGCTAAGGACAGACATTTGTTTTAGAGGTATTGTGACTCCCCATTTTAGGCAGAATTCGCAGGTCCAGAGGCTCTAAGTGGAGACAATTTATTCTTTAATATTTTTCATTTCGCACCCCCACGTGCTTTTCAGTGAATTTTTACCCATATCCTGTAATTTCTTCTCTCATTCTCCTTTCACACTCTATTTCTGTCTTTTATACACATAGGAGGACTCAGGGGTTCTGGGAACTATATTTGCAAGCTATGGTCCTGAGAATGCCGGCCCTTGCCCCAAATCCACCTGCAGGAATCTGCCTTTACTTCAAGAGACACATGACTATTTTGCTTGCATGTTAACATTGCTTTCTGATATATGCGTCAAATATATATGCTAATTCTGTGTGTGTGTGTGTGTGTGTGTGTTTATCTATCTATCTATATCTATCTATCTATCTATCTATCTATCTATCTATCTATCTCTATCTATATCTATCTATCTATCTATCTATCTATCTATCTATCTATCTATCTATCATCTATCTATCTATCTATCTATCTATCATCTATCTATCTATCTATCTATCTATCTGCAGCTCAGTATCTAATATTTATTATGGCAGGCGAGAATAATGTGTCAATTGGCAAATTCTGGTTGTGGTGTGTGCAGAATGGAAGCCCTCTCAAAGTCTAGCTTTAAAATCCGCTTGATAGCAATTTCCCTTTCTCTGCAACAATAACTCTATGATATGCATGAAGGAGTTAATATTTACCAAGGTGTAGCAGACAGAGGGAAAATAAAATGTTATAGCTGAAAGTATCTAATGTGCCTGTTTCATAGACGAGTAATTTAAATATGTTTGGAACTGCTAGCATTTCCAAGAAGTCTGGAAAATTCCTTCCTTCTGTCAACCTCATGAAACCTATAAGTTACTGCTGCCTTCACCTCTCTCTCTCTCTCTCTCTCTCTCTCTCTCTCTCTCCCCACATTTCCTAGCATTCTGGTGCTTTTATGCAGTTGCTAAACTAGTTCTAAATATATATACTTCATTCTGAAGAATGGGAAATGCATATGCGTTAGGAAAGTGGAATTAAGCTCTGAAACGTTTAAACACTAGCATGCTACGAAAAGCATGCCACTACACAAACAAGAGAAATGCCATTTGTGGCTAGTCTAAGGGTGGGGGAACCTGTGTCTCTCCTGATGTCCTGACCACATAACGCCAGTCTTGAAAGACCTACATTGGCTCCCAGTACATTTCCGAGCACAATTCAAAGTGTTGGTGCTGACCTTTAAAGCTCTAAACGGCCTCGGTCCAGCATATCTGAAGGAACTTCTCCACCCCCATCGTTCAGCCTGGACACTGAGGTCCAGCTCCGAGGGCCTTCTGGCGGTTCCCTCGCTGTGAGAAGCCAAGTTACAGGGAACCAGGCAGAGGGCTTTCTCAGTAGTGGCACCCGCCCTGTGGAACGCCCTCCCACAAACGTCAAAGAGAAAAACAACTACCAGACTTTTAGAAGACATCTGAAGGCAGCCCTGTTTAGGGACGCTTTTAATGTTTAATAGAATATTGTATTTTAATATCTTGTTGGAAGCCGCCCAGAGTGCCTGGGGAAACCTAGCCAGATGGGCGGGGTATAAATAATAAAAAATATTACGATTATGATTATGATTATGATTATGATTAGGCTCCAGCTCCCATAATGCCTAGCTAGTATGGCAAATGGTCAGGGATGGTGGGAATTGTAGTTCTACAACATCTGGTGGTTTCCCAACCATGAACTGCTCAGTACCTCTGATTTCTCATGTCCCCCCCCCCATTTCCTTTTGAAAGGGATGGAAGTATATGATTTCTGGCACATTCAGTTTGTAAATATCTTTGAACATGTTAGGAACAGTTAATTTATGTAGCAGAACTCCCACTGTGAAGGATTTCAGCTAATGCGTTTGTCTGACCCCTAGATTCCCATATAAACCGCAGTTTGTATCCATCTAGTTACTCAGCTACCTCAGAGAATTTAAATATATGTGCCATTGCTTCCATAGTTTTTTTTTAAAATGTGCTTGATAGCCTGCTCATATACATATCCCAATAATAAACTCATAGAGACATTATGAAAATCAAATCTTGTTTATTTGCAATTCCCCAATCTTCCCCATCAACAAAACAAAACAATAGATGCAAATAATTTTTTCTCCAAACAAACCATCTTCAGCTAGTTTTATTCTGTGGGCTTTTTTTTTTCTTCCAAGGAGCAGGAAAATTACATAAGTGACAATGCCAGAAAGTCTAGATTTATTACTTTTTTTAATTTTCTGTTTATGCTGGCAATGAGTGAAAAAATAAAATTTTGTAATTTTGAGGAGAGAATAATGTACTTTTTTATTAAAACAGAAATGACACACTGCTGCATATCTAACGTGATTTAGTGTTTTTATTAGTTATAACTGTTTTAATACCTCACTAACTATTGTATCCTCCCTTAAGGCTTTCATTGTTCTCATATGCTAGAAACAAATTGATAATTCAGAAAAAAATAAAGTATTTCTTAGTTGTTTGCTAACAGCAAAATAGCAATCAGTCACCACAGGGTTACCACAATGGGCATCATTATATCTGGAACCTTATCAATTTCACTATATGGGTAAGTATTATTGCTGCATACCGGAACTCCTTTGGTGTTATTGCTTAATTTTAATTGTGATTGTAAAATGTGAAAAATGTGGATATTTAAACAACAATTAAACACCTGCTATACTTGTTGTGTGTTGGCATTTAAAGATATATTGAGTGTTTAAAAATCTGCTGATTCAGATATGAGGCTGAACAAAATAAAGGGGAGGGGGAGTCATTTCAGAACCAATGTTTGCATAAGGCGATGGTACATAGCAGGGACGTTTTAATTGAGTCAGATCTCTGCCACAAGTTCCACAACAGACATTTCAAAAGGCACATTTTAACACCATGCTGCTTCTCTGTACAGCTTCCGTTATGGTGCCAGTTCCCCATAGCTCCCAATAATCCTTCTCTCATCTGTGCTTGTCCCACTGACACTGTGTTAATGGAAAGCCTTGCACTGGGAAACACCTGCCCAGCATTAACAAGATGTTAATGGGGGAAACATTGGAAAGTCAAGTTACTGAGAAGCAAAAATGTGCAAAACCGTGGAGAGGTAGTAAATTTCAATTGATTCCTTGTCAAGGCTTCTTCCATTTCAGAGTCCAAATCAAATTTTAAAGGCACAGGAACAACCGTAATATTTCTAGGCTATATTAGGCCTCTGGAAACAACAGTAACACTGTTGATAAGAAGAATAGACTAGACTTTGGCTGAAAAGGAGAAAAGTGTGATGCTGCCTTATATCTTCAGTTCAGTATCAAAAACTACCTCCTCTGTCAGTGGCATTATTCTCCTGAATACCAGTTGCTAGGAATAATAGGTTAGAAAAGTGCTATTGTATGCAGGTCCTGCTTTTGGGATTCCCATAAGGAACAGTGAGAACAGGATGCTGGACTAGGTGGGCCATTGACCTCATCTAGCCAGGAACCCTCTTAAGTTCTTTAATTTGTTATAGCATTTTAAGGGTTTCCCAGGAAATGAGCCCACACTGTGCAGTGACAAAAGCCCTAACGTGCTATTGACCAGCACGATCACAAATGGGAGCACGGGAAGCTGTGCCACGCCATGCCAGGCTATCTGTTCATCTAGACCAGGTGAAATATACTCAGAGTCGAGAGTGGATTTCATGCTCTTTATTCAGCTCATAGTGGTGAGGAGGAATGAAAGTTTCCCCAAAGTATCTGCTTTATATACATTATTTACACAATGGGCTTCACGTGATTGGCTAATTCCAGAATTCTCCTGTAGGCCAATCAGGTTGTGGATTCACTTCCATCTGGAGCTGGATTGGGTGGCTCCTGCAGATCAATCATACTGCTGCGTTGTTCTAGGACTAATCAGACTGTTGCATTCTGAATCCTATTCTAGGACCAATCAGACTGCTGCATTTTGGATCCTATTGTTCTAGGACCAATCAGACTACTGCATTTTGTTTTTGTTTTTTTTTGCAGAACAAAATATGTTTATTTTTTTTTATAATATTTTTTATTAGTTTTATGAAATACAGAAAAAAGAATAAAGAGCATATTATAAAAGTAGAGAAAGAAAGTTACAAATTTTCTTATTCTTTTTTCCAAATCTACTGGACTTCCCCACGTCCTCCCAACCCTGCATTCTCTGTGATACATAACATCTGCAATTTGTTAACTTGTTTCAATACCCATTGTATCTTCCATTTTATCATGTTACCCAATTTCAAATATATTATGACCCAAATCATGTACGTTTTCATTTTAACACAATAAAGTTGTTTCATTATTCTATCTCTGACTTCTTGTACCTTAATTTCCATTTCTTTAATTTAACATTACTGAAGCTAGAATTTCCTAAAAGGTGCGTTTTTTAACATTCATACAACTTATAATGTTTTTCCAAATAGTCTTTAAATTTTTTCCAGTCCTCCTCGATTGTTTCTTCTCCCAAGTCTCGGATTCTGCCAGTCATTTCGGCCAGTTCCATGTAGTCCATCAACTGCGTGTGCCATTCCTCCAGTGTGGGTAAATCTTGTGTCTTCCAATGTTTTGCAATCAGGATCCTTGCTGCTGTAGTAGCGTACATAAAAAAGGTTCTGTCCTTCTTAAGCACTCTCTGGTCCACCATGCCCAGGAGGAAGGCCTCTGGTTTCTTAGGTAAGGTAAATCTAAGTACCTTTTTTAGTTCATTATGAATCATTTCCCAAAAGGCCTTCACTTTCGGGCAGGTCCACCAGAGGTGAAAGAATGTCCCTTCCGCCTCTTTACATTTCCAGCATTTATTATCAGACAGGTGATATATCTTAGCAAGCTTAACTGGGGTCATGTACCACCGGTATATCATTTTCATAATGTTTTCCTTCATGGCACTACATGCCGTAAATTTCATTCCGGTGTTCCATAACCTTTCCCAGTCTTCAAACATAATGTTATGCCCCAAATCCTGCGCCCACTTTATCATGGCGGATTTGACTGTCTCATCCTGAGTATTCCATTTAAGCAGCAGGTTATACATTCTCGAAAGTAGTTTACTTTTTGGTTCTACAGACTACTGCATTTTGGATCCTGTTCAACTCAGTACATAACACCAGGACTGTCAACTCTGACTGGCAGTGGCTTTCCAGGGTCTTGGGCAGAAATAAGAACGTAAGAAAACCCCTGCTCTTGGATCCAACAAAGGCCTATTTAGTCCAGCATTCTGTTCCCACACTGGCCAACCAGATGGCTGCGCAGGATGTGAACCAACACTCTCTGGCTCATTTCGCTCAGCGAGTGGTCTTCAGAATCAAGCTGCAGAAGTTTAACTCCCAGCATCTCTTGATAAAAAAGAATCACACGGCAGAGATGACTGCCAGCTTGGACAGCTTTGAAAGGTGTTAGACAAATTCATGGAGGATAATGGTTACTAGTCACAATGGCAGTCTTACGTCCAGTATCAAATCCTCTTTTATCTAGAGATGCTGGGTGTTCAGCCAGAAACTGTGCACTGCAAAAAATGTGTTCTACTCAGCATATACTCCTAGCTAATGCTGGTACTAGTGCACTTGAGTCTCTCCCACAAAATACTTACAGTTTGGAAGTGACTAGATTTGTATCTGTATAGATGGATTTTGGGGTGGGGCAGGACCAAGGACTGGGACCTTCTTTTAAGTCCATTGTGGTCATCGGTAGACTAGACAGAGCTGGAAATAGTTGATAGGATTGTATTTCTCTGGGTAGTATCCTATTTTGAAGGCTCCACAGTTAGTTACTGTGGAGGCAGATTGCTCTTCAAATATCTCACCATGAAGAGAATCATTAAAATATAATATTCCTGTCTTATATAATATCTTGGCTAGCAGAAAGTATTCTGTCAATCTTCAGTAATGGCTTGTGTCATGTTGGAACCACTAGGGAGAGAAAAGGGGTTTATCTGTAAAGGTTTGAGAGTATCTCCTATACTTCCAATGTGTGTCATAGAAAGAGATAATTAAATATAGAACAAATAGCAGGAAAGTGAATTACTGATAGGTCCTATCATCCCTCTGAGGGATTACCTTTACCTTTACACACACCCCCCACACACCACATGTGCTCATGAAAGCTTCCAGACTGACAGCTCTGGAAACAGAGCTGCTCATTTAATCCACACAAAGGGCTTAATGCTGTCCTAAATGGTGCAGGTTCTCTTATTTTCTTTGCTCCCTCTCCCTTTTCTTTTCTCTAGTACAGCAGAGGGACAGTAGTCAGGAGAGAGACAGTTGTTGAGCATACACGACAATTAGCATGATAAAAGATGCCTTAATTACCCAATTGATGGATTTTATATTGCTAATATTCGTTACGGTATTGCCATTATACAGCATTTCACTGTGATGTTCCCTGATGCCACTCTGATATAGGGAATTCTGCAATGCTGGAAAATCTTAATGTGTGTGTAAATACTATAAAGGTATGAAGACCACAGGTCTGGGCTAAAACAATGCTGTCTAGCTCCTAACAAGGGCAAGGAAACCTGGTACCTTTCAAATATTCAGGTGCTTGGCAGGTGAGTGCCCCTGCTCTCTCTTGTCAAATTGGCCTACCAACTAGAAAATGTACCCCACTCTTCTAGGACCATGGCTTTAAAAAGTATTGTTGCACCATTCACTGACTAAGCCCTATCTTCATCTATCTTATGGTGCCGCTACTTCACATAGGTTCCTTCCCCTGTGGCATGGCAAAGCGAGATCTGCTTACCTTACTTATTGCTATATATCTTATATTTAAAGTTGATACTTTCTTCCATCCCTTCATTTAAATATATATCAAAGGCAGCAATATATTTCCTTTTGAGGCTTAAGCCTTTATAGAAGCCTAAGCCCCAAAACTGTTACAGTAATATGTGACCTATTCCATTTATTTATCTGCTCCTGGGTCAATGCTTGGCCGTGTTGAAAAGGATAAAGATCAAAAGCATCATCGTTTGCTCAATAATACATCAAGGCCTAAAAGTCATCACAGGGGAAAAATCCATTTCTGAGGTCTGCGATCAGTTTATAATAATTAATTATGAATATTGTCATAAAATTTGTTCTTTCCAAGAGGTACTTGTGTGTTTGATATTTATGTAGTACAGTTTGCAAAGTGTATGAGCTCTATACTGTAACCTTAGTTCTATAGCCAAGTATTTGTACCTTGTATAGAATCAGAGCTGGAAAACACCATGCTGCGTTAGACAGGATGCAGGATATGCATTTAAATTTTTCAGTATTGAAATGGAAGTCAGCTTTAAAATAAATATTGCTCCTTTATGAAACTTTTTGTGTGATTTGCAAGGAATGCTCCTGTCCAGCTAAGAGACATTTTTTGGAAAATTGTTGCCTGGGATCGTGCTGTGTGTGTGTACATATGCAAAACAGCAACAACAATCAAATACAGTGACAATTTTCAAGGAACATTTGAATTCCATGTTTCCTGAAAAAGTGGTGATGTTGATAGTGATGGGTGAATTCTCCCGGACCTGATTTTTATTTGGGCCAGCAATTATGAGCAATAGTGGATAGAGAGTTCTACATCCTCTCTTAATTGCTGCCCTCCATAAGTCACTCAGTTGCTGAAACAGTTTCTGCAGCATAACAGTGATTTAGAAGGGATATTTCTCTTCCAACTGGTAACAGCGGAAGTGGCAACAGGGTGAGGAGAAGAGGTTACTCTCTTTCCCCTTTTTTTTCCAGGGTAGCAGCAGAATGGAGTGTAGGTAGCTTGACTTCTCTTTGTTCCCTTCCTGCTGGTGCCTAGAATGCTGCTATGGCAATATTCCAGAAGCAATGGGAAGTGTAATTTTCCCAGGATACCCAATGCTTATGCTAATGTCAAACGTCCTGGGAGCTAGATGCTGGCCTGGGTCATAGAGACTAATCTCCCTCATGCCCTACTTGTTGCCACAAGCAGGATGCGGCAAAATCAGAGAGAGAGTGAGTGAGTGAGTGAGTGAGTGAGTGAGTGAGAGAGAGAGACAGACTACCCCTGTTTTCTTCTTGCTGCTGCAACCCCCCTAGCCACCATGTTAACAGCTTGGTGAGTGATGGGTGGTTGGTTTCTTTGGTTTGGATGATAATGATTGCATCATATTGATATCAAGAATTACATGTTACTGTCATTTGTATCCTGTACCAAGGAATTATGAACTTGAAGGTTATCAGTTGATGCAACGTGAAAAACCAATGCCATAAAATGGCCTATTATTATTATTATTATTATTATTGATTGTGCTTCACCACAATCAAACCAGGGTCTGAAAGATAACTAACCCCTTTCATTTAGTTTGGATTTATGCTGTGACCCAATTGCCCTAGACATTTAACATGCATAGTGAATTACTTGCCTTTTATGCACCAAAGTAAGGATGATAATCCTTTCTGTTAAGTGTGCTGCTTGGTACATAATAATACCATAACATTTATAAGTGCTGTAATTTGTCAAAGGTAACAGAGTGGTCTCAGATTATTTTATCTTTTGGCAATGAAGATCCACTGGTGACTTGTCCTCAGCATTTGAGCGAATAAAGATAATTCCTCTACAGGGCAAAGCTGAGGAGACAGTAAACACAGATATAGCTGGGGAAAGGACAACAACGTCTAAGAGATACTTCAGAAGTTAGAGGTACTTTGTATTTTATGGTGGCCATGTCACAACTGGAGCCAAGAACCGATTCCACATGGACATGAGGGCAAATCTGTATTATGGTCATAGATCAGCATAAAAGGGTGGGATACAGTCATTTAAAATCTGAGAAGTGTTTTGGAAAGCTAAAAGGTATTAAAACAGAAGGTAAATATGAAAGTCTATAAGAATTTAAAAGAAGCTAAAAGAATCTAAAAGAAGGGATAGGAGTGTTGGGTGGGTGTGGAGGAGCATAAAAGGTTGATACAGAAAAGACTTTAACTATCAATTTACAGAGCACTCTAATATGTTCATTAAATCTGGTTTATGGCACAGGTCCTAATATGTGCGCTACTGGTGTCTTCTGGTTGCTGGTATTTTAGTTTTCAATATCAGGACTTGGTCCGACCCTCTGTAGGTCCTGGACCTGACGGAGGTCAGGCAGAGGTGCAACTGGTGTAACATCATAAAGCACTGACCAAAAGACAGGGAAACCAACCATACTGCTAAGTATCTGGGGTTTTCCACAGCATATCCTGCCCAGCTGACTGGGTTTCTCCAGCCACTCTGGGCGGCTTACAACATATATAAAAACACAACAAAACATCAACCATTAAAAACAAAATACCCTATAAAAGCAACAATCAAACCAATAAATCAATAGAAACCAAATAACAATAATAATAACAACAAACAGTTTACACTTATACCCAAATTGAAATAACCACCAACCACAACTAAACATTTAACCAACACCAACCCGACAAAAATAAAGCAGAGGAACCAAAATTAGAACCGTTTAAACATTTTAAAACATTTCAGCCAGTTGCCCCAACCCAGGAGTTGTTCCAGCAATATCCTCCAGCCTCGCAGGAGCCTCTTTTAGCTGTTCAAGGTGAGTCTGGGCCCCGCCCTCTAGGCCAGGTGGAAATGGGCCTTGCAGCAGGGAGCTGTCTTCCTTCCAGCACTCCCGGTAGTAGCCTATAGTGTGATATTCCCCAATCCCTATAAAATACTTACAGATCAGGCTTAATCACCTGCATGTTCAACTGACAGCTCCCTGTGATATACCATGTTCTCCTTAGCTGCCTTGCTTCTATGCCCCTTGGGAAAAGCTTTGTGCATTTTAAGAAAGCAATTGCACTGACTGTTTTTACCATGTTTTGCAAATAAACTGCGGTGCCCAGAGAAAGCAGGACAAAACTGTTTTCATGAATAATTGCATGGAGAGTCTCGACATTACTGTTAGAGAACTGGGGGCTGTCCAGATATCGTTGGGCTACAGTTCTCATCCTCCATGACCATTGGCCATGCTGGTTGGGGCTGATGGGATCCAACGGTATCTGGAGGTTCTCCTTTTCTGCTCTACCTGATAAGGCTGGATACAGATGATGAATGGCTTTGTTGTTAACAGCTGGAGATGGACTAGGAAGCACATGTTCCTTTTTTGGGAGCAGTGACATGGAAGCCACATTGCCTGTCACCCTGTCATTTCCTTTCATGCATGCTCCAAAACCCATTTTACTGGTGGGTGGGTGTGCCTTCTCCTCTCTTCCAACTGTTATTCCAGCACACATGGCACTGTAGCTTTTACCACTCAACTGTGGTTCAGAAATTACTTATCCCATACACATCCCACACACATTATTAATTGGCCCCAAAATTCTCTCTAGACCATGGGTAGGAAAACGAAGGCCCGGGGGCCGGATACAGCCCAATCACCTTCTAAATACGGCCCCCGGACCGTCTGGGAATCAGCGTGTTTTTACACGAGTAGAATGTGTGCTTTTATTTAAAACGCATCTGGGTTATTTGTGGGTCATAGGAACTCATTATTATTTTTTCAAAATATAGTCTGCCCCCCCCAAGGTCTGAGGGACAGTGGGCTGCCCCCCTGCTGAAAAAGTTTTACATTTCTTTGCTTTTTTCATTTTAAAGTCCTGATGAAAGATCACCAACATTTTAGTGTGAATTAGTTCTAACGCATGCCTTTTCTGTAGGCAGTTTTGAGAAATACACACATTTTTGCAAAGCAATTTCCCCTTCTACAATGCATTTTTATATGTGGTTGTTTTTTTTAACTAATATATGCCAGTCCCTGTCCAATCTATACCCACAGAATCTTGCCTGGCTTAGGCATCGCAGCTTGGATCTCTGTATTTGGCCTTTTTCTGGCAGTTACTTTTCAGCTGATATGTGGGACATGGACCAGTTCCCTTTTTCTAAAGGCACAATACAGTGGTGTCAGGTACTACCTTTTGCATTGATTTTAAACAAACATTATGTTTTGATGTTGTAACCCACCCTGGGTGACATGTGAGTAAATCATTGTCATCATCATCATCATCATACAAAGCTGGGGGTACGGTGCAGTTTAATGTACAGGATAGGGAAGCTGGTAGATTTTCCACCTTTCCACCTTTTTTTTCGTTTCCTCTATCCCAGACCACTTTTAAAAGCAGGTTTCTTCGTCTCCTGGCAGGACGGATTGTTAATAGTGGTGCTCATGTGGAAGACCCCTTCTCCTGTTGCGGGGCGGGGCGGGGGCACAGGCAGCAAGGGAAGCCTTTCCCATCCCTTCCTTCCCACCCACTGAGGCTGCATTTTAAATCTCCTTTCCACTCTGCTGGTTTAATACATGTTCCATGGCAAGATATACTCAGGTAGTCTCATCTGGTCCTGAAGTGTTCAAATAATTTCCTTTCTCTTCACAGGAGAATCTATTATTTGCATTGCAGGAAAGACAGACTTGAAAGTACCTGTATATTTCTGCCCTCACTACAGATACACAATTTAAGGTTCCGCTTGTGGGTGGTCCTTTCTTTCCTTTGTGGCTATGAGATTTTTCATAAGTTATACTGGCACATTCTCCCCTCTTTTTTCCCTTACCCTTCAATTTATTTATTTTTTTGTTCATATCCCATTCAATTCGAAATATTATTACCGTTGCAAACAAGGAAAATGTGTTTATCAGAAACTGCAAACTCCTTTAGGGCCTCATAGGATTAATCACGGTTATAAAGTTTTATTAAACACAATTTTTGTTTAATGACAAGCTCCACCAGTCCTTCCCATTCCAAACCAATCCTGTCCTAAGGGTGTATCTAGCATAGCAGATTGTTTTCAACAGACTCTCAAGTCAATCCCTATTACTTTGTCATGCACAGAGATATTTTTCTTCCTGGATAATTTGAACTTCCTTAAAAATCACATCTGTTTCATACTTTATTTATTTGTAATTTAAATCCTTAAATTGAATCTTTCATTACTAACATCTGGGCTTGAAATGCAGCCCACTTGAAAAAAAATACAAATTTTATTTTATTTGTAGTCAGACCCCTCCCTTTCACTCGGTTGCATTGGTACAAACATTCCCTGGCCAGAGGCAAAACAGCCGGGTATCTTAAAGCTGTGATGTCGTATCACGTGTATTATGGCTCACTTGAACGTCCCTGAAGTGACTGGCAATTTGCCCAGAATTAGACTGAATGCAAGTAATAAGCTGTAGAAATTCCACAATATTGACAATTAGATATCTCTATACAGCAGCAGCTGTGTATTGTTCTCATGGTATATTCCTCTCAAAGCACCTCCTAAAAAGGAGGAGGGGGGGGGGAATCCTGGCAGAAGGTTTGTAGGCAGTAGAAAGGTAATATACATTGTAGGAAATATCTCAAATTCAGATTAATAGGGATGTTTCGATTAGTACCATTTTCTACAATGGAAATCATGGCTGAAAGAAAATGCCAGAGAGAGTCTTGTGTTTATAGCAGCACATCTGTACAGGATAATTACTATATTTTTAGCATTTTTAGAGGAAGATACCTACTCTGATTTCCATTAATTGGGAAGTCAAGAAATTTTAATCAGGAGTGCCTTCAGATGCTCATCTGGGAAAGATGACTCCCCAGGCCTTTTCAGATTTGCTTGGGGAGAGGGAAAAAATCTTTAGCACCCTTACACAGATACGTCTCAAATACGTATTCTGGAGAGAGTTTATTCAATGGGAATATGTTTAATTTTTCACCTGTTACTAGATTATCCCAGATTGTGTGGAAGGAGTCATTAAATTTTTTTAAGAACTACCATTTATGCAGTCCCTTTGCCTCAAAGTCTGTTTGCCAGTTTCTTCCGCAGAAAATGAATTAATTGAGCATATATTTTACTCACAAGACACAGCAGCCCACAATGAAAACATCCTAATATTTTTTTTTAAACAAGGCTATTGAAGTTTGCATTATGAACTACTAATCTTTGATATTTTGCCCAGTGAATATAAATGGAGCATGTTTTTCCTCTAGTATTCAGCATGTCAAACTTTGTTTTTTTCTATCTATTTATATTATATGAGAAATGATAATTTTATTATCAAGTAGGCTGCAATTTTTTTTTGCAGAGTTACCATAAAGCGGAGACAACAATGAGATGTCAAGTTTTATATTGCAGATGCTAATTTATCAAGCTAATTACTAACAAAATGCAGCTAAATTGCTGATAATCGTGAGACTGATTAATTCAGCAACACAGATATTGGTGAGTATTTAAAGGTTATGAATAGCCATATGGATTTCTTGTCTCTTTCTGTTCTTGCAATGCCATTAATACACTCTGTATTGTGCAGTCTGTGCAATTTTTTTACAATGGTGAGCCATGTGTTTTAGAAATAATTGGAGTCAGAGGGGTTGCTGCTACATATCAGTGAAAAGAATGCTACTTTTGGACGCAGCCAGTATAGCAAATATTTAACAAAATATTTGGAAATGCTCTGTATGTCCTCCAGCTAATGTTTCCCTTCTTCATTAGGCAGTTTATTCTTTCCCATTCCCCCTTTCCAACTATTGTGGTACTCCAAACAGTTATGACCAGACATAGCGTTCTGGCATTGTCACTGTTTGGGCATGGTATTGCACCTCCTTGACTATCTCTTCTTTGTCAAAGCCCACGAGTCCAACTTTTTCTTTTTCTTTATTAGTCATTTCTGATTCATTTTTCTTGGATGAAAAAACAAAAAACCACGCAATTAATCAGTGGTTCATAATTGCAATAAACAATCCATTGTTCCGATTTTTTTAAAAAAAGAAGTCAAAGATACAATCCATACATTGCTGAGATAAATACAGATCACTCTAAGCGAAATGCACACTCTAAGCGAAAGGACTGGAGTCAATCCTCTCTTCTTCCTTAGCTATGTACAACTAGAATAAATCCAGACTACATTGTTGGAAATCAGCCTAGTGAGTGGACTACTTCAAACATGGGAATGTCCATGAAAACAGACCCTCGCGGTCCCTTTTCAATTCTATGATTCTGTGTCCCTTTGGGTGGGCTGGATGCATGAGAAATGAACATTCACTTTTTTGCCGTTTTTACTTTCCAGCAGTGTAGCCCCGTGGAAGTTAGGCTGCTGAGTCAGTGCCTAATGAGGCCAGATCATGATGTGTTATTTCTGTGAACTACAGACAAGGCTGAGGCTGCATGAAATTGCATCACTTGGGTCCTTGTACTGCCAGCAACATAACAGCTAGGTCCCCATGGTGCCGAATGTACTCCAATAAAAGAGGTTAAAGAGCCAGTACATTAATTGACTCTGGTGCCAAGTCCCTTTTGTAACCTGTGTTATCAGCAGAAGTACAAGTGTGGCATGGTAAAGAATATCATTATGAAACAGATTTCCTGGGAGAGGAATTAGCCAGCTCAGGTAGCGATCCTGGTTGTAATGAACACGCTGCCCTGTTTATGAACCCAGCGATAGATGTTCTTTCTTTCTTATTTCTCTGGGCGGAAAGGGAGAGGGAGAGGGAGAGGGAGAGAGACTGATCCCTTTGTGGGGAACTTGAATACTTTCGTGCTGGCTCTCAAAGGGTTAATGTGCAGTTTACTATTGAATAACACAAAATGAGCTGTAAATAATGTAATGATATGTATTGTTAAGCTACATATACTGTACCAGGTGCAAGTACTCCCACTCCTCACTTAGATATAATCTGGGGCAGTCAACAAACACAGATGTATTTTAACAAAGAAAAAAGAGAGAGGGAGAGAGAGAAAGAAAGAAAGAGAGGGAGAGTGAGAGAAAGAGAGAGATTATGATAAAGAAAGAACAAGAGAGGGGAAAATATGTAATGTACAGTAATTTAATCAAGATAAGAACCCAGGTAAAACTTGGCCTTTTTTCCAGAGTACCTTTAACTACGCTTGGGAAAATATAACAACACTTTGACTTGTTTTTGGAACACGCATGAGCCAAACACGTGTGAAACACCTTGACAGGCCTTTTGTATAACTACAAGAAAACTGATAATCCTAAATCAATTACATGGGGAAAAATATGAATCTTTGAATACTGGTAATTATAATGGTTATCTTTCACCATTGTAGCACCTGCAAATGATGCGTCGTATATATAACAATGATTCAAAAAGCCCCTAATTAACTGTTTAATTTTTTTCTTGTTTGCTGGCTGTAAGCGGTGTGCATTAATTGACAATTTATACATATATTTTTTTCCACCAAATATTTTCCGTTACCTTAGAGCGCCAGAAAATCACATCTGATTGAATTTCTTTCTTCCTTGCTGCTAGGCTTGCTTTCTAAAAACCCGGTCGGGATTTATTTATTTTTTAATGGAATTCAATAGATGGGTAGGAAATTCTGAGGCTGATCCGACCCAGTGGAGACAACTGCAGCCCTTTCTGCAGATACTGACATGATTCCTTCTTAATAGTGCCAGTCAGAATTCCTAACTATCCCTACCAAATGTGAAAGAGCAATTCTGGAAGATCTCCAGCCATGGCTTCGTACTGCTGACTGATTACTCTAGGCTATTCATGGAGCAAGATTAGTCTGACCACCATGAAGAAAATTCTTTTGTTCTGGGTTGTTAGCTAGGGTGGGCTTGAACCAAATCGAGGGAAAGCTGTGCTGGTGAGCTCAATTCACACAGAAATAGGATTGGTGAATATTTATAAAAGTGTGCTGTTATGGTTCACCGCGAAGGAGGGAAGTCAGATTTGTCAGGGTTCTAGATGGAGAGCGTGTTAATAATAATAATAATAATAATAATAATAATAATAATAATAATAAGGCTTAGGTTTGCTGTAGAGAGGCTGAGCTCGTGACAAGCACTGTTAGGATTTTAAACGTGGCTGCAAACCAGAAACTGCTCCAAAGCACAAGTGGGAGATTGCATATATATATTTCAAGCAACTCAGACCAGCATGTGAACTATAGTGCCTTTGGTGTGCTTTCCGATACAGTTGTGCTGCGGCAGTTCCAAAGGCACTGAGACAGAACCGGCAGAATTCCTGCGTTCTGAGTGGAAGCACAACAGCGCCACACACAACAACACAAAATGCAAGATGGCCGAGGCAACCATCTGCAGGACATCAAAGTCTGCTGCCTGATGGCAAGTGGGCTGCCAAAGCTTCTAAAGGCTTTGGCGCCGGACTGTCAATCGGATGCAAACTGCCCATCTGCTGCATGGCACAAGTGACAGCTGATTCTTTTGCAGTCCGTAAGATGAACTAGACCCTAAGCCAATCCGTCCCTATTCCTAATCACACAAGGTTTGTTCTACCAGTATCATTAGCCAGACACGCAAGATACAGTATGTGGTTTTTCATTTTGCTCCGTACGTGACATGATAAAAACCGGCGCTGGGGATGGGCTGCAAAACCAAAGGGGACACACTGCTGCTACTGCTGAGAAAGCATATTGGCAATGTTCAAAGCATATTGGGGGCATAACAGTAGTCTAAAAACCCCAATATGGATTAGGACAGCTGACCAGATGTCTTGAGTGACATTTTTTAATGAGATTTGAGTGTATCCCTACAGTACATAAATGCAAAGTATACATCTGTATACTTTTTTGCCCACTGGAAATAGAATACATGGATGCTTGGGCTATAGCTGATCATTCCAACACAGAAACAGTGTAGTACAGTGTTAGCTGCGTGGCCCTCTCCCAAAATAATACTTATCTCTCCGTTCAAGGTCGGCATGTGTGTGTAAAAGCAGACAAGTCAGCTCCTGCGGCAACCCCCCCTCCAACTGTCCCCCTCCTTCCTATTTCAGAAAGAAATTACGACAGATACTTTCAGGGGTGTCCTTGAGAAAATCCAAAATAAGACCTCAAACATTCTAATTTAAGGGACTCGTATCCTAAATGAAACAGAAATATAGAAATGAATCTGTTAACTAATATGGTTGGGATAAGTATACCATGAAGTATAAAAGTGTGGAAGTGTGTATGAAACAGTCCTCTTTGTAACACTCAAAAATTAATTCAGATTAGAAGAAAAGCCACTGAAAAAGAAATCTAAACATGCATGTTTCAGGCTGTAACTGCTGCACTACAAATCAGCCTCTCTCTCTCACACACACAATTCATTTTTCTGTTGTGAAAAATCCATTATTTTACCTACCCAGCAAGCAGCAGATAAGCAGTACTGAAGTCTGAAAATCTGATAAATTTCAGAGCTAACTTGGCAAATATTTTGACTACTGGCCTCACCCTTGCATCCACAGGGTTGATCAGTGACTTCCGGAATTCCCCCTGAGCTTGAGCATCCAGGTGCTGGACTTTTCCCTAGCCTAGCTTAAGGGCCATTTTGAAATTCCAGGTACTGAAAATGACATCTGCTTGCAGAAACCCTTTCCAGTCAAGCAGCTACCTTACACTAATAAGCCAGAGTAGGTCAGGTGTTACTCCTTTAACCCTATGAAAGTTTATAGGTCTGCCTTGCTCACTGGATTGATTGATTGATTGATTGATTGGGAAAGTTGCTCTTGTTGGCTGCAAACACCTTCCCTCACACAGCAGCATATGAATAGCAAGTTCTGCAAGTTTGCCCTCATCATTGCAGTGGCATTATCATTTCAAAGATTTGAACATCTAGTGCAGTGCTGGCACAATGGTTTGGTTGGATATCAGGGCAGTCAGAATAGCACTGGCATTGATGGTGCATTGAGTGAGAGGATCTGGGTGTTAGTTACTGAACCAAAGGACGTAGATATTAAAGGGAAAGCAACATCAATAAATTACAGGTAGAACTTGTAATTCTTAAATTACAATTTATACTGTTTGTTAAATTTGTATACCACCCTTCACCCGTAGAGGTCAACATAATTGCTGGAGAAGCATATGGTCCAGGATCAAAATTCATTGATACAATGGGAGTTTCTCTATGGCTTGAGTGAAATCTAGTTCTTATTTAATATTTATTGGGTTTACTCATAAATATTAGTGGATGCACAGTTTTGACTACTTGCCATCCTTGAAAAACTACTAATATTTGGGTTTCGGAATTGTGGACTGAGCAGTAGAAGATTCTTCTTCTTCACTCAAATTCTGTTTCATTCTGCTATTTTCTACATGCTTACTCTGGTCTCTGTGTATTTCTCCTTATTCATAGTACAGTACATCCCAATTAAACATCATCTGTGAGTTTACTTCCTCTTTTTCATTAATAAACGTTAGATTTCAAAGAGCCCTTTAGAATATACGATAACAGTATTGCTATGTGTTGTGCATCTTCAAAGCTAAATTTAATGAGCTCTACAGCCTACCTGTAAAAATTGCACCTGGAATGAGTTGAAAAGAGATCAACAAACCTCCTCCCCCCAAAACAAAAAATATATTTATTAGAAAAATCACAAGGAGGGGAAACTACTCAGTATTTCTTAAATGTATCCTTTGGCCTTCCTTTTCAGGATTAATATGTTTCATTTAAAATATTTTCATTTCACTTGGATTGCAAACTTTCTACTGAAACTGCTAGGTTCAAAGAAAGTTATATTTTTAGTATTGCCTTGTTGAATTTTTCATTTATTAAAACATGGAATCATGCTGAATGTTTTATATAGGCTCTTAAAAAACCCCAAAACCTAACTGGTAGCCCAGTTTTCCAAAAGGCAGAATTAAGCCTTTGGGCTTCAGCTATATTATATTTTCCCATAGGTCTTGTCTGACCTCACATTGCTGGCAGGCATAAGTGTTTGATCCATAGACACAAAGACCAATGGATTTTGCTTGAGATGCCGCCCTGCTCTTCTATTAACTCTCATAGTTTTCCAGCAGCATTGGCAGTAGCCCAGTTAACACGCTGCCATCCTGAAATGTTCAAGGATGTTGTTTGAATCATTACATTGGCAAAACCACTCCCTTAAGCAGGGCCATCGCAGTAACCTAGCACCCTTGGACAGCTAGCAACATTTTGGCCGGATCCACTGCTGACATTTGTCCCGGGACCTTCTTTAATTCCCCCCTTAGGTCTCATGCTCTTGCCATCTTGATTTTCCACAGTGCCCTGGAGCAATGTCATGCTGGGGCATTGTGGGAAATCAAAATAGTAGCAAGGTTGAGGCACCTGCTGCTGCCTACCACTAGGCAAGCCTGTCACGACCTGCAAATGGAGGTCACCTACTAAAAGAGGATGTGGACCACCAAAGGGCATTGGCGCACAGCTCTCTCCCTCTGGGTGGCCAGTATACACTGAGTATAGAATGAAGTGATGAATCAACATGGTCATGCTTAGGGGGGCGGAGCTCAGGGCTAGCTGGGAATCTGCTTCTGGGGCAAGTAGACAAGTGTCCAGTGTGAGACCATGTGTTCAGGTGCCATAGGGCCAGGGCCAGATGATGTTGTGCTATGATTTCAGAGTGCTTTAATCCACTTTAATCACAAAAACCTAAATTTATGGTATGCGCTTGACTCTCTCCTGCAAAATTTGGAGGCACCCAAAAGCAGCATCTAGAAACAAGAACATAAAGAGGAGCTCACCATCAATAGGACAGACAAGATAATCAAAACCTTTTTTTAAAAAAGGGAAGGTTTCAGTTAGTGGAGCACAAATAATGAGGAAGGTAACCTAGCCAGTTGGGGCAGGGAGTTCTACCTATGGGACACCAATGCAGATAAATCTCTCTTGTGCATTGTCACTGAGCTTTGCCTGGAAAGCAATGGCACATGCAAGAGGGCTGGAGCAGCTGACTTTCAATGATGAGCAGACTTACCCCAGAGGCAGATTCTAGGCATGGGAAAAAATGAATTGTACGTCCTCCCCCCCCCCCAAAAAAAGTATGTAATATGCAGGCCTTTGTTCCAGTATCACTTCAACTCAAAAACCTGAGATGACATTTGTGCTAGTGGGCATTTTGATATTCAGGAAAAGTTACATGTGTCTTTCTTGGGATACAAACTCTCTATAACACAGAGTTTGGTATCTTTCACATTGTTATCGCTATGCCTATTCACATTTTTTTTTTTTTTACTCAATGTGAGTTGTTATGCACTGTAATTCCAGAAAATAGTGCTAATGACATACTTCTCCTGGAAACGGTATACACACAAACCATTAAATACCTCAACCTATAGTGCTGTACGTGGGTGTAAAATTCTCTCTTGCCATTAACAGTGTACAGCTAATATAAGTGGAAGTGCAGGATGTCATTATAGCAGCCTTGAAGTGAAATCTATCATTAAACTGAGGGACTAGGCCTTCAAAATATAGATTAAAAACAAACAAACAAACCATTTTGAACGATAAGTAGTCCAGACCATTTTCACCAGCACCAACTCTGTCATTACCAAGTGGAAAATAATTATTAATTGTTCATACAGCACTTTTACATGCAAAGTGCTTATCGCCTCTTAGCTCAAACTCCACATGCAACCCACTCTTAGCATGCTAGCTCAAATGAAAGCCGTCTGTTGACCCAATGGAGACATTACGATTGTCCAAGAAAGGCTTTGTGGGAGGCATGAGCTTTTGAGTTGGGATTTAAAGGTGAAGAGAGGATTGACTTGGTGTTTAGTGGCGGGCGTGGTTAGATTCCTCTTAGCATAGGAAGCAGTGAGGGAGGACGTATGAAAATATAATTGAGAGATGGAAACGGCTGTGGTTCATTGCGTATAAATGCCTAATTTAGGATTAGAGAGGAAATTTGGCATGTGGAGAGAAAAAAAGACTTCCATAGGCTATAATCCTTTATGCACTTTGCTAGGAGTAAAGTGCCGTTGAACTCAATGCACTGTTAGCCAGTAATAGCCATGAAAGGTGATGATCCCTCAAACCTCAATACAGTACATAAAATAGTCATTAGGCTGCAGCATGACAGGATGGCCATTGTGAAGCTGGAGAGGAACGGAACAGGGTGTGTGCTGCTGGTACGTCTGCAATTCTGAAGCCAGGGTGAAAGTCTCTACGGTTTGAAGCTTAGCAGGAAAATGGAAAGAAGCGAGTTGACTGCTAAGCCCCATGACTCTCCTATGTTGGAGATTTATTTTACCATAAAAACCATTTTTTAAGATACAGTTTTGGCCACATCTTATTTTGGTGAGCCAGCATGGTGTTTTGACTAGCATGACAAACCAGAACCTGGGACTCCCAGGTTTAAATCCTCAGCTGTGAAATTCATATTGGGTGACATTCAGCCAGATCTCATATGATCTCCTATCATACAGGGCTGGTTGAGGTGAGAGGAAGAGAACTATGCATACTGCCCTGAGTTCCTTGGAGTGGGGTGGGAGAAAGTAAGATAGAAACGTCTCTTTCTGAGAGCTGGTATGGTGCAGTGGGCAGGATTTTTTACAGGACTATGGAGACCAAAGTTCAAATCCCCACTTGGAGCCCACTGGGTGACCTTGTGGTTGATCACTATCTCTCAGCTTCTCAGAATCTCATAGTATACTCCATGCTGAGCTTCCTGGAGGAAGGTGTGACAGAAATGTAGGAAGTAAATAAATAATACAAATCATATTAGTGGGCTATGAGCTAATGATAACTTGGACAGAGGAAGCTCCACGACAGCCTGAGGCTCCTTACCAGAGATGGCAATTGAGAAACCATGTACAGTTCACAGAGCTGCTTTGATAGATTATGGTCAAAATGCCTAACAGTTTGCTATTACCTATCTGAGCTTTCCACAACTCGTGGAATGACTGCTGAAGGTCTGCTGTGCTTTAGTAATTTCGACATTGAGACCCAAGGCATTTTTTTTTCTTTTTCTTAACGAACTACAGTTGCCAAGATTCTTTGGGGGAATGCATGACTGTTAAAGCGGTAAAAGTTATTTAAATACATAGTGTGGATGTGACCTCAGTCCTCTTGAGTAGCACTGCAAACGGCTATATGTTTACTTGGCTCTCAATTCCCCTCCTCTTCTCTTTATTTCTGCCATTCCTTCCTTGTGATATTAGACCATAGGCCTCTAGGGAGTGCCTACCTTATTTTTAACTTTTATACTGCCCCTAGATTTTTTTAATAACAACAATAAGCTGGATCCAGACTAAGATGGTTGTACAGAGTTCCAAGTAAACTCAATGGGACAAGTTAGCCATCAATAGGCTCAATCTCTGTGATTTCAGTGGGAACAGAATGTATCTAAGTTAGCTTGTTGTCCAATGCTGTCCAATGGAAGGTGGAGAGCATTTCCAGCAATTTCCCTTTCTCCTGTAGCCCCCTTTGTCTCCCCTAAATCTGCTCTGAAATTCTGCAGGACCCTTCAGCTCAGATTTAGAGGAGGAAAGAATTGCTGAAAATTACTTTCCTTCTCCATTCTACTGACAGGTTCCTTTCATCAGCAGACAGTTTTAGATACTGTCCCTTGTCTAGACCCTCCTCTCACCCTTCCTCCTCTTTCCAATATAATGCAATTTAAACAAACTATAGTTACAGGATTAGGGATCAGATGGGGGAAGACTGTGGTCAAGTCATCTCTGTCCAAAAATGGGCATAGCTGGCAAACCATTGGAGAGCTAGAAACAGGTATGCTTAGCCACTGAGGCCACCTTATTCTTAGGTGACAATGTTGGATCCAGGAGTACTCCAAACTACAAACCTGCTCCTTCTGGGCTCACACTCTTATCCAATGATGCCAACAAAAAAGGCAGCAAGTAAACAATACTACCTTGGGATAGCCCAAGATGACTGCCCCACTTCCAGTTCTACACCCCTCTCAGCCAAATTAAAGAACTGGGTGGTCAGATCCAGGGCGCATGGTGTGAAACAAACAGCAACCAGAGGCTTGTTAGTCACCTAACAGCCTTCCCAGAGACACTGTGGAGGTTGGTCCATTAGGACAAGTGGAGCACTACTTAGTCTTCCCTGGACCAGCACCCACATGGCTTCTTACAACCAGTCAGGGGTGACTCTACCTGTCATTGGCCCAGGCTTCACCTACTGGTGGTCTCCCTACCTTGTGCCCTACCAGTCCCAATTGGCAGCAGCCAGCAATGAATGACACTCATTCCTTTGCTGTCTGGCCCTAGCCCTTTCCCTGTCAATAGGGTTGCAGGATGCTACCATCTGTGTTTGGATTACCAAGGTATTTGAGCCCCTGTCTGAGAAAAGCTCGAGCTTATGGCTGCCTTTCTAACCACTGGATTGTGAAGCCCTCTGATGTGCTCTTTTGGGCAATGTCCTCCGACACTGTATGTGGGAGAACATGCACAATGATTTCAATGACACCATCATGGCGTTCCTGCCATCACCATGTATTGATCATCATGCCTTCCCCTAACCTGGTGTACTCCAGAGGTTTAGGACTACAACTCCCATCAGCTGTGTTGGCTGCTACTGATGGAAGTTGTAGTTCCAAACATTTGGAGAGCAGCACATTGAGGAATGCTGCTGTAGAGTCAATACCCAATGCAATGGTAGTGGCATAGTTAGCAATGATGTTGTGGGAGTAGGAGCATTGGTGTTGCCATGTCATCTCTTGGGGTTGTTTTGCTGCAGGGAGTGCATAGGATTACAATTACTTTATGCTGGCATAGCAGCTGCAATGGGGAAGCCACTGGTTAAGTGGAACCATAAAACCAGCTAGCATGTTACTGCTGTTTAGGAAAAATGTAAGATGATGTGTGGACCTCTGTTTATTTACAACAATACCTGGCATATTCATTATTTTACTTGCTCTAAAGGTTAGGATCATGCAAGGTAGCTGGCATCTCAGCAGAAATAATAAATAGCACTGTAGTTCTGCCTGCGCATACCCCCTTTTTTATAATGGCAGGTAATAGACTATCATTTCAGCTCCCTTAGCTACCATAGCCTTTTCTAGACTCCATTCTTTATTGTCATTATCATACTTATTTCAGCATTCTTCTATCAGCAGCATTTAGTGACACTGCAAAAACATGGTTCAGAAAAGGATGAACTTTTAATTGTGACAAGAAATAAGTTAAGCTTAATTATTCTGTGTAAGTAGAAAAGCTGTGGTTTGTTCTTCTTCCTAAGTCTTTCCTTCCTAATCGCAATTCAACACCCTTTTAAAGCACCGCTATGTATGAACTTCATGCTGCTAGACAAATAAATTCTTTGGGAAAAATGCACATTTTTATTTGGAAATAATGCCATCTCTTTGTTAGATTTGCAGCAATCCCATTTTGCCTCTACTGTTTTTAAGTCGAAAATGAAAAATTATATAGAAGATGTTTGTGCATCATATTGTGCTGAATGGTATGTAGGTCAGCATGCTGCACCATAGCAGATAAGGCACAGTGAACAAGTGTTCTATGTACTTACAAGCAAATATCAGTCATAATAGAAGTAGACAGATCTACAAGAGCGTTTTGGCTTCGGAAATGTTTCTTGTCATTAGCATTTAAAAAAAGCTATGAGATTCAGGCCTATCAGCACCGATTCACTGCAAAGCCTGGCTTGCACAGGTTGTTATCTGTTCAGTACAGAGGTGCAGCTGGTTAGCAAATGGATTTGCGGATTTTTTTCCAGTTTTTTTTTTTTTTTAGCAGGGATGAGTAAAAAGGCAAAGAATCAGGTACTTACAACCCATTCAGAATGTAACAATTTTTGTTTGTGTTATAAACCAAACCTTCTGTTTGCTGGGTGGGTTTTTTTTCTGTCCAAAACTGCATTATTTTTAGAAACAGAGCAAAAATATATTTTTTTTATACACCCTCCCCCACACCATATCTTTATTCATATTCCAGGATCCCTGAGGGCTTCCATATCCAAGAAGCAATACCAGTACAGGAGTTATGTATTCTCCCATCACAATTCATGTTATGCTGCTTCTTTATTGCATTATATAAGTCAAAAGGCAACACTTGACTTTTAAAAAAAATATTCCTATCTATAGAGTTATAGAGCTGGAATGTACCTGGAGGCTGTCTAGTCCAACCTCCTCCTTTATGCAGAATCTGCAATGCAGAATGCAGCAATGGTATCCCTCTGCTTAAATGCCTCCAGTGAAAGAAAACCCATAATCCCTTGAGGCAGTCTTTTCCATTTTCCAGTACATCACAGGAAGTGAGCACTGTCAAACAGGAAGTTCCTCCTAACGTAACCTGCTTCCTCGCCATTTTGAACCATTGGTGCCAGCCCTGCCCTCTGGAGCGACAGCGAGCAAACCTGCTCCATCTTCTCTGTGTCTGCCCTTCACACGTGTTGAAGACAGCTACTATAGTTACTTCCTGTCTGGGGCAGAAGCACCGCAGCAGCTGTCCCTGGTGCTGATTGCTTGGAGCTGTGCCTGCAGCAGCCTCTCCATGCAATTTGAGCATTTCCTGGCTGGAGCATAGCAGGGATTGCAGTGGTGGTGACTGTCCTATGCAATGGCTCCATTCAGCCAGGAAGTATGTGTGGGGTTGTAGAGAGTGGAGCAGGAGGACTTCTTTTTGCTTGGCCATGCTGCTTCTTCACAAAAAACGTTTTCCCCCAAGTTCATACCTCCTTTCAGTTCTTGGTGCCTCGTAGGAATATTTTGTGAATCAAGACTATAGAAGACAGCACATTAAGCAGCAGGACAGAAGCTTCAGGATTTTGTGAAAACCAGAATCCCCCAGTATGGCAATGCACCTGGACACCAATGCACTGACATCCAGGAGGCTAGACATCTAGGAGGGTACTTAACACAATTTATTTCTGCTCCATGGCTGCTGTGCATGGCAACACACATGTTTAGTTAATGTGTAATGCCACACCCTGGGTTGGTGCTAACATTCATGATGCTCAGGTTTGTACACTCCCCTCCTGGGCAATGTTCAGCTATGGTTTGCTACAAAGAGGGAATGTGCAACCACACAATGGGTAGAGGAAGGGAATGTGAGCCAAAGCTTGCTTACTTATAACTGGATGCGGTTCAAGGAGTAGCTGGAGAATTTTTCTACATGAACATGGAACTGCTGTCCAAAATTAAGGGAAATTTTAGGTCATTTTCAGGGATGGAGGCTTACTGGCAGGATGACTCCCCCCCCCCCCCAGCACCACGACTTTTAAGTGGTGGCAGCAGAAGCAGTGCTCCTTTGTGCAATCCTCACCTGCTCTCCTGCATTGCCTGTTTGCATGACACTATGTCACCATGAACCATCATTCTAGGGACATTTGTTGGAGGTTAAAAAAGAATAACAGATTCCATTGACCTCCAGAGTAGGAGTGGCTAACCTTTGGCCTTTCAAAGGTAATGCTGTTGGATTTCAGCTCCCATCAGCACTAGTCAGTGTGGTGAATGGGCAAGAATGGTGAAATGGTATCCATAGGGCCACAGATTAGCCACGTATATTCAAAAGATGTGTTTCTCATATAAAGAGGTCTCTTTGTGACCTCTGGGGGGGGGGGAATCAAAAAGAGACATCTGTATGATTATAGTCTTCATTCAGAATCATTTTCTCCATGTGGGACTGAGCTTGCCTCAGATAATAGTGGCTTGCCTTTAAACATCAAGGGAGTTCATAGTTAAGACCATTTCCTGATTGTTCAAATTCTTAGCCACTCTGCAACACCAGTTCATTATGCTGATGCACTGAAGTCCAGGCCTCAGTTTGCAATATCCTTACAACAATATGTGTTTCCTGTCCAATATTCAAATCGCATAGAAAAGTTAAAGCTTCTCCAGGCTTCTGCCTCTCGAATAAACAAACAACAAAATGTAGCAAAGACAAACAATGCAGGCAAAATAGCATGAAAAATTGCTCAAGGGGCATTTATGAAGTGATCAAAATGTCTCGAATTTTAGGAATGTCTTGCAAGTAAAGTATTCAGATATTTACATTAAACAAATTCCAGTTTCATGAGGTATCCAAATGGGGAGCTGATAGAAACCCATCCAGTAAAACAGAACTCCTTGAATACATTGCCAAATTCTGACAAGCAGAGATCAAAGCTTTAAATAAAAGGAATAAATACTTGTGAGCAAGTGTGAATAAGAGAATTGGACTGAATATTCGGGGGCTAGGCAAACACTCAAACTCTGAACTGAAGAACACACAAAACATTATTTGATTTTATTACGAAAAGGAAAGAAAGTAGAGAAGGGGAGGGAAGAAAACCTAACCCTCTCTGGAAAACTTTACTTGAAAGTGGGGCAGCAGAGGCAGTTGTTCAAGTTCTTAAATCCTTCACTGTGAAGGAATCCGGTTGCTTTCACCAGCTGAGCTGCCTGTCTTTATTTGGTCTTTGAAAACCTAAACTGAGTAGTAGGGTCCTTGTAGATGATGTCAAGTTCAGACCCCAGCATCGTTGGATTAAATATTTGTAGCTGATGGCAGTAACATGGATGCACAGCAAAGCAGAATGGACCTGTCCTATTTGCTCTGCAGAGTGAGCAATTTGGGATGCTTGGAGACTCCACATCTCTAGCTAGAACTTTAGATGAGGGTACCAAAGTTGCTTGTTTAGCACTTTGAAACCATGTGCAATTGACGTACCATGTGGGGAAACACATGGAACTTCCATTAGCTATCTCATCATCACTGCCAGTGCAGTCCTACAGATGTCTACTCAGAAGTAAGTCCTATTGAATTCAGTTAGCCATATTCACAGAAAACGGGGCATCAGATTGTAGTCTGCATCTGTATTCTGCATCATAAAATCTAAGAGTACAGCAACACTAACTGAGTCTGAAAATGTTGAACATATATAAAAGGGAGTAGGGAGGAAACAATTCTGCACGTTTGAGCTTTCCTTGCTTTATGTAGGAATTCTGTGACTTTTGAAAATGTAAAAATGGTTCCAAAGCACATTGGCACATGCATGAAACTGCAATGTTGACTTGGCACTGCCTGCTCCCATTGCTGGCAATGTGGTACATGGACATCTTTAGGCTCTTTCTCTGCTGTTTTCTGCATAACAGCCAATCATTGTGGCTGCTCATGAGGCAAGATTGGCAGCTGAAGAACCCAGATGCCAAGCTCTGGATTGTATATCTGTTAGGTTTGTGGCTGATCCCTTCCTTGGCATCTACCCCGGCACTGCAGCAGGCTGTGTAGCTGTCTTTGGAGCAGGGTTTAGGATTGGTCTTCTGTTGGACATCATACTCTTCTAGTCCCAGTCAGCCTGTCAAATTACCCTTCATTCTAAGGAATGGACCTTTCTCAGATATGTGTCACCTTACCAACAATGAAGAAAGTTTACGGCCAAAGAGAATTTCCGCCTTTTAAATCAGCAAATGCAGATCGTATGAGCCCCATAGTTTCACATACTATGAAGTTTGTAAGCCAGAATTGAAAACATTTTTTTAAAACATTACTTGCACAACATGAACTTATATTTTTAAGGCAGGCTATTTCCTCCACACTCTTCCTTTCAGAAAGCTTGCTATGTAACTTTGTGACCTAGGCTGTAAACACACCATGCATTTAAAGCACATTCCCCAACCAAGAATCCTGGGAACTGTAGTTTCTTACGGATGCTGGGAACATCTCTGTGAGGGATAAACTGCAGTTCCCCAGATTCTTGGAGCAGGGTGTGTGTGCTTTAAATATATAATGTGTATGCAGCTTCAGCCCATTAGCTAAACTCGACCAGTTCAATATTCAGAGGGGGAAGGGTTTTGAAACAAACAAACCTTTTAGTGTAAAATCAGGTATGCAACATTTTGGTGACCAAGGAATTATGACTATTCTTCTTCTGGGTAACCCTTTCACCAAACTGTCTGATCTTTGTTTCTTCCTTTGTCTCCAGGTAAGGCTTCTTCCTTTACTTCCTAGTTTCCGGAGCAAGGCTCTTTACAAAGGTATCTATCTTGCTGTAGTCAAGTGGCTGTCTCTAGAGAGATAAAGAAGCACGATGCTCCAATTAGCATTAGTCTTCAGATATTAATAAAACAGATAACTTAACAAATAGCACTAAAGCAATATAGGCATTACTCCATACTAACCTTGCTACCACCCACTACTCTGAACTATTCCCTGTAAAAATTTGAGCATATAATATTCACAACTTTCCTGCCCTCCATGACCTTTTACAGTTCTGGACCAGAACACGGGTATTTCTGTACCAAAGTCCAGAATAGCACAAAAGCAAATGTTGTCAGCTCTTTCTTACTACATTTTACAACAGGCAAAATGGACATCTGTGCTTTTTGGAGCGGGGGTGGGGGGAACAATGTCCATTTCCATTTACTTTTTTTAAAAAATGCTTTAATACTGTGATCTTGTGCAAGCTCTATTGATTTGCTATTTGATATGGTGAGGTTGGTGGCAAGATTTACAAAATTAATTAGGCTCTTAAGGCTCCTGTAAACCTCAAGAAAACAACTACACACACTCTACAACCAAAAACCCATAGCAGCAATGAGACACCAAAAGTCTCATAGTCTGACATAGGTATTGTGATTAGTGTCAAAGAGCTAGTATGGTGTAGTGGTTAGAATGTCATAGTAGAACCTGGAAGACTAGAGATCAAATCACTACACAGCTATGAAGTTCACTGTGTGACCTTGGGCCAATCACTATCTTTCAGTATAACCTACCTCACAGGGTTGTTTGGGGGATGAAATGAAGAGGGGAGAGAACCATGTACGTCACCTGAGCTCACTGGAGAAAGGCTGGCTATAAATGTGATAAATTAATAAAGAAAAATAATGCCCCATATGTGGCAATCTTGAGGGAATAGCTTGCGTGTCGAAACCCTGAAACCACCCCCTCGTTGATGAATAAGACACAAGGACATGGATATTAGGTTATTGTTACTGGGCAAATTTAGGCCACAACTTTATTGGTTACACAATGTGAGCGGTATTGGCTTAGGCACTGGAATTGACCCAACTATATCTGACTCTTGCCCGTCATGCAGGGAGTCCTGTAAAGGTCAGCCACCGGTAGGGGGAGCCCCATCTATGCAAACCAACCTGAGCTCCCCCTGGGTTCCTGATGGGGTCGTGGCATGGCCCTCGCTGAAATTCCTGTGAGCTTTCGGCATGAGAACAAGGATGGTGAGAACAGCATGGTGGAACAAGGTGTCTTATTATTGGTACAGGACGCCAACAAAAACAAAATGGCTGGGTTGTGTACAGGTGAGGAGCAAATGGAAGTAGAGGTGTGGCAACAGAGACCACCCACCAGAACATCACTACACACATGACAAACTACCCCAAACACAATAAGTTAATGAACTTCTATAGAGCAGTACTATTACTTTCCTTGATCAGGACACTGTACTTCAGTTGATGCAGCCTAGAATAGCATTAGATATTTTTTTTTGCTGCTACGTCACACTGTTGACTCAGGTTAAGTTTGTGCTCTACTAAGACCACTAGATCCATTTCATGAACTACTGGCAATCCAGGCACCCCCCATCTTATACAAAAACACATTACATTAAGGAAAATTGCTTTGCAAAATTCTGTATATCAGACAAAACGGTATACAAAAATGTCCATATTTGAAGAAATTTGCACTGGAATTCTGATGAATTATCATGAGTACTTAAAAAAATACAAATAAATGTGGAAATGCGTAGAATTGAGCTTAAGATTCGGAAAATGAGGAAACCGAGAGAAATCAAAATGGACACCTTTGCTTATCCCTATGAGGGAATAAACCCCACAGAAGTCAATGGGATTTATTTCTCAGCATATGTGTATATAGGATTGCATTGTAAGTTGCTTTAGGATTCAGCAATCACAGTACCAGGCTCTTCTCATGATTTCCCTTCAGAAACATAATTAAAAAATCAAGTTGGCATAAAAGTTTGTTTGAAAGTTGTTTAGCAAGAAGCATGAATATCCAAATCCTCAGTATTGGAGTGAATTCTTTTTTTCACCAAATTAAGCAGAAAAAAGAAAGAGAGAGAGAAAGGGGGGTTGTTTTAAAATGATATCAGTGAAGAGAAAAAGGCACACAAGCAGTTGATCAATTTTTGATGCTTTTAGTACTTGATAATTCCTCCTATATAGCTTCTATTTAACATGAAATTTGGCAAGTGATTAGACCATTAAATGTCTAAATGCTTCTTAATGTTGAAAAAATTATTTTAGAGCAGCCAAGATAATAAAACTCTGAAAGTTGTTGCTGCACATGTGCAGTAAACATTTTGGAAAGAAGTTTTATAAGATGTTTTAATTAGGTGGCTAAAACTATATATGATAGACTGGAACAGCTTGGTCTGTGGGGTAAATAATGTGCATTTTAAAAACATTTCTAAATCCATATCCCCCACTTGCCAGAGCTGTTCCAGTCCATTGAGTAAATAATGCACATGTTAAAAAATTTATAAACTCATATGATATGTAAAAAAGCTGCCTCAGTTCTGTATGTTTTGGACCTAACTGGTATGAATGGCTCTGAAGCAACTAGAGTCCCAACTGATAAGGCTATATTCTCTTTAACCTCTGAAGAATTTATTGAAATAAATAGATAAAGCAAGCTAATTCTGTGAACATAAGCAATGCAGCATAACGGAGTTCTGGGAGCTCAAGTTGTGTTTTTATTCTAATCATATCAGGTTGTTGGCCTTTTCTTTTTTCTCATTATAAAATCGCTCTCTGTTTCTCCCAACCCCCTCTCTCTGTCCTATCTTTATTTCTAATTCTTTGATTCTTGTGAGTTATAGTTGCTGAATATAAAATTATAAATTTGACATTTCCAACACAAACTTCACAAGAATCAGAGAATTAGAAATAAAGACAAGCCTTACACTCACTCACATTTATTTCCAACTTTTTTGCAGGTTTGACTTTGCAAGATTGTGTTGGGAATGGGAAAATGTCAGATTTATAATAATTTTACTGTATTTGCAGGAAATGTACTTTGGAATAAGTGTTAGGTATGAAGAATTGGGGGGGTTGGTTGCTAGATATATTTTTTTTTTGCACGTTTTGCGTTGGAAATGTCAAATTTATAATTTTATATTGAGCAAATGCACTTTGGAATCAGTGTAAGGTGTTAAAGAGTGGTTTTCCAAGTTCCCTAGTGTAACTCATGCATGCATGACCCTATGTGAATTTACAATCCCTTTTCACGTTTAAACTCAGCAGTGTGGCCTCCTGGGTTATTCTGTGCCTGCAAAAGTTACAAACATAGAGGCATTCCACCATAAGGGTATGTACGGTATTACGGGCTGATTTCTTCCAAACCAATATTCCAGAATGTTCTAAATCTGTATGGTTTCTTAAAACACCAAGTAACTTATTTCTAAGACTTTCAGGTCATCAGAGCACAACTATGATTTCATTGTCCTGCAAAGTTCAAATTCCCTCCCTAACTGGTTTCTTCCTTCTCATGTATTTAAATAGTGTGTGCCTTAACATTTTTAGCAGTTTGCTTCTCAGACTCTCCCTACCACTCCAGGCACAACTGGACACAGAGGAACTTTGCACGTGGCCCAGGAGGCAGTGCAGAGACAGCCTAGCGTTTCCCTGCTGGGCTCTCGCAAGATCTTGCGGGGTGATAATCATCCTGCAAGATGGAGGAAGGATGGAGGCCCGGAAAAGGCCTTGCCCAAGAGTATTTGGGCCATGTTTTCCCATGTTGGTACCCACCCATGTTGGTACCTCACTTGGCTACCGAGTTGTTGGTTGACAGGGCTGGAAAGGAATTCTCCCCTCACAACTGCAGTTGGCCCTTGGGTGGGGTTCCCTGCCCCCTTTCTCAAGATAGTTTACAGAACAGAAACACCAACAATTTTAAAAGTTGATCAATAAAATATGAGCAGAAAATAAAAAGTAACAGCTAAAACAGATACAAAAGCTACTGCAAGATTTAAAGGTCTGAGCAAATAAAAAAAGGTGTTCACCATGTGATGAAGGATATGAATGTAGGCACCAAGCAAAACTTGAGGGATTCCATATCAGGTTGCCATGTTTCAATAAGTAAAATTCCTGACACCTGCAAGACCCCAAAATTGTTGAGCTCTTTTGGGGAGGCAGGTGAAAAAGGCCCTCTGGCAATGATCTCAGGGACCCCAGGAGGCACAGGACTATGCTCTTAGTCTAGCAAAATAAGCACTGATATTATACTATCATGAACTAACCATAAGGATTGTGAGGACTAAATGAAATCCTGATAATCCCTTTTATGCAATTTTCACCTTTGTGCTGATCCCTCTCGTTGGTTCAACTAATTCCTTTCGGTGTACTTCTTTTACATATTTTCTTAGCTCCTAAGTACTACATTTCTGTACGTTTTGTATCTGCTAGCCCCAGCATTTACTGCCTATGAAAACCTCATAAATCTACTTCATTTTTCTAATAAGACATGAAAGTCCTTAATTGGCCTTAATGAAATGCACTTAAAGGGCAATAAACGTGTTTAAGCCCCTCTTTCAGGGTGAGCTACAGTACTCTCACTCTGCTCTGTTTTAGCCTTTGTGGTAATTAATCACTTATTCATATGTGGCACATCAGTAACAAGATCAAGCAACTACTGCACAATTGCATGATAATAAGCCGCTCATATATGTGTCAAGATTTAGCAATCCTTTTAAAAGCCTAATTTAAACTCATTTTACAACTAAGCAGACTGCTTCTCTGAAGCATTTTTATCCTGTATCTTTTTACATATTTCTGTTGAAATGTCTTCTTTTTTCCATTTTGTTTATAGAGCTCACTTTGCCCTAAATCCATTTATGGCACCAGAGTGAATTTCAGCAATGCAAACATTTAACATAGTTTTTCAGTCAACTGGAAAAGCTGTAGGCATGAGCCACAGCCTTGTGTATAAAAGGAGTATGGCAGAATTATTACAGTCGGCAATCAGTTGCAGAAATGTCAATTCTAAAGAGGTCCTGTACCAAAGTCCATGCTGTTAGATCATTAATGGACATAGGTGACATGTTCCTGTGACAACCGTCTCTAGTTTTCTTAGGAGCTTGGCATATGTTCGCTAGAATGTTTATTTTTGTCCAGCCCTAATCATGATTACTTGAAGAGCCGTAGAAGCACTGCTACACCGTGACAACGCAGGGCCAAATAATAATAGATCTGGATGCAATATAAGCTTGTATCATGACACTGGGTTGGACAAATCTGTTAATTTCAATTTCTCCATTAAAAATAAATAAATCCAGCCATCTTTTTTTTTTTTTTTAGTGTCCTAATTCAAATACTGGATTCAAAGAGTCCATCCACGTGTTATGATACAAGCAAAATATTGTGCCTTCTATTGTGTGGAATTTTATGCTTAGGAAGTGATATATATATATGAAGTGATATACGACCACCTTAGCTCCATTTTACATCTAAATACCTAAATTTGTAAAATCATAGAGCCTTAGTATTAGAAGCTTCCTTTCTCTGTAAATGTGATTTGAGGAAGATTTTTGTCACAATCACTACTGGGCAGGGCTTTTCTAAAGCTAGAACTTGCTGGAACTCACTTCCACAATTGCCATTATAAGAGAATGAGGGAGGCATTAATGATGAGTTCCGGCACCTCTTTTTCTAGAAAAATAGCACTGCTGCTGGGGAGGGATTGCTTATACCTTTCCTCCCCATGTTTTGCAGACCCAATGGAAATTCCCACTCCCAAGAATTGGTACTCAAATCTCCTGACATGGTTGCAAGCTATACAATTATTATAACATGTAGTTCGGCCTTTAGGTTGTGCCTCAGGATTTTAAAAAGGATTTGCCCAAGTTTCCCCATATTTGGAGACCTTTGTGACAATGCAAATACTGTGCGAGTTAAGTGTCCACCAGTTACAGCTTGTTTATGAAAATAGCATGCAGATTGTTAATTACACGCAGCTAAAATATGCAGATAAGCGCTGAGGGCTGCACTGGAAATGTCTTGTGATCCAGAGCGCTGCCACTAAACAGGTTGCCCATCCCCTTGTCTAGTGGGACAATCTGGAGCCATAGAGAATATGGCTGCAGAGGACATGGGTTATGCCAACTGAGCTGGTTTGAGCACCTGCTCTGGAACATAATCACCCAATATCATCACATGCTATAATCATCATTTAAGTACTGCTGTTTAGTCATGTGAAAGATTAATTCCTTAATTTGGAATAACTAAAAAAAAATTCTTTTTTTAAAAAACAACAACAACACCCAACTTGACCAAAATTAAAAGAAACCCAGCCTCTTGAATATTTATGCTCAGTTTAGAGCAATAAGGGGGAAAACCAAAAAACCCTTTCTGGTCAGTAAACATTGTGGAATTACATAGACCTTCAGTGAGTCTCTTCATGGCTGCTTCAAGATTCTTCTGAGATCTAAAACTTAAACAAAAACACGGTAACAAAGTTAACAGTAAGGGGAAACAAACTTGGGGTATTGGGGGGGCACCAATGAGACAAACCCAGCAAAACCCTGACTGGCTTTATTCATTCACTGTTTATCAGCTATCCTGATTTGTTGTTCATTTACGCTGGGCAGCTGGACAATAGGATTTTCCATGGGCCACAAACAATGAAATAAAACAGCAAGATGTACTGTATTTTACTGAAACACAATATAAAGGGCAGCAGGGGACTAGCCAAAGCCCAATATTCTGAGACTGTAATTTTTTATCACTAGTTTAATTTCCTAAAACCAAAATATTTTTTTCTGTTCCTTTTCCTGGTGTGTGTGTGTTATATATAAACCACCTCACATTTTCTGTCACAGAGGTGAGGCCTAAACCAACTCTTTATTAGAATTAAATTAATATTGTGCACATAGCTTTATCGTTTTAACATTATATTATTGTATATGTTCTACCTGTGCTGCATAAATTGAGCTGTTCTTTGCTATCTTTTTTTGTTTTTACTACTAATAAAAAGTAATAGGCATAATAATTCAGGGACTGTTTGCCTTCCCAAGGCACTTTAGGTCTCAGACCTGTGTTTAGCTCCTCAAGGAGGGAGGCCTCAAACAGGAACTTTGCTGCAAAATATAAGGGACACCTTTATGGAGAGAGATATATCAAGCGAGTAGGATAGCTCACCATATGCATACAATTGAGATTATTAATGGAAAGGCTTACTAGGTGGTTGTTGTTGTTGTTTTAAAAAAATGAGCAAGTAGAAATGCAGAAATCTACAAGGGTTGCCCTTCACTTTCATTCATATGCATTACAGTAATTACAGTATATTAATATATTAATAAGCATCTTCTCCTAATTACCCACTGATTTCCCACAACGTTAAAAAATGAGAGGGAAAATGGCTTTATTGATGATGGACAGGAATGATAATTTTTAACCGTGACGCCTGAGAAAAAATATCATCTAATGTCTGTTTTTAAAAAGTGATCCTTTCTGAAAACAGATGCTGTATATTAAGATCCTTACTTACGGAAGAAAGGGTAGAGTTTCCACCAACAGTATTCCACATATTGAATAGACATTTTAATGCATTTTAAAAGGTAAAGTTAGAACCGACCTCCACATCACTCATTGCAAAAATAACACTGGGCAATACAGCTTTATTGCCTGATTAATACATTTCTGTGATGTGAATTTACATTTAATCCTTGTACTTGGCTTGCATCATTATGAGTGATTTGGTAGATGTCAATATTGACTCAATGCCTTCCACTCCACTGACTGTCTTACTTCAATACACATTCTTGATCTGATCACTATTCCAGTGCTGCACCACATTTGGAATGTGCCAAGGTTTCAAAGCCACATTTGTTAAAGTAATTTATTTCACCCTCACAACTTGTAAATATAATTGTGTTTTGAATAACTGAGAGCCAATGTGATGTAGGGGTTAGAGGTCCATAGAGATGCAGGTTCAGATGTCCACTCAACCATAAAGATCACCTCATGGGTGACCTTGGGTCTATTGCCATCTTTCAGGCTGTTTGATAAAAGGGTGGCAAGAGTTCCATGGAGGAATATAGGATAAAAATGTCAGAATTAAATAAATGTCATAAGTAAACAAATTTGATAAATTAGACACCACAGTCTTATAGGCCACTATGCTTAGGTAGCAATCCTATACACCCGAAGGAACAGTAGCAGCCAGCAGGGTCACACTGTTGGATTGGCTTCCTAATGCCACATGCCACTGCTGGTTACTGAGAGGGAAAGGCAAGGCAGCAGGAAGTTCAGCATGGACACAGCTCCCCACTCAGCAGTGACACACAGCATTGGGAAGTCAGGTTAGCAACACAATCCTGCCTGCACCACCCTTTGGGCTGCTACTGTCTTGCTTCAGGGGATAAGGATCCACTTACAGGATAGTCAGGGGCCACTTATGGGCTAGTCCAGGGAGTAGGGTAAGGTCAGGTTTGAAGGGGTCAATGAGTGAGGCAAAGTCCAGCCACATAGGGTAAGGTCATACACACACTGAAATCGGGTTGACAGCACAGTCAATCAGAAAGCTGGAGTACAGACTTTGTTCCAGCAACTTCTCCAAGAGACTGAAGGCTTGCATACAGGAGCGAGCTAAGATAAGTTGGTGGCCATCAGAGCTACCTGAGGAGTTGTACCTACCAATGAGGCAGAAGTTCTCCATGAGTAGTACATTACTCTCGAGGTGTTATTGGCTTTCAGACAGGCACTCCAGCGCCTGCCACTCCATGTGTCAGTGCTCATGTGGTTGGAGGTGGTTCAACGTCTGCCTCTGTGTCTGGGCTCTGCATCAAAGATGACAGTACCTGGGATGCCGTAAGGTGCGGTGATGTTAGTTCAGACGCACTGCCGCCTGATCCCATCTGTTTGCCTGTATGGTTCCCTTCAGGAAATATGGAGTCCTTGTTGGATAAGGACTAATCTAATAGGGGCATGACAGGCACTGGAATATAAGTAGATGTAGCTTTGAACATCTGCATTCGGACACCCTGATTTGGATCAGGAAAGAATGACAAACTCAAGTGCACCCTCTTTCTCCTTTCCCTTCATCCCTCTCTTCTCCAGTGTGACTTAGCAGAAGACTTCCTAGTTTCCTCAAGCCACAGTTTACCATGGCTGAACCAACAAACTGTTGGTTCTGATCCCTCCAAACCAGGATTTCAGGTCACAGTTTGATCTTGGTTTGCAATCCTGGTTTGTAGAGACTGCTCAGACTACATCTTACTGGTTTGGGTGTTGTGGAAACTGGGCTTTGAGGAAACTAGGAGCCCTTCTATCAAGGCGTGCAAAAATGAGGAAATGGAAGGGAGAAAGGAGGGAGTACTTGAGTTTGTCACTTGTCTCTAAACCTTCAAGCCATGGCTTGGAGGACAGAGTGTGTCATCTGAATGTGGCCAGTGTTTCTCATCTCTTCATAGCATTCACTTTCACACATTCTAATTTTTGAAATTAGGCTAAGGGCTGCATAAAATTAAGTTGGGTGTTGGTGGTTGCTCACTGCTGTTGTAATACTAATGGTGTCTTTATGCCTCCAGAGCTTGTAGCAATAATGCAAATTATGTTGCTAGCTTGAAGTTTTGTCAGCTCTATTAGATATATCCGAGCATTCAAGGAAACTATTAAAAAATCAAGGCAAAAGAGAAATAAAAAAGAAAACTTTGCTCATACCTTAGCATACCAATCACACCAATCAGCTGCACTCCCCTTTACTGTATCATGGTATACAAGCCACAAGTGCAGTACCCTGCCATTTTAATATCTAGCTGAAAACATGTCAAGGAACTAATCATTCACCTCCATGCTATTAAAAGCTTAATGGTTCTGTGTGTAGGGGCAGCACTTCTAGCAGTGAGACCATAGGTCACTGGTCTAATGTGGGGACTTAATATCTCTTACTGTATGCGGCCGGCATTTTTATGGCAGGTCTGTAAAATTTAGGAGTTATTTTGACACAGAGATAGAATACCTTGTCTGACTCAGTTTGGAGGTAGTGAAAGGAGTGGTGGTGGTAAGGATACAGAGTGCTCAAAGATTCCTCTTCAAAAAGTTGATATTCAGTGAAACTGTTTCCCCCCCTAAATTTAGCTGTGATGGAATTGATCCCAAAGCAGAGGAGATCTAGTCTGCACTCCTATACATCTTGCCTGGGAATAAGCCCCATTGAATTCCTGAGTAGAAGTGCCCTGGTTAGGAATGTAAGATCGTGGGCAGAGACTTGGTTTTTGTTGATCTTATGTAAGCTAATGTGAGAGTCTTTGGGGCTGAAGAAGGGGGTAGAAATGCTTTAAATAAAATAAAATAAAAATGTATCTGATGAGAGTGGTTCAGAAACAATGCAGCTCAATGGAACTTAGAAAGAATTTTTAAACTTTTCCCCATGCACGAGCAGAAAAGTCGAAGTCAAAACATACGACACATCACAACTGTGTTTGCTCTTAGAGCCTTCACAAATGTGGAAAGAGAGAAGGCTTGTGGGTTAGCTTGCCATGCTTTGCTTGTGAGCCTTTTGAAAAACAGGTTCTCTCCTTTTAGATCACAAAAAATAGAAATAAAAATAAATAAACGAAGCAGGTAAAAATTTCAAGACAACAGTCATATTTTTGTATCAAGGAGTTCTTGTTGGAACTCGCTTCTTAAGCAGACAAGACAAACCCTTCTTCTCCCCCGCCTTCCCACTACGTATATAACCTTTGCAGCAGGAGATTAAAGCACAGAAGGTTGCTCTGAAACTGTTTGGCTTTGTAATGTACGTCTCTTTTCATGCTCTTAGGAAGCATGTCACATGTATCCAAAAATGTTATGATAAACTTTGGATTTATATTGTCAGCTTCCAGGCTCTTTATTGCTATACTTGGCTGGGTTCTGACTGTGACTGCAAGATATTTGTCATCGCACATTTTTTTTTTTTAAAAAAAACATCCACTTCTGCACATGTGGATTTGCTGCACATCATGCACCGAAGACCACAATCTGCCTAGTAGATTGGTTTCCAACAAATAAAAAAGAGCAAAGTCCAATGTTACATTATCCCTATATGAGGAAACATCACACAGTGACTTAGAGGGGGGGGGGAAGCAGATTTGTATATGAATACATATAGTTTTTAAAGATGAATATATTTAGCACAATCCACAAAGGTACTAAATGTCTATGCCAATTGATGATGATGGAAATTATAGTATAAAACATATGGAAGACACCAGGTTGCGGAAGACTGGGTTAATGGAAGGAGATGTCTGTCATAACTGGGCTGGTTCTCTGTTGTGCCATATTATTAAGAACTCCTAAGCTACTGCCTAATAGTTCCTGCTGATACAAAGAGAGGAAAGTCGAAGTCTCCCTCATCTAATAATGCAGAGATTCCTGTCTTTTGTCCATTTCATGAGCCAGGGTTGAACCCATCCCATGCCAGTTTCCTTTTTAACACCGTAGCAACTGAGGCATAAGAGAAGCCGCTTCCTTCTTTTCATTGAGATAGTGGAGAAAGGCGGGCGTCCACAGCAAATTAAAGAGGTAATTGTGCTAGGAAGCTTGAACGACATTAGTTATGCCTGCATTAGCAGGAGTGTCTCTTGTTGTAACCGAAATTCACTTAGTTCCTGTAGCTGCAACTGTTTTAGACAATAAAAATCAAACTCATGACCTCACGTGTCCCTGCCCTTAAATGTATCTCCAGAATTGGTAGTTCTGAAATTAGACCTAACTTTGCCATTGTGAATAAGTGATCTCCAGAATGAAGTAGGAATCAATAAATATGCGGGCCCTGTGTCAAATTGTACCCTAGCAGATAGAAAGGTAACAAAATTAGGGCTTTGAACACTGTGTGATATGAGCATGCGGGAACTCCTGATCATTTGAGAGAGTCATGCAGCTTCATCCATACAAAAAAAGAAAAAAAGAAAGAAAAATGATTTTTCATATGCACAGTAGGGCTTGCCTGACTTTCCATAAAGATAGCAGGCCACTCTGAAAGGATACCCAGCTTTCACGTTTTGAGCCAAAGGAAGTGGGGGGGGGGACTTAGTTGCCCCAATTAACGACAAGATGGTGCTGATTGAATTACTAGTTGAATTATACTTCAGTGGTGGCCATTGTTTTGTCCACCATACCTGAGGACAGCAGGCTAGTTTTGGAGGTGCAGGACAGGTTGTGTGGCACACACAGTCCTGTCCTTCAACAGAAGATAATGGCCATGGGACTGGGGAAACTGCCATGGTGCTGCTCCCCAGCAATTGCCACCAGATGCAGTCGCCTTACTTTGTCTAATGATAGGGCAATGATGCTGTTGGGGGAAATATTATTAACAGAACTGAGCCAGATCTGGTTTGGAAATAAAGTGAACTCTTTTCAGTGCAAAGATATGGAGGGAGCCACCCACATCCCCAGTTACCATGCAGATGTTTCATATGAAGGCCTCTGGATCTCACCTAATCTGTATGCTGAGCTTCTGGGCTACCTAATACTAGGTTATAATGGATTTTAGTGAAGTGCAGGGAGCTTATCTTCGTTGTTATTTCTGAAATATATTGGGAAGTATCTGCATATTGGGGAATTTTTCCCCCTACAGCTCAAATCATAAACAAGCAATGATGCTCACACTGTTACCAGAGGAAATATATATATTTCACTCTCACGGGCTTTCATTGAATAAAGAGATTCCAAACTGAGCTCCTTAAAACATCAATGCTCTATATTACTCCCTTGATATACATATAAATCTTTATAATGGGGCACTTTACAAGCAAAACTCCTGAGCCTTTTTTGATTGGTAATCACAGAGTTTCCTTATTAATACAGCAAAAAAATGTAAAGAGCATAAACATTTTGCCATCTATCTTTTCTTTCTGTGTGGATGTACATCAGCAACAGCTTTAAGCATTCTTTATGTTTCACCCATCTTACTTTTTATGGGCTTATATGGGAAGAAAATAGTATCAGAAAACTAAATTCAGTGACTGCCGTTCTATGAATAAATCTTGTTACAAAAGTTGTGTTTCTCCATCATCAGAAACTTATGTCAAAAAGTGGACAAAATGTGTAGCCATTTGTCTATCCATGATTTTGGATAACGCTTTTCAGGCCAAAATAGGCAACACCTGGTATTTAAACATAGAACTTGGCTAATCAATATGGAAAGAGAGAAGGAGTGCCTGATTTTGATAGCAAAATGGGTGTGCAAATAAAAAGAATTATTATTATTATTATTATTATTATTTTAAAATTGCATGCCGCCTTTCATCCGCTGATCTCAGTGTGGCTCATAAGATAAAATCACAATACAAGAACTACAAAAGACATAGTAAAAATAAGAACAAACCCAATAATCCCCACTCCCACAACAAATTTAGAAGGGCATCAGATCTCAATCAGCCTAAGGCCTGGTTGAAGAGGAATGTTTTCGCCTGACCCCTAGTGGTGTAAAATAAAGATGAACCTCCCTGGGAAGAGCATTCCTCAAATGGGGAGCCATTGCAAAAAAAAAAAAGGCCCATTCTTTTGTTGATGTTCTCCAGACCTCTCATGGAGGAGGCACAGGAAGAAGGGCCTGAGAGATGTTTTCCTAGTGGACATAGGTCTGTGTTTTTAAAGTAATATCTGAAAGGCAAAAGGTAGGGTTGCAATATCTTGAAGAGCAAAAAAAAGAGGACAGCCTGAGCTGCTGTCAGCTTGGGCCGGCAGCAGCAGCGGTGTGCAGAGCAGCCTGAGCTTGAACCGCCCAAACCAGAGCCCGAAAAACCCAGACATTTCCTTTAAATTGTAAAAATCTGCCCGGATGGGCATGTTAGCCCCTGAAAAGAGGACATGTCCAGGTTTTCTCAGACGTATGGCAACTCTACAAAAGGGAGCCTACGGTGTCACCAAATTTCTGGGTCTGGCAACATTAAGGAGGAAGTCTTCTACCAGCTCTTAAAATATATTGAAAAAGCTATTGATAGATCTTTCTGCTTTTTATTGCACTTCTTTACAATAGACACAGTGTTCTATTCCATGCATGTGCTCTGTATGGTGATTGGATTTGCAAAAAATACCAGTACAGTGCTGACTTTGAAATGGAAAGGACTGCAGTGTAGATCTGACTAAGGTCAACATTTTATGTGAAGCAATATTGGAGCAACTGTGATCCTTGATCATTTTTTGAATATCCATTGTTTTGCTGTGTTTGAGCTGAGATGCTGCAAAGTGCAATATATATAGGGAGTTAAGTAAGCTGACCTGAATGTGAATGAGCACACACAATTTAAACACTTGCACTACTTCCAGGTAGGTTAGAATTCAAGATCCTGCCACAGCTTTTTTACACACATTGTGATTTAGTTCCTGAAGAACTAACAGAAGCCTTTGGTTCCCTTTATAGCATGTCTTTGATTTTTGGATGCTACGTTCCACAAAACACAATGCTTTTAAAAAATCTGTATAGGACTATCACGAAAAACTAATGGGAGCCAAAGGCTTTGCATGTTGTGCCCCCAGCTCCAAAGCATGCTGCCAGCTGAGAATCAGAATGTTAATTCCATAAATGCCTCCAAGTAAAGACTACAGGCATGTCTGTTTAATCTGGCTTTTCCTAAACAATACCACCATCAGGAGAGGTTCCCTGACATGATTTGAGATTTCCCCTTCTTTTTAGCATAAGCAGTTATACATAAAACAAATATACATTTTTCCCCCTGCTGAAAACCTGCTTGTTACATCTTTCCCCTTTATCTACAAAAAGCTAGCCATGGTTCCTTTGCGTGAGTGGAAAATAGTGAGAATAAAAGAGAAAAGCTTTCTCTTGAAAATGCTCCATTCTGACAGCGCTTTTTTCCAGCTGGAGTATACTAGAGCGCAGTTCTGGCACCTCTCAGGTGGGTGGCATTGCAGGCTGGTGCTCCCCCCGCCTGTTTTTTGCCTTTACGCACGTCTGTAAAGCCCAAAACAAACATTTCAAGTCAAAATGGAAGCTGGCCAGCATGTGCAAGTCCACTCTCTTTTAAACCACAGAGCCTAGGGCTTGCTGATCAGAAGGTCGGTGGTTCGAATCCCCGCAACAGGGTGAGCTCCCATTGCTCGGTCCCTGCTCCTGCCAACCTAGTAGTTCAAAAGCATGTTAAAGTGCAAGTAGATAAATAGGTACCACTCAAGCGGGAAGGTAAACAGCGTTTTCCATGTGCTGCTCTGGTTCGCCAGAAGTGGCTTAGTCATGCTGGCCACATGACCCGGAAGCTGTCTGCAGACAAACGCCATCTCCCTCGGCCAGTAAAGCGAGATGAGCGCCGCAGCCTCAGAGTCGTCCGTGACTGGACTTAACGGTCAGGGGTCCCCTTTACCCTATGACTCCACCTAGCTCCCAGCCATTCCTAGCCACAATTGGTCAAGCTACAGAGGATTGGTATACCTCAAGGAGCTAAAATATAATGTCAATATTAAATGGCTTAATTCAACTATATGCTTGTGGGCAGAAGCACTTATTATTGTGCATTGTGGTGAAGGGTATGGTGAGACTGTGAATCCCAACTGCAGCTGCAGCTCTTCACATACCTCCAAAAGTTGCTCCTGACGATTGTGGATTCTTTGTGTGATGTAGCAAAGGGGCGTGAAGTTGAAAGTAAAACCCAAAATGGAACTGTTTCTGCAAGTGGGTCTTCAGAGTCAAGTTAACTATGCAAGCATTTAGTCAGAGAAAGTTTAATAAGTGCTAATTAATTCGTTATCTAGGTGTTTTCTAGGTAAATAACATGTAGCATGTTTTGAAGGAAGTGAGGTGATCATTATTTATTACTGAGAGGCAGATCAATGCTGTGGGAAAATGAGAAACCGGGTGTAAAGGAACAGCTATTTCCTACAAAATGGAGAAGTGGTGTGAGAAGATTAAGGCACTTTCATATGTTTGATTGTCTGATGCTCACCTCTGCAAAGCCTCGATCCTACAAGGTGATGTGTATTGGGCAACCCAACAAGGTACTTAAGCAAACGTTTAATTTCAAACCCATGAGTGATCCCATTAAGTCAAAATATATCTTCACAAGCTTAAAGCTGGGTTATGTACTTTGCTGGATCAAGCACCTTGTGTGATGGGACACTAAATTAACAAACAGAACATTTGTCTCAGATATGTCTACAGCCATTTAGAGGCAGCTGCTCAGAAGGGGCAAATAATGGCAGAGAACATTTTGGCAGTTCAATGGTGCTGATGGTGGTGAAGAGTTGGTCCTTTCAACTACATCCTGTAACGTGACAATGAAATGATAGATGATCTGGTAAAAAGAAACATAACCCCTCGTATCCTTGTCTACTGTTTAATCCCTGGTTAGCAGCTTCAAAAGAATGGAAAGGAGCAGTGTTTAACTTATTCCTCTGCACCTAGACTAGTAAATCATAGCTAATTATTTATAACTTAGAAAGAAAATTCACAAAGCTTAGCAAACAGTCAATTGCTTTAATAGGCAGCAAGACTAGACAGGAGTATTTTCCCCAATGCTTTCTCTATTTGCCAAAGTAAACTCTGCAAATGTAAAGCCTCCGCAGACTTGTTGTTTCTTCTATTAAAGCAGCTATTGTTCTGTCATTCCCTGTAAATTTCTCCTTTATTCTCTCTCTCCTTTTATTAGGCTTCTACTCCAGAAGGTAAAATTTGAGCGAGAAATTTGTAATGATCACAAATAAACAAAACAAAAACCCTGTAGTTGTGATCAGCTGCAAAGGGATGAAATTCTTTCTTGTTATGCCGACTCAGTGTGGAAGCCTCCTGGATTTCATGCTAAGAAAGCAAATGTCTGGATGGGCAGCACAAAGAGAATTTCAGCAAGTGACTACTGAACAGGGTTCGGATGTAGCTACAGCTTGCCATCCTCATAGAAGAAAACCCTAAAAAATATTCCTAACCCTTCCTGAATGAATAGTATTGGGGAGGCACTTGTGGCACTTTAAAGACATTTTTGTGGACTGCAGTCCACTTTGTAAGATGCAAGCTGCTTGGGTGAGATGTCCCAATCCACAGGGACCAAAGCAATTGGTGTTACCTGGCCTGGCTGCTAGGTGGCAGACATGCCAGACTATTCTCCCTTATCTCCACTGCAGAACCTTTGAAGAGCAGCTGTTGGAAAAGCAGCAACATCTAAGGGCCTAGAGAGTATTTAGTTCTCACCATTCTTTCCCTCTGTCCTGAACCTTCATAAGCCACTGCTACATTTTTTTTAAAAAAACTCTCTTATTTTAGTTTATATATTTTTGTCAATTGCATTGGAAGCCTGTTGTCAGGCAAAAAGTATGTTATAAAAATCCACAAGATATTTGCATCAAGACCCATCAATGAAATCCCCATGGTCTACTGAGTCTTCACTCAACATATTCCCTTGACATAAGCTGAGAAAGGCTATTATTAAAAAGGTGCTTTCGCATTATTTATTTAACTTGCCTTTCATTGAGAGAACTCAGGGTGGGATACAATACAAATTGCAATCCCCAAGATATATAAAATGTGAAAACAATCAGACCAAAAAGAACAGATAAAAAAATTAGCTACACACACACAAAGACAAAATCCCTTAAAACCACATAACTTTCACATATGCCTGGGCAAACAAATGGGTCTTCACCTAGCAATGAAACAAAAATAAACCCATCAGTGCCATATGGACCTCCAAGGGAGACAGCCAGTTCTTGTATCATGGGTGTCTACCTGACTATATTAGAATATTGAGGAGGTTTCCTCTTCTTGACCTTACAGGAAGAGGTGCTTATTCAAGAGGGACATAGACCAGCCTTCCACAACCTAATGTTCTCCAATGTTTTTGACTACAGGTCTCATAATTCTTGACCTTTGGCCATACTGGCTTGGGCTGATGGAAATTTGAGTCCAAAATATCTGGAGGGCAAGAGGTTGGGGGAGGCTGGGGCGTGTATGTAGTAAAGCAACAAAACTGGGCTTGTCAGTTCTGAATCAATTGCATGAGAGCCATCTGGTGTGGTATGCAGATAAGCAAGTAATGTTGCAATTGACTGAATATTGATGTGACTGTACGTTTTAATTTTCATTCCTGCTGAATTGTGTGACTCAAGCAAGGGATGTGTATCTATCTGTGTGTACCTAGAACTAAGGGAAAGGATGAGGAATAAAGTTTTCTATGATAACCTATCCACTCCTTCCACAAGAATTGCAGTACACTTCTGGATTGCCATACAAGTCTACTTGGCATCTTTTACCAACTCAAAAGGAGAAAAAACATGTTAGTGCTAGTGAAAGATGTGACAAGCAAAATATATCACTAGCACTCAAAGAGGCTGTGTGCAGTGATTAAGAAAAGAGCATTCAAATCTACACTGAAATGTTTGGTTTTTATCCTTCTATCAATCCATCCATGTTATATTCTAGCGTTTCATGAAAATACATTATTACTGAGCTATTGTTTCAGTGTCATTCACAAGGCAATAATCGGTATTTCCTTCCTTAACACTCGTTGATTTGTTGTTGGAAAAAAAATGCTATTAAAGAAAACACAAAAGTTTTGGATATAAATATCATATATATTTTATTTTATAAATAAAAGTTTTAAAATACAATTTTATTTAATTTAAAAATAAAATCCATGATGGGGCTCACAGTTTGTGAAAGATGGGAAATGGGTAATAGTTGCTCAGCCAGGAGTTCTCTGAGCAGGCAATGGATAAGCATCATGCCACTGCTTTGCCAATGCAATTTGATCTCAACTGTCAACCCCTGCTGCTGTTCATTCCTAGGTTGTTCCTGAACAGAGACTGCCAGCACTGCTTGGTTTTGTAATGTGGACAAATGGCAACTGAAATGACATTATGAATGTGAATGTTCCCTAAAGGGATCCGAACCCACTCCCCCGAGGTGAGACACTAGGCATTAACCTGCCCTAATGGAGTTTTCAAACACACTCATTCCCAGTTGCAACCTGGTAGCATTCCATCTTCTTTCTATGCTTCCCAGTGTCAAAGTCGTCAATAAGCAGGTCCTGGGGGCATGCTTTGGCTAGTGGTGACTGACTAGATGAAGTATGGCTCCGCTGTTAACTTTTCAAAGCACAATGCAGCTGCATCATTTGTTCATCCATTTGCTTAACTTAAATAAAGGTTGGTGGTTAGGCTTCTGTTCCATTGTGTTCTCCTACTAATTATCAGTGTATTTGTTTGAGAGACAATTAGCCACCTGGTTCATTCTCCCATTGACGTCAGGTCATCATGAGCTACATCTGCTTTTAGGACTCTTCAAGTCCGAGACATAATAAAAAAGATGATGGCTATGATGATAAAAACTGTGCCAGGTTGGGCATAAGTTATACAGTGTACCAAGTTGCCAAGGAGGGTAGGTTTTCATGGCTCTTGCCGTGGCGTCACAATTGTTGTGAGTCACGGCAAGATAGATGGAAAACAGAACTGCCATGCAGTGCCAAAACTCCTTCAGCCCACAAATGGCAGGCAAGCAAATTTTTGCAAAGGTAGAGCAGTAACAGCAAGGTGAAGTGAGACATCATTTTCTCCCCAGGGCACCCTGGTGCTATGATAGGGGGAAAGTGACAAGTAAGCATTGTGGTACGTTCTCAATCTGCATAAAAATAAAGTTGTTCAGATCTGTGGGTGCTTCCTTTCCCCCTTTCCTTTTTTTAAAGTGCTTTATAATGTGGCATAAGATTATGTGAGACGCAAATTTACTTTTATAATCCCATATGTTTGAGTGAAACTCTGTGTCTTAAAGTGAGATTTTATTACAGTAGAACCTCATTAATTCTCACTAATGATTGGGAGACCCTTTGCAAATTACTGAATTTTGTATACAATTGGTTGCCATTAAATGCAGTTTGGTGCTAGAAGATGTTCTGCTACATCCCGAGGGGGATGATAATCCTTAAGTTTTTACATCAACTGTATTAGCAGGAAATAGAGCCAGAGCCATTGCAATAGGTTTGCCCCAAGTGCTTGCAAACAATACAGGATGCAATCCTGGACCCGTGTTCTGTGGCAAAAGCGAGTGTGTGGGATTTCACTGTCAGTAGACTATTGAATCAGGGAGTGGGATTTGACTTTGGCTGAGATTTAAGGCAACCTCTCTTTCTTATCTGCAGATAGAAGGAATTACAAGTGGCAACATTTTAGCCATACAATGCACATAAACATTGAATCTTGTGGAAGTAAACGAAAGGCATTCCATTAGTTCCAGGGGGTATTCAATGAATCTGAATCAGTCCACACTTAAAAGGCTGTTTATATTAAAAAAAACCCCACACTTCATCAATTCCTTTTTTTTAATACTAATTTTTATTGATTTTCCAACACAAATTAAAAAAACAAAACAACACACAATACATAAACAAACAAAACATATAAACATGTATAATTCCAACACCTCTTTTTCATAGACCTTACTTCCCAGACTTCCCCTTACCTCCCCTTTTCTGCATCCCTGTTTTAAAATTTCTTCAACAACCCCTCACTCCAATTAACTAATTGCTCATTTTCTTTTTTTTTGCTTCTTCTCATACTTAGTCTATTACAGCTGTAATTCTATATTTTCTCCTTTCCCTTGACATTTTAGCACTCATTAATTTTACAACAGTTCTTGAGATATACTTTAAATTTCTTCCAGTCTTCTTCCACCGTCTCTTTTTCTTGGTCACGGATTCTGCCCGTCATCTCCGCCAATCCCATGTAGTCAATCACCTTCGTCTGCCATTCTTCCAGTGTGGGTAGTTCTTTTGTCTTCCAATACTTTGCTAAAAGAATCCTTGCTGCTGTGGTAGCATACATAAAAAACGTCCTATCCTTCCTTGACACCAATTGGCCGACCATGCCCAGGAGAAATGCCTCTGGTTTCTTATGAAAAGTACATTTAAGTACTTCTTGATTTCATTATAAATCATTTCCCAGAAGGCTTTAATCCTCGGGCAAGTCCACCAAAGGTGATAAAAGGTACCTTCAGTCGCATTGCATTTCCAACATTTATTATTGGGCAGATGATAAATTTTTGCAAGCTTGACTGGGGTCATGTACCACCTATAAATCATTTTCATAATATTTTCTCTTAAGGCATTGCATGCCGTGAATTTTATACCGGTGGTCCATAACTGTTCCCAGTCTGCAAACATAATGTCATAACCAATGTCTTGTGCCCATTTAATCATAGCTGATTTAACTGTCTCATCTAGTGTACTCCACTTCAACAGCAGGTTATACATTCTTGACAAATTCTTAGTATTGGGTTCTAACAGTTCTGTTTCTAGTTTTGATCTCTCCATCTGGAAGCCAATTTTCCTGTCTTGTTTAAACACCTCCATTATTTGATAGTAATGAAGCCAATCTCGTACTTTAGACTTCATTTTTTCATAACTCTGCAATTTAATTGTTCCACTCTCTTGCTCTAAAATTTCACAGTATTTTGGCCATTTCGATTCCATGTTAAGTTTTTTCATCTCCTTTGCTTCCATTGGTGACAACCACCTAGGGGTTTTATTTTCCAACAAATCCTTATATCGAATCCAAACATTGTATAGTGCTTTCCTGACAATATGGTTTTTTAATCCTTTATGAGTTTTTACCTTGTCATACCGTATATATGCATGCCAACCAAATCTGTTATCAAATCCTTCCAAGTCCAAAATGTCTGTATTTTCAAGAAGTAGCCAGTCTTTCAACCAGCAGAAAGCTGCCGATTCGTAGTACAGTCTCAAGTCCGGCAGGGCAAACCCCCCTCTATCTTTTGCATCAGTTAATATCTTAAATTTTATTCTGGGCTTTTTGCCCTGCCAGACAAATTTAGATATATCTTTCTGCCACTTCCTGAAACAGTCCATTCTGTCCACAATCTGTAATGTTTGAAACAAAAATAGCATTCTAGGCAATACATTCATCTTAATTACAGCAATTCGGCCTAACAAGGAAAGTCTCAGATTTGACCATATTTCTAGATCTTTCTTTACCTCTGTCCAACATTTATCATAGTTGTCTTTAAATAAGTTCACATTCTTAGATGTCATGTTAATCCCCAAATATTTCACTTTCTTTGCCACCATTAATCCAGTTTCATTTTGAAACCTCTCTTTTTCAGCATTTGTTAAGTTTTTCTCCAGAACTTTAGTTTTTTGCTTATTCAACTTGAATCCTGCTACCTGACCAAAAGCTTGAATTAGTTCTAGAACTCTTTTCATACTAGTGTCTGGCTGTTGTAAAGTTAATACTAAGTCATCTGCAAAGGCCCTCAGTTTATATTGTTTGGCTCCGACCTGAATTCCTTTAACCAGCTGGTCCCGCCACTTCATCAATTCCTTTATACAGATAAAATAGTCAATGATACAAATACCTGTATAGACAAGCAATCTTTTTCAAACTTCAGGATCACTGAGTGCAAAAGTGAAGCTAGAATCTGACCTTTGGACTAAGGCAGAAGTGGCCAACTTGAGCCTCTCCAGATGTTGCTGGACTCCAACTCCCATCAGCCCCAATCAGCATGACCAATGGGCAGAGGCTATGAGAATTGCTGTCCAACAACCTCTGGAGGACCACAAGTTAGCCACCCTGGAAAAAGGGGTTTCTTCTTGGCTGTAAAATCTGTGCACCAACTCTGTCCAAGGCTGGCAGAACAACAACATTCTGCACAGGTTGCTCTATATCTGGGGAACTTGTTTAGAAATTCAGCAGAACTCAAGTTCAAGTGTTTCCCTTAGGCACTGCACAATTTATTTTGCATTTGGTTGAGTTATGTAGGGTTGCCAACTGAAGGGCTGTCTTGAACAAGTGCATAAGAAGCAGAAATCCAGGAAAGAGATATCTCATCCTGTTTCATGCATGAAGATGCAGTGACTGCAAAAGCTTTACCTACTGAATTTTTGCTTGTGAGTACTATGGACTGGGAGCCATGCTATGGTAATCCACGCTCTTCATGCCAGTATGATCCAGTTTGCTGCTGGTGAGCTATATTCCATGTTCAGAATGCCAGCCAACAACAGCATGGACTGTATATATATCATTAACAGCCTGTGGGACCAGACTCAAAGTTTGCATGTAAAGTAGCAGGGTTCGCCTGCCCTAATTTACAAATGCAAAAGAATGTAATTCAGTCGGAAGGCTCATCACCCTCGGTAGAACATGGTTCCTACAGTTAGCAAACATTTCCCATTTAGAAAAGAAAGCAGTACCATGTGAAACATAAATAATTTGCACTTAGTGAAAATGTAGGACCATGAAGGTTATTGTTTTGCTAGAACTGATTTGTAATGCTGGCGTTTTGGACAATGAGGGCCTGAAGTGAAAGCTACAATAAAATTGTATTTCAGCCGCTGATTGGTTCTATTTTGATACCAGAGTTCTCTTTTAGAGTCCTATAAAGCTGTTGCAAACTTAGTTCTGTTTAGCAATTGTGATTTACTTCAATTGGCTTCACTCCTACTTGTCTGAAGTTAGATTTAAAAGAATAATATTCACCTTGTTACTCAACCTAAACCCTGTTAAAAATAACACATATTTAAAATGCCATACTTGGCACAAAAGAACAGTCAAAATTGGGAGACAAAAGCTTACCATACCTCTAATATATATACTTTTTTAAAAAGCAAGATATCTTTTAATGAATACATCAAAGAGCACATCTTTCTTAGCTGAAAAGAGGAATGTCTCCCGACAAAAGCCAATTAGAGAGTGAATACATTTTGTTGATTTAGGCTTGAAAAATGTATATTCTTGTAAAATTGATTTTAAAAACAACAACAACTCAGTTTTTATAACTGCAAGGAGCCATGGAAACATAAAATTTTCGCACTCAGTGATGCTTGATAGCACATGAAAGATACATGAAAGATTTTGCCAAGGCACAGTAATGAAATGCTCTTAGAAAGTTAGTGCTTAGCTTAAGTCAGATTCAAATAACAGAGTATTCCCTTCCAGAAGTTGTAATACAGCACACAATACAACTCAACTGTTTGTTTTTAAATTCCTTTGGTATTATTATTACACCTTCCAGGCAGTAATGCTATACCCACCAACCTGGGAGCAGGTCCGATTGAAAGCATTGGGACTTACAGACACATACATACAGGATTGCACTGTCAACCCCTAATGATTTTACACATTTTAATCATTTCATCATTTTACCTTCCATATGTGGGCCTTGTGTATATAATATTTGCCATGACCTCCACTGTTTATACTCCTTTAAACAACTACCAAGCATTTGACCATCTTGACTTTGCCTTTCAATTTCCCTTTTACCAATCTCCTCATGCTGGATGTTCCTTGTAATTGGCCATTTACAAGAATATTAAATTTTGTTAGCACTGTGATCCCTGTTCCCAATTGGCTCAACAACACATCTCACAGCAGGTCCACTTAAGATTAAGACCAGGGTCACCACCCCTCTAATTGGTTCCAGCACCAACTGTTCTAGGATATCTAGAAATTTTATCTCTTTGTTGTGACTGGATAATATATGTAGCCAGTCTATGTGAGGTTAGTCACTCAATACAACAACATCGCCTCCTCATCTCTTCATTGATTTCATTCTGCAATGAACAATTAAGTAGCATTTTAAATTGGAATACCACCGATGAGACGTATCCTGGGACTCCCAAGTTCAATCAAGTATGAGACAATGTGTGCAAAACTAGGTATACACACAATGGAATACTGGGTGTGGGCTAGCACTATAAAATACTGGTTGCATTGCCATTTCTGTTGCCAACCTTCTGCTTTCTGACTTACTTAAGGACTCTTATGAATCCAGATGGTTTCAACTCTTATATAGCAAAATCAGATCCATTGGTATTGACTTGGAACTCTTGTATAATTCAAGGGAGCGATATATTTATCGTAATATTCAAATCATATTAAGGGACATTGAAAAACAAAACATCAAGTCAGCTGTAAATAAAATTTGTTCCCCCAGGTTTTATGGTTTAAATACAACAGATAGCAGGGTCATTTATGTTTCAAAATTAATAATTACAGTCTATTGCAGGGCCTTTATGTTAGCCCAACTGAACATTTTGTCAAAGGTAGATATTTAAATATCCCCAGAAATCACAGACATTGCGGATGTTTTTTGAATGTGCCAGACACAGTAGAACATATTATTTTCTACTGTCTATTGTACAACCAGCTACGCAAATGCGTTCTATCCCCTTTCCTGGGTAGTCTAACATCATAGCATGATGAAAATATCAGATTCTATCCGTCTGACATTAACCTGGAAGTAATTGCAAGGGTGACTGAGTTTTTATCAATAGTATCTCTTAGGGTGATGAATGGCACTATTTAGCAGGGAGAAACTCCAAAACGTTTGAAAACCAAATCGCGGCTTCTGATTGACTGCAGGAACTTCCTGCAGCCAATCAGAAGCTGTGGAAGCCCCGTTGGGTGTTCGGGTTCCGAAAGAATGTTCGCAAACTGGAACAATCACTTCCAGGTTTGTTGCATTCGGGAACCAAAATGTCTGAGTTCCAGGGCATTTGACAACCAAGGTATGACTGTATTACATATTTTACAAGGCTGTTTGTTTGTATATATTTTAAAATTTTATATATGGATGTTTTATGATGGCCTATATTTGTAGTGCCTAATAAAGGTTTGGTGAAGTAAGTCATTCTGCAATATGAAAGTGCTGGATTGGGCCCAGAATTGGACAGGGAAGAGCCCTAGCAACTCTAATTTCTCCAGAGGCACTCTATGCATTTATGCAATTCTGTATCATAGGGTTCTTGTTTATGTACCTAGCAATGGCCCTGTGCTTCCCCGCCTTTCCCCAAATTTAAAGACACCTTTACCTTTGTATCCCTAAGGCTGAGTGAAGTAAGGATGACAACTCAGGTAAAGTAGGGAATTTTCAAGTCTTTGTTTATTCCATACAGCAAATAAATTGTTCTTTTACTGTTGGAATATAGATGGTAAAACTTTCAAAGTCAAGAGCCTATTGACATTTCTGCTTATAAAAACAGCGTAGGCACTTAGCAAGTCTTTGTGTTGTTTATGTTTTTTGACGGGAGTGGGTAGCTGTGTTAGTCAGCAGGACAAGCTAAATAATAAAATTAGTGACTTGTTTTATAGAGACAAACCAAAACAATACCTGCACTTTCAGAATCTCTTAGTAACCTTCTCCACAATGTGATTTCTGTCACCTTACGCCTAAATGAGATTTCTGTCACCTTACGCAAAAGGTACCTCACCCATGTTTGGGTTGGGAGAATAATAACTCTCAATTAATTCAGAACAACATGGATCTGTTACCAGTAGAACCTAGGAAAATATCTACAATTGTGTTAAACAGAAGGTGTGGGGGAAAGAAGGTGTGTGTGCATCTCCGAGTCCACAAACACATGTACAATTGATCTTTGTGCACTTGTGTGCAGACATTTTTTGCAGTCTCGTGGGGTCCTTAACAGTGGAGACCACTGAGGAGTCTAGCTGCCGTTTTAACTTTTCCACAATACCCCCAAACAGAGTGCCATGTGTGTTTGTATGTGTGCAGGTTTGCAGCATATATGCTTTGGTTGCAACTAGGGATGGGGGATAAATTCAGTCCAGTTCACTTTTAAGGGCCAACCTACCTAATTATGCAAACTGAAACACAGCCATCCTTCAAAATTTGCAATGCTGTTCTCCAGCCAAATAACATGTACAAAAAAATTGTACCCTGAAGTACCCATTAAAAAGGCATATATTGGTGAAAACAATGTATGAATACATATTATATTAGGGGAATAAATTTTCAAATATGCATACAAAAAAAGGAGACTTTTGTGTTACAAAGCTGATGAATTTTCAGGAGGACTTTTTAAGAAAAGAAAACTGATGTAAAAAAGCAGAGAACTGACCTTAAGATTGGAAAAATGAGAAACAGAGAGATATTCAAATGGACAAGATTCACCCATCTCTAGTTGCAGCCCGTTTTCATCATAATATCTGTGCTTAAATTGGTTTCAGTTGGACTGAGCAGAGCCAGTCTTACAAGAAGGCTGAGTGATGCGACTACTGCAGACGGCAGACACTGCTGCCCTTCCCACAAGTCATTCCTCCTGAACCCACCACCCACTCCATTATGTGCCCCATAATGCTTGTCCTGCATTCAGTATACAACCCACCACAATCAGTGTGGCGAGGGATGCTGCCTTGCTGCCAGTGTTGAAGCAAGATTCAACTTAGGTAGACTTCTGCACCTAGAATGGAAAGGGGAGCATTTTGTCCTTCGCCTCAGAATGTCTTGGGCCAGCCCTGGGAGTACACAAGTGTTTGCAAGTACCTATGCTTCCCTTGACTACTGCTTCCTCCTTACCAATCCCTATACCAACTTCTGCTCTGTAATTCTTATCCAGTCTCCCCACTATCCCATTTCCTACCATCTTGGTCTTAAAGATGATATTCACTGGAATGGGTATGCCAGACACTAGCCTTATCCCTTTCTCTACACTCACAGTTGAGTGATATACAGGGTGAGTCCTTTAAAAGAGGCCCCGTGGATACAGAGTACACATGTCTTTTAACTCACCCTGTACTAAGCACTTCAGAGTAACAGCTTTCCTCCCTCAACTTGCCCTTTGACTACCCTAGAGGTGCAGGCTCAATCAGAAGTAATGGCACCAACATATAAACTCCTGAACTAGTGCACAGACACATGGCAGGCCATGTTCATGTGGATTCACTATGTGATGAAAATCACCCACAGAACTCACTCACCCTTTGTGCTGAAAAGAAAACTAAATGGACCTTGAATTATATGCTTGCAGAGTAGAAATCTGTGATGGAACACATCATATATGCAACATCCTTAACGGTTTTCTTGACAGTTGTTTTCCTAACAAAGGTATGTGTTAGGTTCACCTAAGAACTTGGAAATGTATCATTGTTAAGTCAATTTAATCAATTTTAATAGGAATTATGGCTCAGATCACAGACTTCAAGCCTGCCATCATCATGCCTCTTTAATTCTTCTAACCTATACATTTTTACTGCATGGCTAAAGATGCTTTGAACAAATGAATCCAATATGTCCCCAGTGGAAAACAATCCATGCATACTCAAGACTCTGTACTGTTATGGTAATGAGTAGATTCTCTTTCAAGGCAGGAGGTTTTCACTAACTCCACTAGCTTTTCATTGAAATTGATGGTTTGTTCTGAGAAACCAGTGCATTTCAATTCAAACATATATAAAATTAATGTATGTATTTATTTTCCCTTTCTCATAATTAAACTCACTGATCTAAACTACAGAACTGGATGTTAAATGAAACCAGACCATTTTCTTAACTGCTACTGAAATAAGGTTTAAGCCATTGAATGTTTTTCATACTTCAACAATTTGCAGACTGCATAATTCAATAAGAATTTGCTATATGAAACATATTTTAGACATTGTGCTACCATGTTGTCCCTATGTATCTGAATATTAAGTGCAGTTGGTGGTCCTGATTTTCTGAAAGATTTGAGCATTTTTTTCTATCAGTTAGTCATCTTTTGATAAATATTGGATAAGTTCTTCTCCTTGTTCCCTTTCACTTACAAAATGCTATTAAAAATAATAATAGGAATTTATTATTTATTTGCCGCCCATCAAACACAGTAAAAACTCCCCACACAGGGCTGCCTTCAGATGTGTACGAAAAGTTGTATAATTGTTTATCTCTTTGACATCTGATGGGAGGGTGTTCCACAGGGTTCCCTGTAACCTCAATTTCCTCAATGAGAGAACTGCCAGAAGGCCCTTGGAGCTGTACCTCAGTGTCTGGGCTGAATGATGGGGCTGGAGATGCTCCTTCAGGTATGCAGGGCCAAAGCCATTTAGGGCTTTAAAGGTCAGCACCAACACTTTGAATTGTGCTTGGAAACATAGTGGGAGCCAATGTAGATCTTTTAGGATTGGTGTTATGTGGTCCCGGCGGCTGCTCCCAGTCACCAATCTTGCAGCTGCATTCTCTAAACAAATCCTGGGAATGTACCAGTGGACAGCTGCTTGTGCAGCTAATTATCCCCCTCCCCCCCCCGCTGCAGTGCCATTTACCTCCTAAAAAGCCTCTTCAGAGTGTCAGAGACCCTCCTGAAGAGTTGGGGTGCGTGTCATAAGGAGCTGCTGTAGAAGGGGAGGCATGCCTGAAATCTGGAGGAAGGACTTTAAATAGGCAGAAGTCCACTGGGACATATGAAGCTGTGACTCAGATCTTTGGTCTATATGTGTTGTCTACACCAGTTAGCAGCTGCTCTCCAGGGTTTTGGACAGGTGAACATTCCCAGGGACCCAATCTGGGGACTTCTGCATGTAAGGCAGATCCTCTACCACTGAACCATTGCCCTTCCAATTGGTGCATGAATCCCTGCCCCCCCCCATTTCAGGCACACCCTCTTTATGTTTGCAGCCCCATTTAACTCAGTCCACACTTTTCAGGAGCCCCCCTCCCCAAATCCCAGGAGAGTCTTGTTGAATCATACAGGGGTTGTAGTGGAGAGAGAAAGATTGGTGACACAAAGTGCCTTTTGCCCATGGGGTACAGTCCAAATCTTAATGTGTTCATTGAAGCTGCAGGTGATTTATTGGGGGAAATAAACTATCACCAAATCAGAGGTACAAAATAATTAATTTCCTTTCAATTTTTTTCCATACTGCCATAGAATTCCTTTTTCCTATTTTAATGTAAGGAAATCCAGGACTCCCGTTATAGTGTTTTTATGTGTTGAACTACGGACAGCTTCTCCATATCACTCAAGTTGCTGTCTTGGACTAAGTATTCTGAGTGACAGGAGCTTTCCAGAGTCCCAGTAAGATGTTATGCAGTGTTCTGCTATCCTGAATTTCTCATCCCAAAGACTGAACCTGTACAGTGGTACCTCGGGTTACATATGCTTCAGGTTACAGACGCTTCAGGTTACAGACTCTGCTAACCCAGAAATAGTACCTTGGGTTAAGAACTTTGCTTCAGGATGAGAACAGAAATTGTGCTCCGGTGGCGCGGCAGCAGTGGGAGGCCCCATTAGGTAAAGTGGTACCTCAGGTTAAGAACAGTTTCAAGTTAAAAACGGACCTCTGGAACGAATTAAGTTCTTAACCTGAGGTACCACTGTACATCCAAAATATGTACTCTACTGTTGAGTTCAGTCACAACTCAAGTCCTCATTCAACCAGAGCTGGCCCAATACATTCTGTGATGTCCCTGTTCTCCCCCAGGCAAGGTGCATAATCCCTAAGGGTAGTTTAGTTATTCTAGCACTTGCAGCAGGAAATCCCACATGCACGTCTCCCCTCTACCTTGGCAGTTACAACACGACAATGATAAATTAGCTAACTATTTGTTCCCCTTTCAAAGTACCCAAAATCAACTGTCAGAGGCAGCTGCCTAAATCTGCCTAACAGTAGAGCTGGCCATGCATTTAACATACACACAACAAAGACTCTTGTGGCATCTTAAAGATGAGCAGAATCTTGGTCTATTTTTTTTTCTGCAACAGATGAATGTAGCTGCACTTTTAATATTAGTTCAACCCAGTTTCTGAAGACGTTTCAGAATCTCACATTACATTAGGTAACCAGCTTCTGGGAGGAAAGTCAAGCATTTTTTTTCTCAGGCATATCATTTCCTCTAATAGGAAATTCAGGTGTGTATCACTTTGGAAGTGAAATTGGGCCACCTAGAAAATATGGAGAAGGATAAGCAGTTGGCCCAAAATATTTAACATTTGAGATTGAAAAACAAACACCATCTCCCTCAGATGCACAGAACCCAAAGCTGGCCAAGATATTTTTCTGTATGAGGCAGAAAATCCCACAAGCAGTTTTCCTAGGGAGAATGAATGAATGAATTTATTTATTTTATTAATTAGATGCCCTTTCATGACCCCCCTCCCACATAGCTTCTTAGACTGTCATATTACTCTGTCCAATAGGTCTGCAACTGACCAAACTCATTGAAATCACGTATTTTGAAAAATATTTAAAGAACTTAGTTCCCAAAACTGATGTGGTCTTTGGAGGACTAACCATGTTCGTAGAAAGGAAGACTTTTACTAGACACAGTGGCGTAGCGTGGGTTGTCAGCACCCAGGGCAAGGCAAGTAATTTGCGCCCCCTAACCCATGGATTTGCGCCCCCTAACCCTAACCCCCAGATGTTGCGCCCGGTGCGGCCGGCCCCCCCTGCACCCCCCCATGCTACGCCACTGACTACACAAAAGCTTGTGGAGGAATTTCCGTTGGGTTGTGGTGCTGGCATGGAAGGATTAAACTATTGCCTTATCTATTATCCTAGTCTAAATGGCCTCTCTCAAGCTGATATTATTTCACAGTGGGAAGCATACAGCAGGTAGGGAACCAGGAGCCTTCTGAGACTCTCTGTCCTTCTTCACTCTCCCTAGACAACACACCCTCACCAGGCCATGTCATCTCACCAGCACTGTTCCACTCCCTTCTCTTCATGTTTTGTCTATCTGGAATGCGATGATGCCTCTTGTTTTCCAGGTGTATGAGTAGAAACCCAGGTGGCTGGGCTGGCACAAACAGACTTCGCAGGCTCTGCCAATTCATAGGAGCCCCTGCTTGCTTGCCTGGGCCCTAGCCTTGGAATACCAACCATGCAAATGTTTGTGCCCGCCCAGCTCTTCAAAAGGACAGTCAAATGTTGGGTCAACGTCTTCTCTTCTGCCTAGTGATATAGTACTGTGGATCTCTGCTGTGCTTCCTGACTGTGTAACCTGTAACCCAATTTATGCTTGGGTGCTGCAGTGAATTTTGGGACAAAACTTTAAATCCTAGAAAACTAGTCAAGAAACCAGGTACTGAGTCAGCAAGTGGGAGCCAGGACACATCCGGTGCTCTTTACCTCTGACCCCTCCAAAATGTCTCTTGGCAGTTTCTCCCTGAGGGAATGTGGGCCTCAGCAGAAAAACATTCCCCACCCCTGATATAGAGGTACCTGTGTGGTACAGAACTGAGTGCTGAATTATGAGGTGTATTTTCAATATTATGGCAAACCTCAGCTACCATTTTGAAGCTTTTGCAATGTGTATATGGGGTAGCAAAGGAACTAAAGGATCTGTACGAACAGCAGGCAGGTCTTGTAGAGATTTGTGTTGCTTTTGAGACAGGAAGCTTTTAATGCTTTTGAAGATAAGGCCTCGGATCTCCAAGAAGGGGGGGAAAACTTTGGCATTTTTACGAAGAATAGAAGAGTAAGTATGGTTTGTTCTCCAACTGTATGGCACTTTTTAGTTAGGATTGTATGCAGTTTATATCAAAACACGTCAGTGCAGAAATACAAATACAGACTAATGCTAGAATTCTTTTGTTGTGCTGAACCAAAGCCAGGGAAAGTATTTATATATAAATCCACTTGTGAAATGCATAACCCTCTCAATGTGACTTGTATGTCAGAAGCTTAAAGAAAATTCAGCTGATTGACAGAAAGGACTGCTCTTACAATGTCGGCATGTATTACTGTGCTTATGCCAAAACTAAAATAAAATTTAAAAATCCTCCTTTCAGTGATGTGCTGGTTGTCATTATTTGTTGGTGTATTAGACACTCATGTCTTGAAAATACTTAAGTTGCCAGGACTGGTGGGTGCTCAAAAATATTATACAGGTAAATGGATACTGCAGCCTGTCAGGTTTACAAAAAAAGAGAGGAGGATTAAGTTTTCAATCTTTGATGGTACTACCCAAAATAGTGTGGGGTCAGGCCTGCTTTGATTGAAGGGGTAAAAGCCCAGAGGAAATTAAAGAAGGCTTCTGCTATGGAATCAGTCAGTCATCTCCCCCCCCCCCCCCAACCCACCATACATCAAGAAACTGACAGTTAGCACATTCTCCAAATAGATCAGCAGCAGATTACAAACGTCTTTAAGTCTCTGGCACACAGGTGTTATGTGCTTTTATAGAATAGCTAGGATTAGCGCAGGCAGTGGGGTTGTGAGGGAGAGAAAGAAGAACAAGGCAGAGAACTGTCCTAGTAAGCAGGCTTTGCCCAGCAATGTAATCTTCTGCGTTAGCAACAGGAACGTTCTCACTTTCCCTTCTGACTCTGTCATTATCACATTTACCACCCCTTCTACAGATTGTCTGGGTTAGAGTTACAAGGCGCTTGGCCTATTCTCTCAGATTATCAGCATTTCTCCCCCGGGGAGGGAAGCCACATGTATTTATTTATTTAAGTATTTTTATGCCACCCTTCAATCATATTTCTGGGATGGTTCGGGGGGGGGGGGAATGATAAAATGTATATAAAAAAGGAAAGCTGCCCCCCCCCAAAGTAGCACAAATCAGTCAGCAGAATTGAAATTGCTTGGAGGGAATTAAAAGGTAGGCAAAATGAAAAGGGTATTTTTACCTGGCACTGTAAGTACAATAAAGTAGGGCCCAAGCAAGAGTGTTCCATGAATGTGGTGCCATTACTGAAAAGGCCATTACTTTGATAGCAGAAGATTATGAAATGGAGTGGGACAAGTGTAGATAAATGGTATAGACCTGAGACACATATTGCAATAAATAAAGTAGCGGATACAGACAACTCCCAATTTAGGTGCATCCGAATGATGCATGATCGTGCACACATGCATGGCGCTGAACCTGGAAGTCGCTCCCAAACGTTATAAAGAGGTCATGAAAAGGGCTGGTGTGGATAGGGCAGAGCGGGATTATGCGCACTCTGCCAATGCACATGGGAGTCCAGAATGAACCCCCCCCCCAAAAGAGGATTGCTTGTATACACGGGCTCAAGCACACCATATAGATGCACTGGTCCTAAAATTCTTCAGATTCCAGCAAAAGCAGATCACACAATAGTCCCTTAATGCCCCATCCCATCTCAACTCAACCCTGTTATCACTCTGTTATCTATAGAACCTTCAATAAACAAAAACTTTATGAAAACAAGTTAGTCCAGTCATATTATAAAGACGTTATAGTAATTGTTATTTTCTTGCAGGCAACCTACAAGAAGTGCACAACATATAATTCAGATAAGTGTGAATTTCAAATGATAGGTGTGTTTCAGTTCTCATATTGCTTCAGAAAGTGTGGGTTTGATAGATTTACCTTTAAATGCCAACAGGATAAAATGTATTCCCTGTCTCTAGATGCCACACAACCACAGGTTGGAAGCATTTCCAAGTTTTATAATTACTGGTTTCTAGGAGTCCTATAAACTTTTAATTGTACTTGTTGATTATTTAGCCATTAGATTTTAATGTGATACACTATTTTCTCCTCAGTGATCACAGTAGTTCCTGGTTTGACACACTGAACACTTCCCATAGCATGAAATGTTCCAAAGTCATCTAAAGTGCAAACATTTTTCCCAAATCAAACACATAAAGGCACCTGGTGAGACCTTCAGTTGGACACTGATGAGCCTTAACAACTCATATGTTCTCACTCCATCATATCCTGGCCACATATCAAGGTTGTAAAGCATGTCAGTTAGTTGTATTGAACCAAACCACCTGAACTCCCCCATTTGCATTGCAAATAAGAATGAACTTGGATAAGTTGATGGCATTACACTTCTGTTTTCATGGACCAGTTTCCTTCCTTCCCTACTATTTCACTTGTCAATAGCAGTGTGTCAGAAACAGCCATTGCCAACAACTCACGTTTCTTTATGTGATGGATATTCACCACAAATCAGCATTGCTGACCAGGCACCTTTCCCAGAAGCAGTCTACCGGCCATCTTCAGTAGAATTACTGCACCTCTCTTCCATGCTACTTGCAACAAGACAGGCCGCTTTTCTTGCCTGACAAGGCTGTGGTGGTTACAATATCAGCGTGGTGTTCTTGCAATTTCCACATTGCTGTGTAAAATGAAATGCTGCCGTCTGCAATAAAATTGTTTTTACAATGGCTGGTATAAGAAAATGACACTCATGGTGGCTTCCTATGAAATCACATGGCTTAGCAAAAACATGTTAGCAACATAGGAAGTTGTCTTATACCAGGTCAGATGAGCCCAATATTGTTGACTTAGGCCAAGATTTATTTTCATCCTCTGCGACGTGATCTTTCTAAACTGGAGATTGCCAAGAATTGAACTTTCTCTGAGCAAAGCATGTGCTCTGTTACCATCACCTCCTATCTTATCTGACTGCAGGCCGAGTTGAGTATGGTGTCATTTTACTAGTATCGAATCTGGGTGGCAGTCAGAATGATACAGTATTTGCTTCTGTGGCATCTAAATCAAAAACACCTTAATCACATGAAACAACTTCTTGCTTGCACTTATTACTGTGCCTCTCAGCAGCAATCTTTCTGGAATCTTTTATGTGCATCGCTTCAACTTCATCTGTTCTTCTGAACTGAACCAGTTTCTTCTTCACGTACACGTCAAACTCATCTTCACAAAAGCAATCTTTGCCCTTTGAAGTCAAATGGTACCTTTGAGCCTTTAGACATGATGCACAAATCTACACTATATTGCTATCCACTGATGAACGTACTGCCACAGCAACTGCTAAATTTTCTGAACATGTGGATCCCTTTCTTTAGTCAGGATACGACATGAGGCTTCCAGTGTCTTTCAGTTGGTGCTGTATCACATCATTGGTGCACAAAAAAGTTTCAAAAGCCTCCCACCCCCATTCTGTGAAGTTCTTAGATTTGCCATTTCTTTGTTGTTATTTACATGATGAGCATAGTGGCCCAGTACAATGTATATTGTTCTTCATCCATTGTGATGACTTAATTTAGATTTGTGGAGTGACCTGCAAAAACAAAAATGATAATATATTGGAATAATACATATCACTGCAGGAATAACAGCATAGGAAAAATGAAGAGGTAGCCATATTGGTCAAAACACAATAGGTTTTATTGAGATTTATAATCTAATATTATTATTTTATTCCACCTGCATACAAAAAAGAATTAGTTCCATAAATATGTCTCTGGCCTTTGCCCTCCTCCCAAGTATTTATTCTAATGGACTAAATTACTCCCATACTTGGATAGTTTCTTGGTGTGGGAGGAAACTTGCTAAGTATGTTCTGGTTAATGTTAAAGGTAGTATCAAGTCATTGCAGGATTAAAGCATATTTATCACTGCCTACCAAAGCAATAGTATGGGTTTTCACTTTTTTAAAAGCAAACTTCTAATGTCTAACTTTTTAATTTTTGCCATAACACCAGCTGGCTTATAATTAACTGCTGGCATCATCAATATCTCGTCAAAGTTAATGAGTTTTTTAACATAATTTTAACTGCTCTGAAGAGGTTATGGAATTAAAAGGAGAAAAATTATTTATTCACAGAAAACAGAAATATTAGACATCTCAACAGAAGTGATGAAAAACAGGAACTTTAGTGTTTAAGGTCAGAACTTCATGCTTTTTAAGCTTATCTACCTTACAATGAGAGTGCTAGATGATCTGAAATATTAAATGGAACAGGATAGATGGCACGCTTAACTCATCTTCAGAAGCATTGCTTTCATGCTAACCATTAAGTAATTTAGTTCTGCTAATAATGGTAGCAGCAGAATGTCAGGATTTAGAATGGGAAATACTAGCAGATTAAAATAACTCATTTGTTATAGCAGAGTTATAATGTCCCAGGAGAACCTTACAGAAATCAGACAATGAGACAAAACATAAGAAACATTATTTAGACATTCGATACAGGCTCTGTGAACAAAATTAAAGTATTTCTCAAAGAAGCTCCTTTGCCTTTTGATGGCAACAATGCATTCATGAATAGTGTGCTCCTCTCTCTGTTGGTTTTTGGTGTACAGTATAATGTACATCGTTTGATCAGTAGTCAAATATGCCTAGGCTGTTTTAGGCACTTTTATGGTAAATGGTTCCATTTTGGTAGCAACTATCGGTACCAAGCATTAGGTTATTAAATGCATGCAAGAAGAAGCCTGTGCTCATAGAGGGACTATTTGTGTGTATATCATACTGTCTGCCATTTCACATAGGTCTGAGAGAGATATCTATATCCCATGAGTGGTCAAAATGGTACCCTTCAGATAATGTTGTGGTACAATTCCCACCAGCCCAAGGCAGAATAGCTGGTTGTTAGGGACGAAGGCACCAGATTAACTATCCTTGGCATAACCCATTACAGAGAAGATAGCGTTGGTGAGCTATTTCTGTGTATCGGCAATCTGGCAGAAATCTGAGCCACTGTACATGTGGTATAGAGTGGACAGAGTGATGGACCAGGAGCTGGCTGATCAGGACTCAAATCTCCACTCAGCCATTAGGTTCACTGGGTGACCTTGGGCCAGACACACACACTCACAGCCTAATGTACATCACAGGGTGGTTGTGAGGATAAAATGGAGAGGAGGAGAATTATGTACACCGCCGTGGGGGGATAAGTTGAATACAAATCAAATCAATCAATAAACCAATCAATAAAAATATATTCAGTAATTGTGAACTGGTTACTGTAGCTGTGGGAAGATTATCGTGAATTCCAGTTCTAACCTGCAAAACAAGAGGTACCAGTAGTGTTGTTGGGTTTTTTGCTGGTCCCCCCTGGCAAATAGGGCAACTGGCCAGCAAACATTCACAGAGTGATAACTGAGCATCCTTCTGCCTCCTCCTCTGCCCAGCAACAGTTGCGGGTAAGGGTCAATAAAGGGTTAAAGTGAATGAGGGCCATGAACCACACTGGACTGAATCAGACTAAATGAGTTGGACTTAGTTTCCACTGAAATCAATTATTAATATTCATTCATATAGCATTCATATAATATTTATTCCAGCAGAGGCAGCAGGGGGAGAGATGAGAAGCAGAGCCACTCCATTGGCTCTGCTGAGATTTTGGCTCTGTCTCACCTTGAACTCTCTCCATCCCAGCTGGTCATTAGAACTAGTACTCTTTAATTTTAAGAACTGGGGTCTGAGCTTAGCTGTTTTCCTCTTTCCTACTTATCCCTTTTTCCTTTTCTGTCATGTCCTTTGTATTGTAATCTTGCATTCAGATACTGCTGTGTTGTGTATTAATCTTGGAGCCTTTTCAGCTAAAGCTTGAGTTGAGATATAGTAATAAACAATAATACCTTGCTAAAGCCCTTTGCAATTTTGCTTCTCACGTGTGAGATCATAATTATATTATTGCTGTACAGATGAGAATTCAAGGCTAAGTGTCTAGTGCAAACCTAGATATACCTTGTTGTTGAGCTAAATAAATAAATAAATAAATAAAACCTGCCTTCTCCACCTTTCCATTGAAGCTGTTTACAGTAAACTCTGATTGTAATCTGGCTTTGAAAACATTTTCTGTTTGTTGGTGAGGGGGAAAGAAAGCAAGACAACTAACTATGGTTTAAGCAAAATCTTCCGTGTACAAGGATATCCGGGCTGTATATTTCATTTTGTTCTCTGCCAAAATTCATGGTGAGAAAGCCACGCAAAATGAATTCATGGAATCCTTCCTTACTAGAGAGCAATTTTCTAATTTTTCCTTTGTGTAGCAGCTGCTTTAACCAAGCTGTCATTACTGTTGCTAGGTATTTTTGGTTCCAATTGGTTATTTCGTACATACAAACAATTGATATAAATGTGACCTCAGAGAAATCACTTTCTTTTCTAATTGGCTACAGTCACGGGCCAGCTCACTATTAAATCTAGACCACTGGATGTAGTTGCTTGGTGTAAGTGATTATACAGATATCTAGTATTTTGACATGAAAGCCTACTGCTGCTGTCACAATATTTAACAAGAAACTGTACTCTTTGAGGTTTCACTGCCAGAATTTCCTCATGATGTTTTATATCATTCTGATGTACTGTCCTCTTTATAATTTGACAAGAGTTAGAATGCTTGGTTATTTGGCTGTTCTTCCTTATGCATTAATATTGTAATATGCAGGTGCCAATGTGCTCGAAGTTAGAGCTTTTTCTTGTAGATGAAGTTACTGAGAACAGCGGGAAATTCACAGATGTAGATTGTCTTAAATCCATACAAGTTACCAGATGTGAACAGATAATTCTGATAATCTACTCTCCGGAAAGTTAGAAGTACAATGCTCCCCCTCCCCCTTTATTTCCCTCGGGTAAAGAAAATCTACACTTAGTCAATCTGGCATTGATCTAATGAATTATGGGTCATATTCTTACACTTTTTAGCAAATTGTTGTTGCGTCATACAGCCAACAATGTGTCTTAATGTCAATCATGTCAAATTTTGCCATCTCATATTTGTGTGTTTGTACACACACACAGTGTTACACATACTACTTTTAAATGGACCATATTTGCTACTACAGTGGTACCTCAGGTTAAGTACTTAATTCGTTCCGGAGGTCTGTACTTAACCTGAAACTGTTCTTAACCTGAAGCACCACTTTAGCTAATGGGGCTTCCCGCTGCCGCCACGCCGCCGCTGCACGATTTCTGTTCTCATCCTGAAGCAAAGTTCTTAACCTGAGGTAATATTTCTGGGTTAGCGGAGTCTGTAACCTGAAGCGTATGTAACCTGAAGCGTATGTAACCTGAGGTACCACTGTAATTCTGCAAGGAACAGATTGTGAGGACTTTTTATAAACTCGTTTGCTGCCCTTCATACCACAGCAGAAGTCTTTTAAAATGGTAGAAGAGTAACATATTTATTAAGCAAAATGTTATGTTGCCCTTCAGCCAACAGTCTAACAGAATGACTAAGGACTCAGCTAGATTGGTGAAGTAAAAGTGATTTTATATGCGTTGTATATGCGATGTGACATTGTGCCCGCAGATGGTGGTGTGGAGTCCCATTTTTCTGTAACCTGTTTTCCCTGTTTAAATTTACGTGTTTAACGGAAACGCTTCTTTGATGTGTCTAGATCCAGCCTAAATTATGTCAGGCTGTAATAACAATAAAAGGAGGCCGAAGTCTAGGAGAAACCGTGCCATGAAAAATAAGGGAATCCTTAAAGCTGACTTCAGGAGCTTATCTACATGTATAATACATGCGAGGCAGTGGAGCTAAGCCTTCTTGCCCCACCTCTGACATAATGTGCTGTGATCACCCCAGCCCCAACATCCATGCAGTGCGCAAGAATGTTTGCCAGCAAACAGGCTATGTGCAGATGAAGAACGTGGGACTGTGCATAGTCCACCATACCTGATCTGGACCCAGGCCCGCCTTAACCATAGGTGCCAGGGGTGTGGGGTGCCAGGCCGAGAGGGTGGCAGGCCGAGAGTCTGGGGCCCGGAAGCTGGAGTCCACAGAAGAGCCCGCCCGTCGGTCAGAGCGCCATGACGGGCTCTTCTGCTGTGGGCGGCTCTGCGCTGCGAGTTCAGGGGTGAGCAAGCCAGTGAGGTGCTGAGGCAGCTGGCCAGCTCCACCCTCCTGCGCACCTGGGATTGGCGTAGGGCCATGGAGAGGCCCACCCAGCGCACACTGATTATACCACGAGGCACCCAGCTTCGCTCTGTCACTGATGCCTAGGGCTGGTTTGTTGCGCCGGGCTCCTTATGTTTCCTGTTTTCTTTTCCTGAGCAGAGATAAGTGTGGTGTCAGCTCCCTAAAAAAAGGTTGACAACTTTGGGGAACCTTTCCTTTAAAAAGGTCAACTTTGAGGTTTCCCCCCTAAAAAAAGCCCGACAACTCTGGGCAACCTGGGCTGGGGGGGGGGCGCCAGGTGGATCTTTGCACCCTTGCGCCACATATGCTTAAGACGGCCCTGTCTGGACCAACCCAAAGAAACTTGAGTTGACCTGGCCATGGCCCCAAATCAAGTCCGAGGGGGGGCTAATGTGTAATAAGGATTTTTAAAGCAAATTAAACATTCAGCTGGGATGGGGAAGAAGGAGGCACCACATTTCCTTCTCTTCTGACTGCACTGCGAGCAGGAGGGTTCAGTCTTGTTAGTAAGCAGAGGATTATCGTGTTGGCATCTGGTGACTCTACGGGGAACATCCTAGCCAGGCATTCCTGCAGCCAGCAGGATATTTCCGTTGCATGTGCTCACCCATAACTCTGTTTGGTCCCAATTCTGCCTTGATCACCCACCTTTAAATATATATATTTGAAGACCTATTATTTGCTCAAAACATGCTTTAAAATGTATTGCATTCTGAAAGTACAAATGCTGATGGATAACATAGCCAATATTGGCACATTAGCCAGTAAGGTTTGGATCAGGTTATTTCGCATGGGAATTTGCGGAGATTGAAACTTCTCAAGCATCCCTGCGCCTGAATAGAGCTTGATGGAATAAAGAGACTCTTGCAGCCCGAGCCTGTGCATGTTCCCTCAGAAAGAAATGCTCTATATTCAATGGAGTTTACTCTGAAGCAAGTGTGGGTTTCCGTATTCATGGTTTAAATAGAATGATTTTTTGTTTTGTTTTTTAATGGTAATTTCCAGAACAGTAAATCAGGTCGAAATTATACCTGTCAGTCACTGAGCTGTACGTTCTAATCACAGAATAGAGACATGGGAGGTGGGGGGGAAGGAGTTTATGTAATGAGTAGGGGTCATGCCTATACATCTGAAAACAGAATTTGAAAAACTTCGTTTTTAATGTATTGGATGTTTGTTTGGGATAACTGCATTACCATTTGTATGCTTTATAAAATTAGAAAAGTCTGCTGATGCATTGCAAAAGTGCGAGCTATTTTTAAATGATGCAAATATTAATCAAGGTGCAACCTGCATCCATCTGGGAATCATTGACTAACTAGAAATCTTTACACTAACCTCAGTCATTGGTGCAAAAATAATGACAATATATAGAGCTAAGCTGGGGGTGGGGGGAGAGAATAACGATTGCCTATTCCTATTTAATGCCTTGTGCAGTACTTCCCCCCACTCACTGGCTATTAGGATTAGCAGCAACATTGACACTTTTAAAGGTAGGCACGGAAAATAAATAAAGGAGTACAAACCAACAGCCCAGCAGCCGCGACTGACAAGCAAAAAATTCAGCAAATATAGTGATGAGGAAAGCGTGTCCTGCTCAATTTTCTTTTTCTCCTGCAAAGTGCTGACAGTTTGGAGGTGCCCATAGTAGGACATCTTAACTCAGTTGACACACAGAAATTTTGCAGCTGAAGTTTGATACCCCCACCCCCCCACATCACTTCAGTTGCAAGAAAAGAGAGGCCAAGTTCACCCAACCCATATTTGAAGGAGCAGCTGCTACCCTCTCCTAGAGGAGAAGGCGAGGTTTTCTCTGCTTGGGAATGGGATAGAAGACAGTGGAGAAAGGGACAAAGTGTGCTGTCCTGTTTGCAGAAATGCTTACCTATGCAACATCCTCACTGGAATTCTCATAACACATCTCTTTATTTGATTTTTTTGGTGGAAGGGTTACATTTACCCTTGACCAGTGTTCCAGGGTGTGATCAGAAGTGGGTGTGGCCATCAGACAGTCCTGCACCTAGTCTCTCACACATAAGACATATATACCCCAGCACTGTGTTTATGTCATTTATTTTCCATTGCTGCCCAGATTGATGAGTTCTTCAGCAAGTAGAAACATTTGTTCGGTGTTGGGGTGGTGGTGGTCAGACCTGGTGCTTGGGCTGGAGGTCAGCCACCCCTGTATTATATCATTCTACCTAAATATATCTCCCCATTTATTTATTTAAGTATTTATGAGCTGCACCTCCATAAAAACACAGCAAGGCAGTGTACATCATATAAAATTTCTTACATACATAAATCTTCTCATTGGACATAAGAATCCACTCAGAAAAAGAGTAGAATGTCTGTTAAACAATCTCTTTGCCAGGAAAACCACAAGATGCTTAGATAATACAGCTGCATTGCTCTTTTTTTTTTTTTTTTTTTTTGCTGTGAGGGGGGAAAAAACCCTTCCTAATTTTACCCGGCATGGGATCTGTAGCAACACAGTGTGGTGTAGGTAAACCAAAATGATATAGAGTTCACCACTAATGTGTGTTGTGCTATTAGGTATTCCACAAAAAGGGGGGGGGATACAGAACCCCATTCTTTGAAAAGTATCTTAACAAGTTACTGTTTCACAAAGGTGTAAATTTAGACAGATGGTTTCCCAAAAGTGTACCAGTGGAAAAGATGTATAGACTTAAATGACAAAGATGTGCTTGTAGTTAAACACCATCACACTCTTCAAGTGTGTTTTTATACCAAAATGCCCGATACAAGCTACATAGCCCAGGTGATATTCAGAGTAGACCCATTGAAATTGCCTTACATTTCTTAAACCATAATTGTACTATGTGCAAATATGATAACAGTTTGTTAGGAGTGTAGTTATCCCAGGTCACAGCTGGCAGTGTCACGGAGTATAAAAAAGGGACTAGAGGCAGGAGGAAAACTGTAGACCTCACCTGGAGGGTGTAGACATTTCCCAAGAGCCTCTTGGATTGGTTGGGTAGGGTAGGGAAACAGGGACAAGAATCCACTTTGGGTTGCATCTTCTCCATCCACCATGAAGTGCAGGGGATAATGGCTCAGGCAGTGTAGCAGTGAAGAGACAGGAACAGAGTTCTGGAAATGCCCCCCGTCTTCAAACTAGAGTGAAGTTTGCCTAGGTATGGCAATCAGAGGTTGGCAATTAGCATGTTGCAGATCACTGTGGAAACAGTTTATAAACCACCTTGGGGCTTTCCGTCGAGTAAGCAGTGTATAGGTAAAGGTAAAGGGACCCCTGACCATTAGGTCCAGTTGTGACCGACTCTGGGGTTGTGGTGCTCATCTCGCTTTATTGGCCAAGGGAGCCGGCATGCAGGTTCCGGGTCATGTGGCGAGCATGACTAAGCTACTTCTGGCGAACCAGAGCAGTGCATGGAAACGCCGTTTACCTTCCCGTCGGAGCGGTACCTATTTATCTACTTGCACTTTGACGTGCTTTCGAATTGCTAGGTCGGCAGGAGCAGGGACCGAGCAACAGGAGCTCAACTCGTCGCGGGGATTTGAACCGCCGACTTTCTGATCGGCAAGTCCTAGGCTCTGTGGTTTAACCCACAGTGCCACCCGTGTCCCAAGCAGTGTATACATTTTGTTAAATAATCCAACTCTATGCCTCTCCTTCCCATTCCCTAGCTTGGGAGCCAGAGATCGAATTCTCTAGATCTCCACTGTGTGAATCCAGAGCCTGCATGAGTCAATTCCCTTTGGATCAGTTGGCAGGACCCTAAATCAGATTTCCATGGTGAGCAGGACTCCTTGAGGTGATAACGTCAACAGAGGGAAGCTGAAACAGCACGCCTGTTGCAACTGGCTGTGTCTTCACATCCGGCTACTTACCACAATATTGCTCACCTGGTGGGAGGCAGCAGAGGAGGTGGGACCTGTGGGGCAGGCACAGGCTCTGAAGTGATTGCACCTGCTACATCTGGAAAGACTCCCTTTGAAGGCAGCTTGCTGCTGTTGTTTTTAATTTGAAACTGTTTCAGCTGCCAGAACTTGCCCCTGCTGAGTTTCACATCAGGATCCGCTAACTTTGATAGCAATGGATCCACTCTCCTGATAGCAATGAATTCTGCTAACAGATACAGGGGTTAGCAGAGGAGGAGGAGGAGGAGGAGGAAGAGGAGCTAGGTATTGAATGGGGATGACATTTCGAGTTATTCTCTTTGACCAATGTGAAGTTGGAGTCAAGAGTCGATTTGGGCATGAAGTACTTTGTGACATCCTTGATTCATCCCTTTTATATTTCTCAGCAGCTTCTGCTGTCTAATTTAATGGATTGGGGGATTATCTCTATTGCCAACAGGGGCAAAAGATTAGCTGAAAATAAGTGACAAGATGATGATACAATATTTGGTGTGTTCTCAAAGTCCCAGCACTTGAAATGCTGAGAGCCCCTGCCTTCATTAAAACAAAAAAGTCTCTAAAACTCCTTTTTTTTGGGGGGGGGGGGAATTAAATAACTCCATAAAAGTTCAGAACTACTTTCATGTAAACTGTGTAAAGTTGGCAACTTATTTGGGGGGGGGTGCTCTTGTGCCTTTAACAACTGCATAAAGGGCAGAAATCAGCAGGAGTTTCAGAAGTGGAAAATGATTGGTCTTGCTGATTGTGGCTTGTGATGCAATTGTTTAAGACAGAAGAGAACTGCCAGATGACAGATGACCATCTGCAGGCAGTCTGGTCACTGATCTCCAAGGCTATGGTGTGGAAGTCTTTTCTATTAATGTCTAGTCATTCTGGCTGGAGATTGTAAATTTCATTGTATTGCACCCCAACAACTGCAAAAGGACAATTCATTTTCAGTAAAAAAAAGAAGCAAATGGCGAATCTTAAGTATCAATATATTCACATCAAGTGCCTTACATTAAGAAAGTGTCTAGTATTGTCCAGCTTGCTGAGTAGCATTCTCCTGTATATTCAAAGTTGTGAGTTTTAGACCCTACTGCTTCAGATATATACAGGGGCTTAAAACAGCACTGGCTCCTGGTTTGAGGGGTCTGTCAGCATGATGCTCCCCCCGGGACTCCTGTTTTATTATTGACATGTTCACTGCCGTGGGCTCCAATATGGATACTCGCATCTATTAGAAAAGAAACTACCACCTTCAGTACTTGCAATTTTAATGGGTCTGATTTGGTCTTTGGAGCTGAAATGCGAAAGACGTTATCGTACATTACTTTTGAGGTGAGAGATCTCCCACTTCCCATTATCTCCCAACACGAGCCGTCCCACTACAGCTAATAATAAGACTGTTTGTTCAAGCAATGCAAGTAGGATACCTCCTTGTTCTGTATTATTAATAATATTGGCAAAATCTGTGTTAGCCTGCGTTGAAATTATTCTGGCATATTAATATTGCACTTTGTATGTGTCAAAGGGGGAAAACTCCCATTTCCTCCAGGTCAATTAGTCTGCTGTTGTAATGGGCTGGTAATGGGGTCTCCACAGAGTTTTGTTGAAATTACTTTCTCTTCTCTCATCACCTCACAATTTAATGGTACAGGAGTAGGGTCCTCATAGACATGCCTTGCAGTTACCATACATCATTGTGAAAGGGGTGTTCTGCTATATAAACTTTCTCTCCTTCTGACCTTTTAAAACACCCTATATGAAGTCATCACTTAAGCAAATAGAAAGGTATTGTCAAGTTGGTGCGATGGGGGAGGGACGAATGGTGGGGGGAGGCTTGGAAGGGAACTTATAGTATAGCTTTTGTGGTTCTTGTAAAACCATTAAAGTTATGAGGAAATCTCAGAGCCATTTCTCACATTTGAAAGATATGAATGCAGAGGCAAATACCTTGCTGGTTCTGAAGAGATCTGAAATCGCATTCTGGAGTGAATGCTAATATAGGCATATATCATGCAAATGGAGAATTGCAGATCCAACTTCAAGAGTGTTGGTCTGCTCTCTTGACACTTGTCTCTTCTCTCCAAAAGTGAGGTCAGTATTAGAATTGGCATTTCACATTTTCATACATGAATAATGGCCAAACGTGCACCCATGTGCCTTAAAAGCAGTGGCTTGTACAATTTAAAATAAGAAGAGCCTGCTGGATCAGGCCAGTGGCTTGTGGAGTCCAGCATGCTGTTCTCACAATGGGAAACCAGATTCCTGCGGGAAACACACAAACAGGACCTGAGCGCTCTCCCCTCCTGTGGTTTCCAGCAACTAGTATTCAGGAGCATACTTGACAGTGGGGGTAAATCATAGCCATCATGATTAGCAGCCATTGATAGCCTTTTCTTCCTTGAACCATGGAGCATTGCAAGTGAGAAGGTGCACCAGTGCTACTGTTACACAATCACAACTCTTAACAGCATGACACAAGCATTTGACAAGCCAATCCTAAATGTTTTAAACCAGTATAGTATAACAGCATTTGACCAGTGGGCATGTGCCATTTTCATGTACCTATATGTCATCAGAGTAGGGGTGTGGCACAAAGCTGAATGGAGACACGATACGACAGAGGAAAGTTTGGGCATTAGGCTGCAGTCCTAAACATGCTGATTCAGAAGTAAATCCTATTTAATTCAATGGTGTTTACTCCCAGGTAAATGGGGTTAGGACTGCAGCAGTTACCATTGCAGAGCTGGTCCAAGGTGACTCAGTGACCTTCACAGCTTCATGGGGGATAAAGCCCAGTTCTAGTCTTAGCCTGTAAACACACTCTGCATTTGTAGCCTATGACGTCCCCAGAGAATCTTGGTCACTATAGTTTGCTAAGGGTGCTGTGAATTGTAGCTGTGAGAGGGGTAAACTACACTTATCAGGATTATTTGAGGGAAGCAATGTTCTTTTAATGTAGAGTGTGTACACAGCCTGATACACTAGCTAATCTACGAGATACTATGGGCCAGCAGATTTAGATGCAGCAGCAAAGCAAAGGTGATGTAAGCCCTCCCTATGGCCAGATCACCCCACAACGCCCCACTGAGGGTCCTTCCTCAGAGTGCAAGGCATCAGAGCAGCTGGAAGTGAGTACTGCAGAAGCCCAGGACTCACTCTGTGTGCTTCGTCAATACTTGCAGTGTAACATTTGGGTAGCTGTGTACAAAAGAATTGCAGAATCCAGCCTGCCAAAGAACAGCCACAGACCCTCCAAGAGTCCCTAGTTTCCAGGGAAAGTCCCAGTAATTTCGTTGTCCCTGAGAGGGGGCAATGACAATAAAGATATTATTATTATTATTACAGAAGTTGTCTCGGTTTCTGATTTGATCCTGGAATGTCCCACTTTTCCTTAGGACATTCCTGTTTTCATCTGAGAAATGTTGGAGGGTATGGAGTTATCCAACCCCTGAGCCATCTGAAGGCAGCCCTGTATAGGGAAGTTTTTTAAAAAAATGTTTAATGTTTTATTATGTTTTTATATATATTGAAAGCTGCCCAGAGTGGCTGGGGCAAGCTAGTCAGATGGGCAGGGTATAAATAGTAAAATAATAATAGTTGTTGTTGTTATTGAATAGGACGTCCCTATTTTCACCAGAAAATGTTGGAGCCATGTCATCAAAGTGGGAACATGCACACTTTGATGACTCCTCATCATTACACACAATACATTATAGATAAGGATGTGAATCAAGGCTGTTTACGCACCATATATTTAAAAGCACACCCTCCCCAAGAGTCTTGGGAACTTGTAGTTTACTCCTCACAGAACTACAGTTCCCATCACCTTTTTTGAGCAACAGTTCTCAGGATTTTTGAAGTGCCAGGGAGCAGGAGAGTGAAGTGTGCTGTGGGTTAAACCACAGAGCCTAGGACTTGCCAATCAGAAGTACGGCGGTTCGAATCCCCATGACGGGGTGAGCTCCCGTTGCTCGGTCCCTGCTCCTGCCAACCTAGCAGTTCGAAAGCACATCAAAGTGCAAGTAGATCAATAGGTACTGCTCCAGTGGGAAGGGTAAACGGCATTTCCGTGCGCTGCTCTGGTTTGCCAGAAGTGGCTTAGTCATGCTGGCCACATGACCTGGAAACTGTACGCCGGCTCCCTTGGCCAATAAAGCAAGATGAGCGCTGCAACCCCAGAGTCGGCCACGACTGGACCTAATGGTCAGGGGTCCCTTTACCTTTATAGGAGCTGTTTCACAGATGCACTTCTACAGGAGTGGGATAACCAACTCGTACCCTTAAAAGTGCTTGTTCTAGGCAGCTTTCAGGAGTGTAGTATTTATAACAAGGTCTGAGAACCTGGGCTGTCCCTCCCCCAGTGTTGTTTGGCTCAGCACAGGAAGCATTGCCAATGGTTAGAGAAGATGGGAGGTGTAGTCCACAGGCTCCCCACGCCTGGTTTTAGCAAACTGTGGTGTAAAGAGATGATTTAAAACCAGCAGCAAGGAAGCAGGAGACTCTGCCACTCAACAAAATGACTGCTTGCTTGAGTTGGGCCCTGAACCCATCTGCATATCCTTCTTCTCCCCACTCCCTCTGGAGGGAAGAGTTGGATCTGAATACATAGACACACACTTACGCATTCTCACACACAACACACTAACTTGTCCCCAATTAATCTCGTACCTTCGCGTGCATTTTAATTGTAAGCCACTTTGGGGGAAACTAATTTTGGCTGAAAGGTTTGGCACAACTATAATTAACAAATAGAAAAGCAGAGGGGGGGGAGCATTGTTGGAGTGGGACCTCTGGTTCCCAGTCCTTTGAACCCTGAGCTAAACACCAGGCATGATGCTGGATAATGAGACTTAACTAGCATGTAGGGTTCTTGGGAAAGAGGCAATTAGTAGGTTAATGGCCTATCAGTAACAAACAGAGGGAACGGCTCACAGAAACAAGGGCAGGGGACAATATTTCCACAGGTAATTTAGTCGCATAGCCCTGAAGCAGACAATACATACTTTTGGCAGTTTGATAGTCACAGTTTCCTTTTGGCATTCCTAGAGGAAACAGAACTGTGAGCTATGACTCCCCACCTGCCTGGCATAAAAGCTACCACAATTTCCATTGGTTTCATATCTCTAGGTCACAAATGCTCCCTGTGTGATATAGAAAATAAAATAAAATAAAAATGTGACGGGGGAGAGAGAGAAAAAGAAAATACCTGTTTTCTCAGAACAAAACAAACCACTGGCTCTTGTTACCTGCTACAAAGAGGCGGCAGAAATAACTTAAAAAAAAATAAATCCGGGTTGTGCTGGCACTCGTATATAAGATACAGATTGATTGATCTCTTTAATCTAATATTTGTTCATGGGGTGGCTGTTTTCTTTATTGTGGTGGCACCTGCTAGTGCCGTTACAGTGAAAGGCTTACTGTATTTCCATTATGAGTGCCAGTTTGGGGCTTTAATATCTCAGCAGGTTTGCACTGCTTTGGGCTAAAGGCCAGCTTAGATGTTGTCAATCCACTAGCACTTAAAAAAGAGTGAGAGAAGGGGGGAAACCCACACATTTTATTGCTTCTTTAAAACCAAAACGTTGAACTAGTGAGGGAATGGGAAGCAACTGAGAGAAGATGGATTTCAATAAAAGCATCACTTGCATATTCTTCTCAAAGTGAATACGTATCACCTTGCACATTGTCATGGGGGCTGAGCAAAGGATGACAAATCATGCAATATCTATAATCTGTATATATGAAATCTCTTTCCCAGCATTGCATCTCACTCTTCCAACATTGAATGAATGAATTAATTTATTACGGTCATAGACCAGAAAAAACAACAACGATAGTTTACAAGGGGAGTAATGGTGTCAATTAAAAATTGTAAAATTATACATAAAAGCAATACACATATGCACACACACATTCTGTCACACACCAAGAGAAGGAAACCCAATATGATCCTAGCTTCGTTTTTAAAAGCTGGGGACGTCACACCAAGGTAAGGTGCAAGTTTTAGTAGAGGTGTCTATGTGTACACTTTTTCTTTACAATTTGGTACTCTTGTACAACAAACCTGCTCCCATTTCCCCAAAATGGAATTTTTGCAATAAATCTTTGCATGCTCTGCACAGAAACACACAATGAGAGGCAGCAACTTAGTGTCTGGGTAGAGGGTAAGTAGTGACTTTCAGGTCACCTGTTTATTGAGTTTCACCCTGATTTGTTTGTGGGGAGATCAAACAACATCAGCTGTTCACTGAGCATTTATTTCAGTTTTCTGTGGGAAGATTAGACAGCATTTTGTCAAGCATAAGTTATCCTGCACATTTCAATGCCATTTCCCCATAGCTTTTCCTGTTGTATCACAATGGTCCACAAGCTTATGCTTCGGCACACATCTCACAATAATAATGGTGAATGTTTTGCTGGCATTGCACGAAAACACAAGCAGGAGTTTGCTTGGTAGACAATGCTTTAACCCATTCCAGTAGTTCCAAATGGCTGTGAAGCTAGGAAGTCTAAACATTTGACCATTCTTGTTCTCAAGAATCCAACAGTTCATGTCAGGTGAAAACCAAAAAGTGAAGGCATCTTCTTTTATTTCAAGCTCAATATTAAGTATGTTTACTCAGAAATAGGTCCTATTGAGGGCAATGGGTTCCTATAGTCAGGTGTGCCTATAGTGAAGGGACACCTGTGGCCTCCAGAGGTTGGACTCCAATTCCCATCAGCCCCAGCCAGCACGGGAAATGGTCAGCAGTGATCTGGCAGTAACAGGAGGGCCAAAGGTTGCAAACTTCAGGTGTATAGGTCTGTTGCCTTAGGAAGAAGAGAGGAGAAGCGGCTGGTTGGAGTGGAGGCAGGCAGGCGGACAGGCAGTGATTGAGCAGCAAGGCGAGCTGCTTGTGCACCACCAGCAGCTTCTGGTGTGTCTTTAGAGCCCTCTTGCCCTCCCACCCTCTTGCCCTCCCTGTGGGCTCAGTGTGTTGCACAGTGTGCAAGGGGGAGCAGCTCAACCTTGCCTCTCAGTTAGCCCAGGGACGGTCTCGTCACTGGTCACGAGAAGAACGAGGCGGTTCCCCAGCCCCAAAGGGCCAGCCCTGGGGTGGATTGGCTCCCTTCGGCTCTGGAAGATGGCAGGAGCTCAACCACGTGGCCTCGATGAGAGAGCCTGTCATGGGGACGACTGGTTGTGCCCCTTCAGAATTTTGCACCCAGGGCAATCACCCCTGTGCCCACCACACCATGCCACTGTTTCCAAACCATACCCTATTTCCTCCCCATTTCACCATCTGCCCACAAGGCTCTCTAGCCACCATGACATCTCTTGGGTTTCCTTCTGTGGTGCTTTGTCACAAGGGCTTCAGTTCAGTAAACAGCAGAAACACACCACTGTCGGTGCTGCCCGCCATATTGAAAGAGGGGAGGTCATTCCACAAAATAGGCACCACTGTGGAGGATGCTAGCTTCCGTATTACTGTATGGTAGGATTCCACAGGTCAAAGCAGAGCCAACCAGACCCCCCCCCCCAAGTATTGTAGTGACACTTATATAAGTCAGTGTCTTGGTCCAGTTTGTCTAGTATTGTCCACACTGCCTGGCGGTGGTTCTTCAGGATCTCAAAGAGGGGACTTGCTTCAGCCTTTCCTGGAAATGCTGGGGATTGAAGCTAGGAGCTTCTGCATTCAAAGCATGGGCTCTACCACTGATCAGCTCAGCTGATGTAGGTATTAGCTGACATACCCAGATTCCTCCTCTCAAAAAAACCCCCAGTCTAAAACAGAGAAACGTTTATAGATTTCTCCTTTCCTTGGAGCTTTCCTTGTTCCATCACTGGAATCTTTGAGGGCTTTTTTTTTTTTTTTAGAATGCAATTCCATACTGTAGTAAACCTAAATGACAAAAATCATCAAGCATATGTTGCCTAAGCCATATAAATATGCATGTATGTTAAAAACGTGGCAGCAGGCAGGTGCACAGGAAATCTTCATAAAGTTAACATCTACTGCAGTGGTAATAAACTGACGTTATCCATTCAAATACTGGTTGGGTTTTTGCGAACATTTTGCCACCACTGTGTGTTTTAGGCAGCTCTACTAATACTCAATAGCATCAAGCTGGCATTTCTCTCTCTCTCTCTCCCCCTCTCTCTCTCCCCCCCCCCTCTCTCTCTTTCCCTGTAACAAAGGGATAGAGGGAGTTTATTAAAGTATAAATGCCATTTTCATCTTGCAGCATTAACTGTGTTGTGGGTATCCCAAAGGTACTGAGCCAGTCAAAGCAAACAGCTGTGCCACCTACTTGCAACAGTTGTACACCCACCACAATGCACCAGTGGGAGGAGCAGGTTAAAGAAAGCCATAAAGCTGATAGTGTACCTCACTTAGCAGTTTTCTTTCTAGCTCGAGGGAAATTTCATCCCTTTCGAGAATAGGCAACGTATGTGGAGCTCATAGCACTGAGTATTCTTTTGCAACTCCTCTCCTATAAACCACCTACCGCAATTTTATGTTCCACAATCACATGCACCAAAATAATGTTTAGCAAATTAACATCAAGCTAAATAAAAGGCATATCAACCAACTTAGCAGGCAGCGTTATGTTCTTCTGCATGGAGGGCATGGTGTTATTGCTAAGCTAAGTTTCTTGCTGCTTCCTTGGGGGGGGGGGAATATACCGATTTGTTTTGGAAAAGAACGCATGCAAAACAAATTTAATAGTAAGAGTGACTGTGCATCGTCAGGAGCAATGTCCCAAATGGAAATATGAGAATAAATATCATTAGAGCATGTCCAGATGGTGGATTATTATTACTTTCTTTCTTTCTTTTTTTTTACAAGAGACAGTTAGGTATCACTCCACAAACTGAATGTGCTGCCAACTCCATCTTTCACCAGCTCCTGCCTGCCTCACTCTTCACTGTCTGCACCTTGGCAATAGGTTGGGGGTAGTGCAGGCTGCTCTGTAAGAGTGGAATGATGAGCAGAAAGGAGTGCATTCAGTTACAGTGGGTTGTATTTAATTAAGTTTTACTCAGTGTACACCCATTAAAATGAATGAACTTGACAAATCCACCAATTTCATTGGGTTTGCTCTGAGTAAAACCTAGTTGAATACCACCCGCTGCACTCACATTGCCAGTTGTCCTGTTCCTTTGGTTTAGTACAGGAGTTGCCAATCTGGTGGTGCCCGGCTGTTGTTGGATTAGAACTCCTATCATGCCTGACCATTGGCTATGCTAGTTGAGGCTGATGAGAGCTGGACTCCCAACAGCAGCTGGGTGGCAACACATCAGCTGCCCCTGGTTTAGTACACAGACTATTAGAGGGAATTTTACTAATGCTGTCAACAATTCACAAGAACAAGTTTTCCAGAGTGCCATTGATGAAAAGGTTCAAATAAAATTCCTCTTATGTTTCTGAATGGTGTTTGAGGGCAGGATCTGCATATCAAGGGATATGTCCTATTATCCTGGCCCTCTGACAGAAACTGGTACTACTAGCACATTTAGAAAGGTGTAAGAAGTGTTATGCTATAGTACAGGGTGCTTCTAAATGTCTTCTTAAAGGTTAGGACCAGCAGAGTGACAAAAGGGTTTGTGTTTCTGCGATCATTCACTCACCTGGCTATCATTCCTTAAGCAGAAACATTAAGCCACAACCATTTTAATTCCTTTCTTCGTATCTTTCCTGCAGTAGCTGCCTGTGTGACAGTATGAGATAACTCAATTAGTACAAGGAGATAAGGGTATATTAGAGTCCTGCGAGGATAATGTTCCTAAACTTAGTCCCTAATGCATACAAGGATAATGGTAAGATAAAGGCCTGGTTAATTATATTGAGTAGGCAGCAGGAAAGTCACAACTAATCATGCTGTAGTTAAAAGTTTCTTTCTTTTTTTAATACTGGTTATGTGGCTCCAATTATTCTCCCTGAATAAAGCCAAACCCAGAATATTCAAATGATGCTTTCTCTACTTTCCATGCCAAAAACCCAGTTTAAGCAATTTTCACGTACCATTGTTTGCTAACCTAATATTGTTATATCTACTGTATATTCAATCACCAACCAGTGTGGTGTAGTGGTTAAGAGCGGTAGTCTCATAATCTGGGGAACCGGGTTTGCGTCTCCGCTCCTCCACATGCAGCTGCTGGGTGACCTTGGGCCAGTCACACTTCTTTGAAGTCTCTCAGCCCCACTCACCTCACAGAGTGTTTGTTGTGGGGGAGGAAGGGAAAGGAGAATGTTAGCTGCTTTGAGACTCCTGAAGGGGAGTGAAAGGCGGGGTATCAAATCCAAACTCTTCTTCTTCTTCTAAGGAGCTCAACACAACAACAACCCTGTGAGGTACGTTTGGCTAGGAAATAGTGTTGGGCCCAAGGCCACCCATTACACTGGATGGTTATTTGAACCTGGGTTTCTTCAGTCATCTTCCAACACTCTAACCCAGGGGTAAGAAAACCATTGCTCTACCAGTGATGCTGGACTACAACTCTCATAATCAATTCCCATCATTGGCCTATGTTGGCTGTAGTTGATGGGATGCCATTCAGCCCTAGTCCAATACTCTAAGCAGCATTGTCCTCTACAGACTTTCTGGCAAGAGAAATATGTCCCTTTTCCTGCATCCTGTTGAGGCGAGAGAGAGAAATGGGTAGCCCAGACTAGTTTTGGCTCTGGTTCTGCCACAGCTGGCTTTGATCCTGCCCTCTGCATTTGCTGTCAACAGATCATCCCCATGGAATGAGGTTCCTTCCAAACAAAAGGTGTCCCCTCACCCAATCATGGGATACCATCTTTCAAATCTACACATGAATGGTATCAAAGGCAGAGCATGGGGCTGTAGTAACTGGCTATAACAGCCAGATAGCACTTACATTCTTGTTTCTCAGGTTTTTTTGGCAGTAATGTATGTATCTGGTTTAATGTTTTGGGGCTCTTTATATCCCAGTCCTAATGTTTTGGTGTGTTTTTCACTTTTTGTCAGGAGGCTAGGGTAGCAAGTCCTACATATTTCATACAGGACTGCCAAGGGCGGCCTTGCAAGACTTGGGTGGGTTTTTTTGGGGGGGGTGTTGTACCTGCTTTGCAATATGTAGTATCTTCACAATTTGATATCAACCTTTGAAAATTGAACTTCTTTGAGCTTATGCTCAACCTTCACTTTTTAAAGCGGTGCAAGTGTATTTTACAGCAAGTGTGCCTTTGGCTTATATTTTCCCACCTGATATTTGCTGACATCAGGCCTTTTAAGCTGTTTCTCTCCACCCACCCCAGTTCCTTCTGAATTTTGTATTCATCCTCCCCAAACCAAAGAGCATAGAGCAAATATTCTTTGTGATTTAAAATAATTAAGATTCTTAACACCTTGTATAATTCCAGTTGCCCTCTCTTGTACCTTCCCACTTTCCATAATGCCTTTTTCATATTAATGGGACCTGCGTCAGGCACTGTGTTCAAAATGTGGCCTTCTAATCAGCCTCTTATGGAGCAAGAAAGTAATTTTAATTGACCTTTGCTCCTGCGCTCTATTTGTACAGTGAACCATTTCATTTGTTTCTTTGACCGCTGGTTTAGACTTTTATCCACAACTGCAAGTAAATGCCAGTACTTATCTACACGTCTATCTATCATTCCCTCTATTTTCAGTGCCTGGTCTGTGAATGCTGTCGCTTTGTAGCAAATGATGCTTCATGCATACAGCCAGGCTTACGGGAGCCCCAAGGTTTGCGGAAGGACAAATGTCTGTACATAGAACCCCAAAAGCAGCACAGTGAGAACTGGCCATGGAATGCTGAGTGGGATCATTTCTGTAGTGTCAAACAAGAGATGTGCACTTAAAAGTGATTGGTCGAGTGAACCACAAGGGACAGGGCAGAGAAGAAAATGAAAAAGTAAGTGTGTGTGAGGGAGGTGGGGAAATGGACTAAAATGGCTGGAATCCTGAACAGCCACATGCCACACTGCAATCTTTTGTTGTAGGGAGCACTTGTTAGCTTAAAGGTAAAGGTAAAGGGACCCCTGACCGTTAGGTCCAGTCGCAGACAACTCTGGGGTTGCGGCGCTCATCTCGTTTTATTGGCCGAGGGAGCCGGTGTACAGCTTCTGGGTCATGTGGCCAGCATGACTAAGGCACTTCTGGCGAACCAGAGCAGCGCATGGAAACGCCGTTTACCTTCCTGCCGGAGCAGTACCTATTTATCTACTTGCACTTTGATGTGCTTTTGAACTACTAGGTTAGCAGGAGCAGGGACAAAACAACAGGAGCTCACCCTGTCACGGGGATTCGAACCGCAGATCTTCTGATTGGCAAGTCCTAGGCTCAGTGGTTTAACCCACTGTATCAGGTGTCAGCGTCTTTGAATGACCTGATGTTTCAACTCCCCACAGATGTAATCAAGACCTCTTTCACCCTTAATTTCACAGGAGCTTGAGCCGGTGTAGAGATTGCAAAAAAGTTGCTCAGGGCAGATTTACACTACATTCGTATGTCTGTGTTACATTAGTTTAGTTGTCATGATCTTTCCCAAAGAATCATGGAAATTGTAGTTAGGCTAGATGCTGAGAGATGCTCCTAGATGCTAGATGCTCCTAAGACTACTATTGCCTGGGAAATGGAAAAGGTTTGGTCAAACAGATTGAGAATGCAATCCTTTACATGTCTACTCAGAAGTAAGTCCCACTGAGTTCCTTGTGTTTTACTTCCTGATTGTACTTACTAAATATTAAGTCCCATTGAACACGTTGGGTCTTATTTCTGAACAAATCGTAGGGGGTTCACTGTATATTAAATCTCAGTTATAGAAAAGCCTTTGGCTCAGTAGCAGAGCACATACCTTCTCACCCAAAAATTCAGACTCTGGCATTTTCACATAGGGTGCATAAACCTGTGGATTTTGGTGTCTCTCAGTTTCTCATTCCCTCCAAACTTGAGTTCAGTTTGCATTAATTTGCATTTTTAAAGGCATCTTCATGAAAATGCACTAGCATTTTAGTACACATTTCTCTTAATATACAATTTTTTTGAATACAATTTTATCTAATATACAATTTTTGAAAACATGTTTCTCTAACTTTATGAACTTGCTGTAGACATTTTTTTGGTTGGAGAACTGTGTTGCAAAATTTGGAGATTTGGAGGAATAGCTGCATTTCAGTTCACGGAGTATCAGAAAGTGTGCAATAGGTATTGAAATGGGAACTGGTTCCTGGTAAGAACGCCTTTGCCTTTGGTGCTGAGGGGTCAATGCCAGTCAGACCAGAATGTTGGGCTAGCTGAAACATCTGATTCTCTACAAGGTAACTTCTTACGTTCGAATACTGAAGTGCTCAACCGGCCCCTCTCTTGTTGACTGTGGAACTAAATTCTCCTCTCCTGGAATCTTTTGCAAAACAATGTGTCCGTTAATTGGGTTGTAATAGTAAACTTACAGGCTGTAAAGATGCCCAGATTTATTCTACTTTTATTTACATTATTTATAAGCTGCCTTTCAGGGCAAGCCCTCCCTAGGGTGTCTTCACACATGTTGTGAGATTCAAATCCATTTGTGCTTAAATTGGTCAACAGTGGCAGTGTTAAAAATACGCATTCGCTTTGCCTTTTCTACCATCCATCCAACATTTGCAATATTCACAAGTGGCACAAGGAGCATGCGAGAGACTCAAAGGCACTTTTCCGTGTGTGAAAATGAACTCACACTTTAACAGGGACAAAGGGCTTTTGTTGGAGACTAGAACAATCTCCACCACCACCACCCCTGGTATTTTTTAATGGTCTGTCCTAAATATACTTCCTTAGGATAAAATCCCAATGTATTCAGTGAGGCTAACATCTTGGTATATATGATTAGGACTGTGGCACTGAGAGCTGCTCTTGTTGTTTTCTTTACTGTAAACAGAATGCGCTCTTAGGTCCCAGGAAGACTGTCCAGCGGAGAAAAACATGTAGACTCTTGTGTATACTTCCATTCCCCTCGCTTCAACAAACGCTGATCTTTTGCTACAAGCATTAAACATTAATGCAATATTTTTCCAAGGGGAGAGGTGAATTGACTTTTCACACATATGGACTCATATTGTAAAAGTTTTTTTTTTAAGTGTTTGTTATGAGACTTTATCAACTGCAGTTGTTTGGTGTTTCTGTTATTAGAGGTAAAAATGAAGATTCCGATTTACTGAAATGATTAGTATTCATGAATATTTCTGGATTTACAGCTCTGGGGATCCATTTTTCTGAGCGTACACAGGCATCCACTGGTGTGATTGGAGGTCAGTTTGCATCAGAGGTGAGGAACTGCAGGCCCAGGGGCCATGTGTGGCCCTCGCTCTCTTTGACCCTCAGGATTCTCTGTAGGCCACACCTCCTCTGTAATCCAGACCTCTCATGGACTTTTCCACACATTCCTCCAGTTGTTGTTGTTTTTTGCCTTGCTGAATGTGTCCTTGAACTGTTGTTGCTTGCCTGGAAGGATTTTTTTTATTTTGTTTCGATGGCTGGTTTTGACAGGGTACTAGCTGAATCATAACCTCATCAAATTGTAGGGTTGGAGGGGACCCTAGGGGTCATCTAGTCCAACCCCCTGCAATGCAGGAATCTCAACTTAAGCATCCATTACAGATGCCCATAAGCAAGAGTAATTTGAACCAAATTTAAACCAATATGCCGTTTCTCAGAAATGGAAAGTGTGCACTCCGAACAATCTTTCAGTGTATTTCCTCCCTTCCAGCTCTTTAAACAACTGAAAACAGAGGTCACCCGTGCTATCCTCCCCGTGTTTGTTTCACAATACAGAAAGAGAGATAAAAAAATGAGTGCATAACTTCAATGGAAAATTGCAGGGAAGAAAACAATCATCTCTATGATGAGTATGAAAAATACAACAATCAAGTCTTTGTGGCAGAGTCAGCTACTTATAGAGTGTCCTTCCCAGATGCAGATGCTAAGGAGGAGCGGGAATATTTTAGCATGGACATTTCATTCCTACCACCAATGAGATCGCTGCCTGTAAAAATAATGACTCCAGACCAGATGTGGGTCAGCAGATTCCTGTCAGGCATCAGAAATATGAAGCCATATCCTCACATCTGTGAAAATGGTTTTCATAGAGCTGATTTACACCACTTGACAATCTAGCCTGCTTGTCTTCTTTTACTATTGCAACTCCTCCATACCACATTTCTCCCTCAAATCCCAGCCCAGTGTTTTCTGATCCCAGCTGAATATGCATCTTGTGTTCAGTATTAGGGAAGTCTGGTTCTTATTATTACCATTACATATCACATGTATCCATTGCTTCTCACAAAAGGATGTGCCAAAATGACCTGCAAATCCATAAATACCAAAGAGCTGAACAATTATTATAAAACCAAACGCATTGCTGGGAGGGCGGGGAATTGATTCCTAAAAGTGCTCCTTCAATAATAACTTTGCATGTTGCTTTGCTGGGCGTAAAGATCTAAAAAGGACAAATCCTACCCCATCCCACTAAAAGATGAACACTATAAAACAGGCCAGAAATCATACCAACAATACGATCCAAGTTAGCATCTGTCATGGGTGCTTTAGTTGAGATTCCTGCATTGCAGCGCATTGGACTAGATGACCCTTGGGATCCCTTCCAACTCTACAATTCTATGATTATATGAACCAAAAGCCTGGGTGAATAGGAACGTCTTTGTCTGATCCCTAAAAGCTGACAACAATGGGGCCAGGTGTGCTTCCCTGGGGAGAAAATTCCACAAATGGGGAGCCCCTATTGAAAAAGCCTGTTATTGCCTTACCGCCCTCTGCACCTCCAGATGATGATAACTACAGCTCTAAGCTGCTGCAACACTCCAGACATGAAATAGGCAAGGTGAGGATCAGATACATTGCTGCCGTCTGGCTGGCCCCATCTCTGAAGTAAGGAAGAAAAAGATGGAATGTTAAACTAAAGAATGACGCAAAGCAGGAATTCAGTTGCCATATTTTTACATGATGACGTTAGGTTTCAGGGTGTGACCTGTATGACACATGCAAGAAGAAAAGGATGGCATATTTCCATTTCACATGCACTTAATCATAGGTCTATTCTATCCTGGGATTTTTGTAGATTTCTTCTTTTTTTAATCATATTTAAATTGTAGACATTTCCCCCTAAAGTACACATTTTGTATCCATTCTTCCTCTAAAATACACATTCTTGTATGCCTTTCAATGCATCAACCCCTAAAATAGACATTTTTGTGCACAACTGGTGAAAAGAAATATCCCAAAATTCAGAGGAGTGGGTAATCCAGCTAATAGCTGCATTCTAATCTGGGACTTCATTTGATTTGCTTTAAAATGTGATCCAGATCACCGTCATGGAGTGATTCCATCCCATTTCATCCTCACAACAATCCTGTAAAGTTAGTTAGAATCCTTGAACGGTAGAGTTGGAAGGCACCCTGAGGATCATCTAGTCCAACCCCCTGCAATGCAGGAATATGCAGCTGTCCTATACGGGGATCAAACCTGCAACCTTGGCATTATTAGCACCACACTTGAACCAACTGAGCCTGAGAGATGGCATTTGCTCCTTGGTCAGCCAGTTTGCTTCATGGCAAAGTGGGAGATTTGAACTTGGCCTACTCTGAATCTTTAGCCGCTACACAATGCTGAAAGATTTATCTACCTGTCATTATTTACCTGTTGGATTATATATGCCTGTAAGAAATCTTACAAAGTTGTAATACCCAAATATGTGTTTTTGATTTGCGCACCATGTCAGTGGTTTCGGATCACTGTTCCCTGCTATTTTTATACTTGTAAATCTTCAGCCTCAATTCGGCATGTGAGAGGGATGATAACTTTTTAAACACCCACAATATTTTCTGTACAGGTTTGTACACACACAGAGAAAGAAAACAAAGTTTACATGATCAGAGCAGAAACAACGGGCGAGCCAACATTTCTGAAAACTGAGGGAGAGGTGAAGCAATGTTTTAGCATGGTGGCATGACAACTTTACATTTCCTAAGCTGCTGTGTAGCTATTAGCATCATTGCTGCAGTCGATTGTCATGTTCTACTACCACGAACCTGGAAATGGTGTGTACTGGGTGTAATCTGGAAACCCCCCAACACCCTCAGTATTGCTGCTAGTCTATGAAAAAAAGAAATGGGGTTTGGGGGTGGGAGAAATGCCTCCGTTATTGCCTGCAGTAGGCTCTGAACATTGGCGTGCTATTTTGTTGATTGCTCTGCCCTCGGAGACGACACATTTGAATCCCATTTGCTGCAGGAGCAGTGCCAGTATGGGGATTCAGTGTCAGATCATCATAGGGTTACAGCCCTGCTGCTCCCATATGAAGGGCATCAAGAGAGCAGGGCTGATAAGCAGACAATGTGATCTAAAGAGAACTCGTGGAATCTGTTTTTCCCTTCTTTTCCCTTTTTCCCTCCCAGAAAGATAAAGGAGAAAAGAGTAGACCGATATAGGAGCACATTAGTTCTATTCAGAGATGTGCTCTAATTTTTTTCTATCTCTCATTCTCTCTCTCTCTCTCTCTCTCTCTCTCTCTCTCTCTCTCTCTCTCTCTGTGCTTAAAAAAAAAAGCACCCACGGTGCCTGAATTCCCATTAATGCAAAGTTCAGATAAAGCTGATGAAAAGCAGCTGCCATCTTGATAGTTGCCATGGCAGATGGCATCAGCCTTTATGCTTTTATCAGTATTAGTATCAGAACACACTCTGTGTTCCAAGCTGAGATAAAAATCATTGAAGCTGTACCTGGAAGAGGCAGATCAACACGGCAGGTCCTGAACAGTTCTGAATCTTTTCATAACAGACTGCATGAAAGCCTGAGACAACACATCCTTGTTATTCATTAGTTCAGCGATGCTGATGGTATTTGGTAAACTTCACAGGCAGAGCATCTTTTCGAAAGAGCTGTTCCCTCCCATCCTCCTCCTCCTCCTCTCCCTCCTCCGAAGAAGGTTCAGGCTATGTGTGTGGAATATATCTCAAACATACAAAACACTACAGTGATTGGGGGGAAGAGTATGAGCACTATGTGCCCACTGAATAATCCCACTGCGTTTTACACCCAAAGGAAGTCAGCCCATTGTAATTAGCTGCAGTAAGGTGGATAGTATGCAAGGGAATTATGGTTCTGGATGCTTTGTTGAGATACTTAATGGGCTGAGTTCTGATGGTTTGCTCTCTCAGTTTTGTATTCTTCCAATTTTACGTTCAGTTCTGTACATTACCACACCACGTTGCAATTTTTCTTTTTAAAAAGGTCCTCATGGAAATTTATCGGCATTTTTGTGTTAATTTCTCCTAGTCATAGAATCATAGAATTGTAGAGTTGGAAGGGACTGTTAAGAGCCATGCAGTCCACCCACCGGCTGTGCTGTAATTAATAGATAGATAGATAGATAGATGATAGATGATAGATAGATAGATAGATAGATAGATAGATAGATAGATAGATAGATACTATGTGCATATATTGCCTAACATACAGAATTTTGCAAAGCAGTTTCCTGTACTATAATGCATTGAATATTATTTTCATGAGTATGTGCATTTTACCTCAGAGTATACTTTTATTGGCCAGAGAACTGCATTGCAAAATTCAGAGAATTTTGAAGGATGTCTGTGTTGTTTTTCTGATATTGTTTCAGAATGTGCAACTTAGGTTTGAGTTCAGATGTGAACTGAACTGACTTTCTCCCCCATCTACAGATCTAGCCTTGTTTAGCTGGCTGCTGTAATAAAGAGATACATGCAGGTAGCAAAAAATGGTGGAGCTCCCCTTTGGCCAACCAACCTTCCTCTTAGTCCAAGTGGATGGCCTTTGCCACGCTGCATCCTTTTTTTCTCCTGCTCTTCTCTTACCGTTTGTCCTTTAATGGGGGAAAAAGTGTCTGGTGCAATGTTAAGCTTTTTAATACACTTCTGAAGTTTACAGGAATAGCTTCTTAATCATTTCACCCTCAACCCCCACACCCCATTTTCCTATGTAACAATGTGTATCTTAGAGTAATACTGTTCCCTGCTATGTAGAGGGGTTGTGAATTCTCAGATCGTTATGTAAGTGTTAGCAATACAGGCTGGTAAACCATTTGGCTGTTGTATTGGTGTTGAAATGAATAATAAATGGGAGGAGGGCATCAGAGTTATTTTTTTAATATGCTATCTCTATGTATAAATAGTCTGGAGCTTACATTTGCTCAACTAGGCCCCGACCTGGGTCCAGTTAACTTAGATTGCTATCATGGGAACAGCCAGGATTTATTTGGGGGGGGCACGCTTTATGCTGGCGGGGGGTGGGGACCGAATTTTCTGTGACACAATTGGTCAACTAGTTAAGTATTTATTTATTTATTTACTTGATTTAGTGGGGGCAGCTGCCCTCCCCTGCCCCCCTGGCTATGCCCATGATTGCTATGTGCCAAATTGTATGGAAAGAGCTCAGCTATAAGCTTAGTGCTGAATGCATCTCTCCTACTCAAGTGACTGAGGAGACGTTTGGGTAGCCAAACCTGACTAGAGGTCATTGATTGGGTTATTTCTGGGTTAGGCGGAGGTCAAACAGTTATCCATAGTACTTCTGATGTGAGCCAGAGGCTCCGGGCCAAACTAGATTCATAAAATATACACAGCCTCAGTTTCTGGGGTGATGCAATTGCCATGATCCAATAGGTGTACATTGGGACCACTATTTAGGGTAACGGTCTAAAAGTAGGTGGCAAAGGCAGAATCCGAAAGCAGAAGAAGCCAGGTCTTGAGTTGATAGACTAAAGGAGCATTGCACCTGAGACACTAGTGATCATAGCAGATTTCTGGAAACAATGAGAAGCTGGGACTCTAAGGCAATCGCAGAAAATCCTAGATGGCGCATGGAAGAACTGAAACTAGTTCATTTGCTTCGATGGGCTGCATAAGTGGCTTGACCTTGTTGATACGTTGCTGTTCTGCCCTTTGCTAGCTAGATATAAGTTTTTCTATATTCTATAGGCCCTCTCTCTAAAGGCATCGTTTCTCTATGTATTGGCCCTAGGGAGTTCCACAAGACCTGTTCACCAAAAGTACAGTACTGGAATTCATAGGAATTCATAGAACAGAAAGGAACTATGAGGGTCGTCTAGTCTAACCCACTGCAATGCATGAATCTTTTCCCCAACATGGCACAGAAATCTGATATAACAGTGCAGTCTGGCAGCATTGCTTGCTCAATAGAAGGATATAACAAGTTAAGGTTTTCCTTTTGTTAAGTCCTTGGGGCTGGAAATTGCAAATAGAAGTCTCATTTAAGGATCAATCCTGAAATATATTGTATTTTTTTTTTAAAGTCTCTGTTTCTATGAGCTAACATCCAAGAGCCCAGTCCAAAGCTGCTGGATACTTTTGCTTCCTTCAGTGGGGTTTCAAACAGTCCCTAAATATATGTCAAGAGACAACAGGTGGATACAACAAACAGAATGGGGGGGGGCGTAGAGCAAGTTAGCACTGAGATGATTTTGATTAGCATAATAAGCAGCAATCACAGCACACCAGCTGCCTAGCCATTGTCAAGTGTTTTGTAGGCATTGTGGAAAAAGGTGACTTTTAAGAAGACATCTGAGGGAGGAGGATAGCTCCGCAGATTTCTACCAACAGTTCTTTCGTGAATAAAGGGTACTTGGGAGGATACATTCAAGGACTTCAGGGGAAATCGTAAGCAAGGACCTTCCAGACTAGCAGTCCCAGTGAAGCAGTCAAGTGAAAGTTGGAGAAACTCAACCATGGTACAAATTAAAATACAAAGGGGCTACTACTACTTCTTTGGGGTCATTTTATCTAATCACCTTAATCAGTGCGGTGCAATGGTTACAGCAACCTTTGCACATCTGATACTAGATGAATGGGGCTATAACTGCTATCAGCCCCAGCCAGCATGTTCTGATGGGAGTTGCTGTCCAAAATAGCTGGTCGCTGAAGTCTGTGTTAGTGAGCTTGGAAGGCCAAATCAGTCTATTGTTGGCCTGTGTCAGTTTCAGATGCGTTCATTCATAATGTCCATTCTGTTTCATTTTTGCATCAATCTGCATTTTTAAAAAAACCACCACACGACAATCCATATTATTTTTCTTCCCAAAGTATGAATTTTGGTATACACCTCCCCCCCAATACATTTTAACTTAAAATGTGGGTTTCTTTGTACAGTTTTCTGAGGCAAGAACTGTGTCACATAATTTGGTAAAGCATGAAAACGGAAGGGAAAGTGTGTTCTGAAACACGTATTAGTCCAGGCAGTGTGAATTAAGTCAGTTTGCTTAAAAGTGTGAACAGAACAAAACCCCCAATCCATCCCTCTGAGAGCTCTGGAGTTGGATGAGCTATGAATCTCGCTAAGTGCCATTGGTATTATGGTAGCGTCTCTCAGCATAACTTGACCTCACAGTATGGTTGGGAGGCTAAAACACTGCCCTGTGCTCCTTGAATGAGGGCCAGGATATTAATGTAACCAGCAAGCAGTACCTTGGGTAGCTGCTGGTTCCTGGACCTTTCTTTTCAAGCATTCTGATAAAGCCTTCCACTGTAATTTCCAGCAATGACATTGTGAACAATTTCAGTGGTGACTGCCTTGTTGCTCCATCCTCCCTGTTTCTGTAAGCCCAATGACTCACCAGACATCCAGCAGAACAAAGTAAGAGGAGGACAAAGAGCCACCTGCTACTATGGGGGCCACCAGGCCCCAGTCCAATCAAATGGTTTTAAAACAGCAACAGTGGTGATGTATGAGCAAAGGAAATGGTTGGTGGACAAGCAAAATGAAAGGGGGAAAGAAACAAAAGCAAAACACCTGGAATGTGCTTTGGGCAGTTATGTATTAAATGCATTGGTGTGGGGGGTTGGAGGATATATTTGTCCAGCATTCGTGCAAAGTGAACAACAACAAAAAATAAATGCCCAAAGATAATGTCAAAAATAAAGTCCCCAAAGACTGGGCTTTGTCTCTGTGGCAGATGCCTCTTGTTCCAGGTTTTCCCATGGTGCCTGGGTTATCAGCAATTTTACACAACTAAGCCACCCTTTTCAATGGTATGAAAATGGTTACTTAGCTCATGGCAAACAAGTTGGATCATTCATTCATGGACCTGCTCATGGATCTAAGGCCTCTCCTCTCCTCATTCTACGACCTTCTGACTACTAAAGCCAATACATAATGAATTCAAGATGAGACCTGCTTTTTTATATACAGATCTAGAGATATGCAACTAGGCCCCACTCTGCTACTTTGCCCCAATATGTATCTGTCACAATAGGAAATGTATGGTGATTGAAGGCCAGTCTAACATCTTGTAGCCAGTGTACAGCTTGCAGAACACTTCCCTCCTTAATTGTATTTTTGTGCTTTCATCCTCCTGCCTGATAGGTGCTCAGGTACCAAACCTTAGACTCTCCCATGAGCAACTTCTCTCCCTCTTGTATTATTACCTACCTAACTTATCCATAGCTCTGGCTTCCTTTTCTTTCCTGCCTTCTACTCCATCTCCTATTTCCATCTTCTTTAGGGAGATGGAAATCTGAAAACGTTGCCTGATGTTATTTACCATATGGACTGTTACATTTACCATAGTGACACAGTGGGACAAAGTACGAAAGCTACGGCTTTTGTTAGTTTCTGCTACTGCAGATCTCAAAACCACAAACACAAATCAGGTACATGGAGCCAGTTTTCAATATTAACTTTCTAAGTTGAGCCTGCACAAAAAAAAAGAGTGTTCCTATTTGGTGCAATGGGAATACTTTGCATACACAAGTACCTATTTTACATGCATAAATATATGTTATGAATTAATTGGGAGTTGGCACATGTTCTAGGGGGTGAAAAAGAGGTACTGGAAAGTTGTTGTGCATCAGAAATGAATTGTTGATTTGATGACCAAGGTGTGATATCAAATTCTGTTGATGACATAGGGTTTGATCCTTTGTATGCTTGTATGGGAGCAAGCCTTGGTGAACTTAGTGAAGTTTACTTCTGAGTAAGCATGCACAGGCTTATTCAAGCCGTTGAATTTTCAGACAGCTTTTACGTGGGCACCAAACATAATCATGGAGCATGATATGAAATCAGGAGTATGTTTTTTGAAAAGTACTTGAAATTATCAGCACTTAGGACATTTATGTACTTCAGCACATACAGCAAACAATGGGATTTACAACAATGAGGCCTACCAGCACCTGAACTTGGGCTTGCTTGACATTGCCTTGCTTCTTTGCTGGAACCTGAGCTCATGCCTAGTGCTCACCAGTACTGAGGCCACTGCCTGAAACAGAACAGTTCTCCGCCACTGTTTTGGCTCTATTTAGAGAAACTCCAGGTTTAAGAGGGGTCCCCCCTTGGCAAATCCCTAGCTGTGGGCTAACAGCACCAGAGGATGGAACTGAGAATTCATGTGCTATTTTTATTTCCCACAGTATGGTGAAGTGACACTATATCAGGTAGCCCAGGACACTACATAAGGCAGTCCTGGACGCAGCCATTGCTGCTAGATAAGCCTGTGGCATGTGGAATGTCAAGACAGGTTTCAAGGCTGTTGGGCTCTGTTGGACTGGCTGCATTCCGGCAGTCAGGTACTGATGTCAAGTCCAAGGAAAGTTAACACCTGTAGGCAAGTGCCTGAAATGGCAGGAGGCATATTGCTTCCTAGTTGTGGGATACTTTATTAATTTCCTCCAGCAGAAGTAGGAGCCAAGGAGAAGCATATAGAGAGGAGCCAAGATGACAGGCTTCAACCAGCATTTGATTTGCTGATATACTTACCTTATGTGATAGTGACTCATAACAATGTAAGCATGTGGGCACCACTCATTTTATAATATAGATGTCGCCAGATTAATGTTTGAAATGTTAGGGCTGAGCTATAGCTTCTCATTTGTGTGTGTGGACCTTTTGCAAACAGCTACTTCCATCTTTCTTTTCTTGGCTCCTTCTTGAATTTTTTTTGTGTGTGTGTGTCTTTGTTTGAACCTCGCGTGTGAGACAAAGCAATGAAATTGGTGATATAATAGTGCTGTCCATCAGTACATAAACACCATGGCATTTCTAGTTCAGAACATTTTTGTCTGTGTAATATCACAAGATATTATTTAGAGAAGTCATTGCCAGGCATGGAGCCCTCAAAGGAGCAGCAACTGTTGCATCTCCCCATTACCAAGCATCTAACATCCTAACAACATCTAAAAATGCCTTCAGAGTACGTTCAGCACTATGAAAAAGGAAAAAGGAAAATATATTAGTACCTCTTCGAAAAGAGCACACTCTTGGAAAGCATGCTCATATTATTTTAAAGTAGGAGCAAGCATTTTTCACCTGGTACATTCTATTTTTTAAGAAAACCACTGGCTATTCTGTGGGGGTGGAAATGCAGCTGTTCTGGAAAGGATTTTCATGCAGGATTAAAACATTTTATTTCATTATTTCGGTTATACGCTACCTTTCTGCCAAGGAAATCATCTTTTTTTGGCTCACGGCTCCCCTCCTCTCCATTTTATCCTCAGAACAGCCCTGTGAGGTAGGTTAGACTTGGCGACAAGCCCAAGTTTACCCAGTGAGTTTCATGAGTGAGATAGGGCTGCTATATGTCCTCTTTTTCCAGGACACATCCTCTTTTTCATGATGAGATCAAAGAGTTCCATAGTTGAAAGCAGAAGTCGGCAAATGTGTCCTCTTTTTTGCTCTTCAAAATAATGGCAACCTTAGACACCTCATCTATACTATACACTTTGGAGCTGTATTTAAACAGTTGCAGTTGTGACTTCATCAAAAGAATCCTGAGAACTGCAGTTTCTTAAGTGTACTGAGAATTCATAGGAGACTCCTATTCCCCTCTAGAGCTACCATTCTCAGAGTTCCCTGGGGAAAGGGAATGACTGTTAAACCACTCCCTGAATTGGCGCTGTGGGTTAAACCACAGAGCCTAGGACTTGGCAATCAGAAGGTCGGCGGTTCGAATCCCCGCAACGGGGTGAGCTCCTGTTGCTCGGTCCCTGCTCCTGCCAACCTAGCAGTTCGAAAGCACGTCAAAGTGCAAGTAGATAAATAGGTACCGCTCCAGCAGGAAAGTAAACGGCGTTTCCGTGCGCTGCTCTGGTTCGCCAGAAGCTGCTTTGTCATGCTGGCCACATGACCCGGAAGCTGTATTCCAGTTCCCTCGGCCAATAAAGCGAGATGAGCGCCGCAACCCCAGAGTCGGCCACAACTGGACCTAATGGTCAGGGATCCCTTTACCTTTTTAAGAACTCTCCACATTCTTAACGAGCTATTCTTCCCAGGAGTCTTTGGGGGAAGCCATAACTGTTTAAAATTGTATGATACTTATTTAAATGTAACCCTAATGTAGATGGAGCCCGATGGAGATTCGAACTCTGGCCTCCCAGGTCCTGGTCCAGCACACAAAGAATTATGCCACATTATCACAGCTATTCAGCTGAGCAGAGTTTCTACTGCTTAGAACCTGGGCCCTTCAATGCCATCTCTCTCCCATGACAAGAAGCAGCAGAATTAATTGTACATATTAGTTAGTTTATTTATTGAGTTTAATCATAAGCTACTTTTTAGAGGCAAATGCCCCCACAAGACAGCTTCCGTAAAAAGGGTGGTGCACTGCACCAGTCAAAAATACAAAGAACAATATCAGAATAAAGTAAGCATTAAGAAGGCTATCACAATTAATAAGACAATTTCAGACCTTCAGAATATCCTTGAAACAAGCTGTAGTACCATTTCAACCCTAGCTCTTGCCATTAGGACCACAGCATCTTTTAAGAAAAAGGCAAACTGAGATGTTTACAACCATTAAAGGTCTGTCAGGAAGCATCCCTGCACACCATACCCAGAAGAGATTATATAGCTGTGGGGCCACCTCTGGAGAGGACCTATTTCTCATGCCCGACAGGTGATTGACCTCACTGGTGAGCCTACAAGAAGGGCACCTGATGATCCCAAAAAGCAGGCAAGTTGATATAAGTGAACCTGGTATCAAACTATTCAGGACTTCAGAGCAGGTCAACATGATGCCATCCAGAAGATGTTGGACTCCTAGTTCCTAACAGCCTCAGTTAACATGGTCACTGGCCAGGCGTGATGGGAGTCATAGATCAACAGTATCTAGAGGGCACCATGTTTCCTTCCCTAGTTTTAGTGTGTGATGCCAGCACCTTAAAATGAGCCTGGGACTGCATGAGAAACCAGGACAATTCATACAGTAGTAACTGATGCTCTGAGCACCTTAAACCCCCCCCCCCATTCTAAGAAATCCATCCAGCCAGGCAGCTGAAGTTTCTGAGCCATCTTTAAAGGCAGCCCCATGTAGCATCCATTCCAGTTGTCTAGCCTGGATGTCACTAGTGTGTGAGTAAATGCTGGTGAACTTGCTAAGTGTTCATAATGTGCGTGAGGCCAGGGTTTTTTTGGCCCCTAGGTCTCTGTGCAGGATTTCGAGTTTTACTTTGGTACAACTTATACAGGCCACCCTGCAGTTGAGCTGCAGAAGAAAACGTCTCTTTGTGAGAGACATTTCGCTTTGCTTTTAAGAATGAGTTTCACAACAGTGATTCATTGAAACCAATGTTTTAATTCAATTTATGATCTAAATGAAGCTGTTGCCAAAAAATGGTTTCTTTTTCTGCCTAGCAGTGCAAGGCTCGTCTTTAAAGCAAAATGCCTCTGGAGAATTTTTAAACAAAGGCGTTCATAAGTACTTTTCCAGCTTTAACTTTCCATTTTGGATTTTTATTTTTTTAAAAAAAATGTAACGAGCAAAAAGCCAACACCCCTGACAGGCAGTGTTGTGGTTAAATCACAATTCTTTTGCTTAAGTGGTGGGTTTATTTGAACTGACACAACCATAGCTCAAGCAGCTCTAGTGGGTGCTGCTATAATTTAGGATCATAGCACAGAGGAAAACAGAGTTTTGCCACCTTACATTTAAGAGCTCAGTATACCACTGGAATTTCTTTTCATTCAATTCAAGCGACAAATAGCACAGAACACTTAAACAACGTGTGTGTGTTTTTGTTTTTGTTTTTTTAAAACCCAACCCCAACCCTTTTCATGTTGTGAGAGGCACTTATGTGCGCTTTGTGTCTTTTTGTTATTATGGTTGTTAAATACAGTTTTGCTGCAGAAGAATGGCAAAGTATCCTTGGAGCTGTGCCTTTGGTCTCTGCTAATGTCAGTGTTATTCTAGAGGGCTTTCGTTTAGCAAATTTCCCCCCAACAGTGTGACAATCTCTTATTGCAGCTACATGTGATTTGTTCAGGATTAGCTGCCAAAAAGGCATTAATGGCATCAAGGACAAATATCTCTTTCTTCAGGACCACGACACGAAATACATACACAAATACTCCACAGTAAAGTATTATTCTGTCAGACAGGCACAGGGAGGAAAGAAAGAAAAAAAAACCCTAAAATGGTTGTGCTTCGTTGAATCAAACAAACAAAAAAGGGCAATAAATGTTTTGAAGCAAATAATAATAATTGGCTTAAATTTCCCCTACCCTTAAAAAAAATAAAAATTGAAGAAAAAGTATGCAATTGGCTAAAATAAGCTGACCAGATTTGCAGTCTTAGTATCCTGAAAGATTTTTGTGGCGAGGGCAGCAGGGTGTCTGGGGTACAGCCAGGAAATGAAGCCGGGTTTGTGACTTCTGGGCCACCTGCCCACCTTTTTGGTGTCTAATGGTGCAGATGTCAGGCACGGCGGAAGTGTGAACCAGCGCTGGAACGCAGGCTGTCTGCAAGGAAGGAGAGGGGGCTGTGAAAAAGCCTGGAACAGCTCAGCACCCGGACAATTTGTAACAGACAACAGGAAGGTCCATTAAAAAAACAACAACAACCAACAACCACGGGGCTGGCCTGATGAATCTGGGGCATCTGGTTGCCTTAGGCGAAAAGTACTTTCAGTATTTTTTACTGCCACTATAAAGTAAACAATTGTTTAATTAGTAAAAATAAA
>NC_139688.1:39472125-39582125 GCF_964106915.1 Podarcis gaigeae
TTGCTTAAGAAGTCTTAAGAGGTGATGGCGAGAAGACAGAACTATTAAACTCCTATGTTGCCTTGGTCTTCTCCCACAAGGTTCAAACTGGGAACAGTAAAAAGAAAAGAAAAGGATGAATTTATAGTTCAAACTACATAAGGTGATGGGAGAACTCCCAGCTATTGTTCAGTCTCCCTTATGAATCACATTCCAGGGTTCACAGACTTTACTTTAGAGCCGCGATAGCCAACACGGTGCCCTCCAGGTGCTGTCAGACTCCAGCCATTGTAACCAACAGTCAGTGATTATGGGAGTTACGGAGGGCCATAGGTTCCCATTCCTGCTATAGAGGTCTATGCATGTACCCAACCAGTGGTAGAGGCAGTGGCCCTGTGCCTTGTGGCCTCATCCCAGTCACCACCATTACCCCTTGGTATTCATGCTTTTTAGGTGATGCCTAAACACAGCTGAATGGGTAGGTTCTCCGGGTAATCATTTGGGGTTGCCAATTGAGTGAGGATAGCCTAAGTATGTACAGAGGTTTCCATTTGAGACATCACACTGAATGCATGGCTGTCAAGACTGGACCAGGAGACGCATAAGAACATCACGAATAGCATTGTTGGGCGCAATCCAGCTTTCTCCTCTATATGTTGCTTACATTTGTGGAGGAGCTCATTTGAACACCTGTTGAAATAACAACAAACATAATTTCCTTCATTCATTCATGAGCCAAAAGCCATTCATTCACTAAAGCTGAGCAAGCCTTGTACCTTTGTATAATGTTGGTTGCTCATCTCTGAAGAATGATTCAAAATAAAATCTACTGATCTGCCTTGCAGTGTGAATGAAGCAGGAGCTGCTACCTATTATGTGGCCCTCTCAAAAGCAGCCAGCATCCTAATTAATGCTGTGCCACTGATCAAGACTGAATAGCCATGCCTCGTATAGAAGTTCTTGTACATCTTATGGAAATTCTTGTACAGTATGTGGATTTTTGAATGACTGAATGGCGACACTGTTCTTAACCTTCTTAGAGACCCAGTGAAGCAAGGCATAGAGTTATGCTTGCCTCCACAAGCGTATGATTTCCTTGTTGCTACACAATCTGAAGTTATACTGAGCAAATTCTGAAATGCAAGGGCTTGTCATGATGGCCCCCCACAGCCACATCCCGAAGGCGAGTCCAAAACTGTAGGCAGCTCTCTTGATCCTCATATCCACAAACAAACACACCCCATCCCTAAAGAGCAACAGTATATAGAATAAAACCCAATTTATTCGGAGCAGCTGAAAGTCATAGAGTAGATGTTTATAGGCTAAGTTCAACTTGCAAAACACATTGAGCTTTCTCAAAAAAAAGCCTCTCCACCAGCTCAGATGCAACCTTTTAGGTTTCGAATTACAAATACAAGCAAGCTTATAAAGAAGTGTTGCTTCTGAAATTGTTAGCATGAAGTCAGAACCCTCTCAATGAAAGAAATATATGATAGATAATTCCCTCATTTTTGGACTTGCTCTGTGCAAACCTGTCACAACTTGAAAGCCTCCTTATCACCTTATTTACATGCCAGAGCAAGGAAAATAGACTAGTTATTCTGGCAGTCTGATAGATGATGCCAGCTCTCTTGCTCTAAGAAAGTCTCAGAGCTGTGCTACCCTTCATTCCCCCTCTGCTACAACACTGTTCCTGGGAGCAAAAGGTCAGCCACAGAGAAGGGAGAGGTGGCAATTATTGGCTGCATACATAGTTCATTCTATGCGCATTGGTGGCCAAAATCATTTCACAATAATCTCCTGAGTCGCACTGAGACCCCCCAAATTCAAAGGAAATGTTATAAATATTTCTAAGAGTTTGGAGACATTGCTGTTTATGTATTTGGCTCTGCAAATTGTAGAACTCAGGTTTTCTCCGATGAGGTCTTTGTGTGACGGCTTTACAAAGTGGCCTTCCTACTGTAGCACCCCATTGCTAGGTACCTGAATGGGCCAGAGGGAGGGAGAGCAGGACATAAATTTCATTTTACTACAACATCAACAACACTCTGGAGAGAGATGTCTTACAATATTAGTGTCTTCGGAAGCATGGCCATTAAAGCAAGCACACAGGGAATCACCCATCTGCACAGGCTCTGAATAAGAGCACTGCTGTGGAGCTGAAACGCGGACTGATGTTGCTATTTAATGTGGCTTCTAGCAAACTATGAATAAAACTCCCAGCTGACAAAGTTACTCTACCAGTTTTGAAACTTCTCTGAGTAACCGGAGCAGACACTGCTGCCGTCTGGCCTTTTAAGTTCATTTGCGGTGTCTAACAAACAGAGTGGCAAGACAGGAAATTCGCACGGAGCAGAGGGACAGCCAACAAGTGCAGGCATTTTCTGCTTAACAGGTACCACCTATTTACCTGCTTACTTTAACGGAAGAACAGGTAAACTCTAATATTGACAAGAATGTTTCAAGTCATCTCAGACTGTGAAATGTATCCTGTGTCTCGTTCTGGAAATTAAGGAAATTTGCATCACTAAAGTTGGTCTTACCAATCCTCAGGAGAGATATTTTGCTCTCGCAGAGAGAACTGGCATTTAGATGAGATTTCATGTCTAGCAGTTCACAGGTGGTTAAGCAACATGCTAGGACAACCTTTCCCAACCTGGTACCCTTGAAATGTTTTGGATTACAACCCCCATTAGCCCCAGCCAACACATCCAATGACTTAGGTCACTTTTGGACTACACCTGAAGGATACTGGGTTGGGAAAGATTGAGCTATCCATTCATATTTTGACTCTTAGACCTGGAAGGCACCTTGGAAGCTATATAGACTAACCGCATGTTCCATGCAGCATCTGTGACATAGGTTGCAGTTACAGTATCCCTGATGGGTGACTCTTCAGCATCTGCTTAAGTAACTCTAGCAAAGGAAAGATCACTACCTCCCAAGGGAGCCTGATTCATGGATGAAGAGGTAATACCATTAGGAGGTTTCTCCTAAATTTTAGCCAATATCTGCCTTCCTGCAGTTTCTATCTAGTCTTGCCCTCTGGAGCAACAAGGAATAAGTCTGCACCATATTCTGCACGACAGCCATTCAGATATTTGAAGACCACAAACATGTCTCCCCTTGAGCTTTTCTCTCCAGGCTAAACATATCCAATTCTTTCAATCATTCTCCACAGGAACTGCCTCTCAGCTCCTGTTCATGTCCTCAGAGAGTTCCCTGTGTAAAGCAGCACTGTTTCCAGTTTTTTAAAACTCACTGGAATAAAGCTTGTGAATACGGTTCAGCATTTCACTTTTCAGAACCTCCCATTCCTCTTGAACTATTTCATCCCTTGGAATTTTGAGCCATTGCATCATAGTAAAGGTAAAGGGACCCCTGACCATTAGGTCCAGTCGTGGCCGAATCTGGGGTTGCGGTGCTCATCTCGCTTTATTAGCCGAGGGAGCCAGTGTACAGCTTCCGGGTCATGTGGCCAACATGACTAAGCCACTTCTGGCGAACAGAGCAGCGCACGTTTACCTTCCTGCCGGAGCGTCACCTATTTATCTACTTGCACTGGTGTGCTTTCGAACTGCTAGGTTGGCAGAAGCTGGTACCAAGCAACGGGAGCTCACCCCGTCGTGGGGATTCGAACTGCCGACCTTCTGATCGGCAAGTCCTAGGCTCTGTGGTTTAACCCACAGTGCCACCCATTCCATCATACGCTTGGACATAATAGGAAGAAGCCCATTGGGAAGGGGCGGAGAGTACAGGTGGGACAGACCGATTCAGGGCAGCTGCTCCAACCAGGAGCATTTAGTGTGGAGCTGTTGGTGTGGCTTTTGCATTGCATGAATTTCAGAAAGTATATAGGGTGCTTAAGTATTGCTGTTTCCATTCTGAGGACCTGATTCAGCAGTGTGTGTGTGTTTTGAACTGTGAAAGATTTACAGCAATTCAGACACCTGCTAGAGTGAGCGCGGATCCTTGCAATCAAGAAAATATTTTTTTCAATGGTGCTTTATTAGGTTGCTCTCTATGCTGGAATTTGAGAACTGGGGGCAGGCAGGGGGGAGAGCCTTCAAATAGGTTTTCTTTGGATAACCAGAGATGATTTGCTATTCCAAATTAGATGTACAGTTTAGTGTGGCCAACAGCTGCAAAGAGGTCTGATGAGTAAATGCCTGCATTTATTTTTTTTACCTAAATGCTCCTTATTCACTTTTCCATGCCCTGTTTGTCTTCACCTTCTGTGCACTAATATTTTACAGGCAGAGAAGTCAGTACCAACTGAAGTTAGTGCTAATTTATTTTCAGATTCATTTCCTACATATTCTGTACACCCACATTTATGCAAATAGCCTGGATAAAATCCAAACTCCTGAAATAGTAAGAATTTTGGTAAATGGGAATGTTGTTTAAAAGGGTGATATTGCCATGGTGCTGCATATCCTCGAAGAAATTAAGAGAATGAAAAATTTGTGGGTAATCAAAGTTGGGATTAGAATATGCACTTCTAAATTTTAAATAGGACTAACTCTAAGGGCACATTCAGACGATCTTCCAAAGAGTGGTTGGCACAATTGGAAACAATAAAGTTCACAGACTCACTTTTTCTGTATGAGAAACGATGAGCAGCTTCTGACTGTGGTTTGTAGGTTACAACAACTGCAGCTTCTCTTTTAATCCCAACATGGGAAACTGTGTTTTGCACAAATCCTAGTTTACTCATAAACTAGGATTAAAAGAGATGTACCTTATTATTTCAAAAAGAAATAAAAGGTGGGTAGCAAAAACTAAAAGAAAACACACATATAACACAGGGCAAAGATTAGATTAAGGAATCAAAACCATTAAATAACCTAAAAACAAAGGAAGAATGGGATATTAAAAAGGCTACAACTAATAAAATTGTAAGCTCTAAAAGACCTTCCAGAAAAGGTCATGTTTTCACCAAATGGCAAAAGACCTGGTGGATCTTTCTAGATATTGTGTTCTATAGCAGAAAATATGTGTTACATCCAAGGAGAGGCACTGTCTTTTGTGCCCACCAACAGAATTTCAGGCAGCAGAAGACTATAGAGCAGGACTTCCGAAGCTGATTTCAGCACATGGAAGAAAGGTAGCCTCAATGTTCTGTCCATGGTTCTTGCTATGTATTGGATGTGTACACACATAAGATATTAATATGCGGGTGTGCCACAATCTCTGTGATCAGGGTGAAAGGGATTCAGGCTACCAATAGTGAACAGAATTCAGACAGAACAACAGATTCCCAAATTTGCTTGCTATAACCAGAAGAATCTCCTTAGATGTGGAAAGTCAAACCGCAAAGCGTGTTGTAGTTCTGATTATGATTTCAGCACACACGAAAACACTCAATGCATGGGAAATTAAATCTTCATTGACAAAAACCTGTTGAGAAAATAAAATATTGATCTTGCTTGTGAGACTTTTATGATAGTCAATTAAATTAGTACAATACCTTTCCTACTAGTAAAATAAGAGTGCCATTACTATATGGAAATACAGTGTTCCATAATATTTTTACTGTGAGACAGGGAATACCTCTTACAGCACACAGAAGTACAGTTTATATATGACTATAAAGTTAGTTGTGACCCATAAATAGTAGAGAGATATACATCTTGGATATAGCTACTCAGTTCACTTTAAGAAAAATGCCTTGTTCTGCTAGTAGCACCAAATGAAAGTCGACTCGTATAGAAAGTAGTAATTTTCCTTGTTTCTTCCATATTGAACAACAATGTTCTATCATTTGAACAAGTGCATTGAAATGTAGGTTTGTTGTGTACAGAAGGCGTCTCTACTAGGTACTAAGAATGCAGACTATTTGTATGCAATGGGGAAAAAATCTGAATTATAAACTGTTGTTGTGAGTTGGTGGGCTGGTGACATGGAAGAGAACAAAGGGGGAATCTAGATTTCAGAAGTCAAATTTAAATATTATACCATGTCTACAGTGGAGTTGTATATTTAAAAACTAGAAATATTCTTCAGTGGAGGCATTGTCTCCAAAGGGAGTGCTTTGATAGCTATATTGGAGGAGGCACACGAAGAAGGGCCTCAGAAGATGATTGCAGGGTCTGGGTGGCGAGAGATGTTCCTGTCTCTTTATAATGAAATGTATAGCTCCAGTTCTTTGTTTCAATTCCATATTGAGTCTCTGCAGGGACTGAAAATGAATGCATTTTCACCAGTTATAAATACCATTTTCTTAACCACAGAATTAAACAGCAACTGCCAAGTAGTAGTTTGGTTTTTTTTGCAAAGGTTCTAAAGCTATGATTTATACTCAAAACATTTCAAAGAAACATTAACACACATTTCAAAATGCCAACATAAATTCTCTATAGAATTGTGGTTTTGTGTGTTTTACTAAGGTTACTACACCATATATTTAAAGCACTCTTATACCACTTCGGCAGCCATGGATTCCTCCAAAGAATCCTGGGAATTGTAGTTTGTTAAAAGTGACTACACACCTAAAATCTCCAGTACCCTTAACAAACTACAGTTCCCAGGATATTTTGTGGGAAGCCATGACTGTTAAAGTGGTACAAGGGTGCTTTAAACGTACCATTCCTTTCATAGGGACCTGCACAGAACAGCTGCACTAGCCCTAAGGCTAAAATTGTGAACAACATTTAGCCTAGTGGGTTGTCCAGCTAAGAATGCTTAGGATTAGGCAATAAGGTTGATTATTTATTCCCACAGAATAATGCATGTGACCTCACAGTAGCGCAAGAACTGCTGTATTCCATGTCTGATTTCTCTTTTTCCATTGCAAAGGCCTGAATGATTCTTGAGTTCTCCCTCCATTCTACTTTTCGATCATTCAGCCACAGGCTTTGCCCTGTGATAGTGCTGTACCAAGGGGTCAGGGCAGAAAGAAATTTCTTAAAAAGTTTCCAGACAGATCTGCAGCGCTGAGCAAATTATATCAGGGGCAAAGATTTTGTTATGAAAATTGGTGCAATTTGATGATGCACAGGAGAAGGAGTAAACATTTTTAATGATAGTAGTTAGCTCTAAGTGCAGAGCAGGCTGAGGAATTCGGCAGAGATTAAAGAAGATTTATCTGTCTGCCGTTTGGAAAGAGCTCTGTATATCTCACAGTATTTTATGTATCCAAAAATATTTTTAAGTGTTTGCTGAGATGGCAGCTAAGTCAACATTGACCACACAGGTGTTGTATATGAGGGTGTGTGTGTGTGTGTGTGTGAGAGAGAGAGAGAGAGAGAGAGAGGCCCCTCTAACCGCTTGTGTTGTCAATACCACCGAATCTTTTCATAGCTAGGAGGTGTTCAGAAGAACTGAGGCTACATACAGATCAGTAGCTCGAAAAGCAACAAGGTCATTTCCCTTGCTGCATTTCCAGTCACTTTCTTACGTTGCTGTAGACGCTAGAGAGGGGAAGGGGATGTCTTCACCCAATGAGCATTCACGGAAGCTGTCATCTGTGCAAATGCATCAGCTGCCTGAACTATACACATCTCAGCTAAACTGCAGAAACGTTTCCCAAGAAGCTGTAGAATACCAGTGGATTATGGCTAATGTCATGTTGTATTCAGCTTCAAACACCAATGATGGGAGCATGCTAGAGCTGCAATAAATGGTCATCAGAAGCAGGTTTAGGGCAGCACAACTGGTTCCCCTGCACTGGGTGCTGAGCTGAGGATGCTGCCATAGGGTGCTGCAACTATAATGTAGTACAGTGGTACCTTGGTTTACGAACTTAATCCGTTCTGGAAGTCCGTTCTTAAACCAAAGCATTCTTAAACCAAGGTGTGCTTTCCCATAGCAGCGGGGGACTCAATTTACAAATGGAACACACTCAACAGGAAGCAAAACGTGTTCTTCTTCCAGGGCAAAGGTCACAAACCAAAACACCTAATTCCGGGTTTGCAGCGTTCTTAATCCAACTTGTTAATAAACTAAGCTGTTCTTAAACCAAGGTACCACTGTACATGTGCAGAACAGAAGACAAGAGGTGAGGGACACACCAAAATTTGGCCTCACACGGGGCGCCACTGAAATTTAAAGGCCAAAGTTTGTCCCTGGGGTAATGTGCACATAGTCTTAGTTTATTCCTTTTAGCCAGCTGCTTTCTCAGGAAGTCCAGCCTAACACCACGTGGGACCATTTCTGAACCAGCCCAGGGTTGTCTCCTATGCATGGCTCTGCTGAGTCTCCAGCACAGATGCCACCTGCCTAAAAAGGTAAAGGTAAAGGTACCCCTGTCCGTACGGGCCAGTCTTGACAGACTCTGGGGTTGTGCGCCCATCTCACTCAAGAGGCCAGGGGCCAGCGCTGTCCGGAGACACTTCCGGGTCACGTGGCCAGCGTGACATCGCTGCTCTGGCAAGCCAGAGCCGCACACGGAAACGCCGTTTACCTTCCTGCTGGTAAGCGGTCCCTATTTATCTACTTGCACCCGGAGGTGCTTTCGAACTGCTAGGTTGGCAGGCGCTGGGACCGAGCAGCGGGAGCGCACCCCGCCGCAGGGATTCGAACCGCCGACCTTTCGATCGGCAAGTCCTAGGCGCTGAGGCTTTAACCCACAGCGCCACCTGCGTCCCAGCCTAGTCACCTGCTACTTAACCCTTTTATAACTAGAAATGCCAAACTTGAATTTGAACCCTTCTGCCTGCAGAGCATGTGCTCTGCCACTGAGCTATGGTCACTCACTAAGTCACAAGAGGGTCTTGCATTAGATCAGACCAATGGTCAGTCCATCCCCTAAAATGATAGTGAATGATAACAAGCAGTTTTGTCTGTTGGTCATGTGACCTTTTAGGCTTTGCCAGGGTAACTTGATTCTGAAATTTGATGTGCATGTGATAAAATGATGCCATGTTCATGAAAGATTAGGTCACAATAGATTTGTTCACATTTGAGACCCTACTGGTCCCCACCCCCACCTGCTACAATAGATGAAGAGGGCTAGTCTGCTGGAGGCTGATTAAATATTTTGCTTAAAACGATACATGGATGAGGTCCATATGCAGACGAGTTCATTTTCCGTTTTTTCTTCTTCAGAAAATTCATTTGATTTTTTGCCTGCTTCTGTCACTCCTTCATTAGAATTAATTGCTCATTTCAGTTAAAGGCCCTGGATGTTTTCACACATGCAGACTTCACAAAAATGCAGATCATTTGGCAGAAACAAAGTTTGAACTGTCATGAGAATGCCGATACTGAGAATACTTAATGCTCATTCATACAGGCATGATGTGTTTCAGAATGGCTGCCATAATTTTGAGGTTATGATTCAGAAGTGGCTAACAGTAACATCTGACCTGAATTCCAGCTTTTTCGAATATAGTCAGTTACTTCTTATCAACCTTTGATTTGTATAACTCAAAAAAGTGAAGCTCTCTGGCTTTTATGCCTTGCCCATCACAAGCATTTTGGAGAGCTTACATTGCACGATTACAGAGTCATATTTTGAAATGTTTTGCATCTAGCCATAAAGAGAGAAGTCTTGATGAGCTCTTGATCACATGAGCAGTTTCGCACTAGATTTTCTGTTCTACAAAGAAGAAACAGGGTGGCTTGGGTTTGGATTATCTCTGCCACTTTTAATCAAGCTTTTATTAGGATAGAAGTGGTACATTCAAGTTCTCCTTAACTTACATGTAGCTGGTCTACCATTTTTTTTATTTCTATGACCTGTTGACACAAAGTTATGTGTCCTGGACCCAGAGGGACAAAGAGAGAGTCACATGCTTTAGGACACAGTCATAAAGGCCAGGTGTAACCCTGTCCCATTCTACTATCTCCCTGCCCTTGAAGAGTCATTTTCACGGCATGCCTGAACTGCAGAGAAGCTTTTAACTAGTGCTGATGCAGAAGTGCCGGTGGCAATGACAGCACAGGCAGAATAAAGGGGGTTAAGGTGTTTACTACAGTAAGTTTTGTTTGGCATTTGCTCTATGGATCAAGAAGCCAAACTAGCCTTGCTGGAATAAAGGTTAAAACCGAACTTAGGATCACTTTGTTCCTCTAAGGCAAGAGTGAGTGCTTGGTCGGTAGGCTACTACAAAGTATCTTTCAGATTAAAAATGGATGCAATTGTTGTTGTTTTCTAATATTACACATTTCACCAAGCACAAGTCTTTTCCCCATGTCCATTTGTGAATTAAAAGCGGCTCTTTGAGAAGATTGAGCGCATCTGAATTTGAAGTAAATGTGGATTTTGTGACATGAATAGGCATTATTTGAAGACAGAAAGTGAGCAGGACAGCTCTGGCTAGGACACAAGGCCTATTTTGGAAAATGGCTAATGATCTTCTGTCATGGACTGATTTTGTTCTCGCTCTCTCTTTCTCTGCAAAACAACTGTTGGGGATGTCCCCAAAAATCTGGCTAAAGACTGGCTAGCTGGCAAGTAAGGTAAAGCAGAAGCACATGTGTGCCAGACTTTTATAATTGTATTGTGCCACTCCTGGTCCATCTGCAGAATAATGCTGCACCTGTCAGTTGCTTTACTTGGGAGGGGAAAGGGTTGGGGGAAAATCTGTCTCTGTTTTTCCTCCCTCCGGTATGCTCTTTTCTCCCTAAACTACCCCATTCTATTCCATTCTACTTTTGTGATGCTGCTGTGCAAAACAAAACATAGAGGAATAATTCAAATCACATCCCTGGAGCTGGTTGTCTATGGAAGGGTTCACGTTGTGAAATTTCTCCTGTTCTTGTCCTCCTTCTTGAGAAGTTTCTGACAGTGCTTTTTTTTTTACTCAATTTTCCTACTCATATTGAAATACTGCCCCTCAACGAGGCATTCGCAAAATGTTTAGGGGTACCCCCAGAAAAAAAGCACTGGCTTCTGTTATCATTAATAAATTAAACTCTCAAACCCTAGCTGTTTAGAAATAAATATGATTAGGAAATTGATGTACATATCCTGTGTACCCTCCACTTAGAACAGTGTTGGTGAGCCTATAGCCCTAAGGACACCTGCGGTCCTTAGCTCAAATTGCGCAGGTGATGCAGAGGCGGAAAGAGGGAAAGGCAGTGAAAGCAAGAAAAAAGGAGCAACAGCAAAAGATAAAATTGCTGCAAGCACGGCCTTTTTGTGAACTGTGCACAGGTGATGAAAGCTTTGGTGAAACCTTTGTTAAAATGGCTTCTGTAATTCTATCATCACCACTGGTTCCTCGCTTTTATTCCCGCAAAGAAAATCTTTTTAGCAGGTAATATTTACAGATAATAATATGTTTACAGAATTACCTGCATCCTTTAAATACAAGTGTGTCAAAAAGCATAGCACAGTTTTCAACACAATGCAGTTATACAACTCTCTGGTTACTGTATGTAGGCACTTATAGTGACTCAATTACAACCCACCTGATCCAAAAAGCAGCGCAATGTAAAAAGCCACTCAGAACTAGAAAATGGATAAAATTAATTCTGACATGGAAATATATATGGCAGAAGATTTTTCACCAAGACTAGCTCCACCCAGTTTCGACTCCAGGCATGACCGCTTGTGAGGCCACCTCTGCCTACCACTGGTAGGTAACACAAATGTAATATCCTACAGATGTCGTGGACTGCAACTCCCATCAACCTCAGTCAGTGTAGCTAATGGTCGGACATGATAGGAGTTGTAGTCTACACCTTGTTGAAGGCACCATGTCAACTACTCCTGATCAAGGTGAACACAGAAGAATTACCTTTGTTAACTCTACTTAAGTTGTATTGTGTTACAGAAATATATTTCTTTCCAGGTTATATTACAGTATATAACATTAGATGAAGTAGGTTATTACTTATGAAAGCTCAGACCAGAAGAAATCAATGTTACATCTCTTTTTGTATCGACAAACTGCACTTACCCAAATGTCATCCTTCTTAGACTATTGTCAGCTTCCCCACCTGCTTCATTGCAAACCAGGTATCCTTGGAGCCCTTATTCTTTCCTGGAGAAATCTGTGACTCTGCATATCATTAAGGCTTTTTCTTCTACTGCACATACCATTCCTTTTACTCTACACTGCCCCCCATGTTTTCCCCACTATACTCCTTTTCTCTATTCTGTAGGTGAATGTCTCCCTACTATGGTTCACCAACGAGTCTCCATAGCTTTGAATCCATAGTGTTGAACCTTCCAAAGATGCTCTCCTAATGTGCTATGGGAGGGGGAAAGCTATTCCAGTGGCCTCAGCATGTTCTCTCTCTCTCTCTCTCTCTCTCTCTCTCTCTCTCTCTCTCTCCCCCCCCCCCCCCCGATATGGTTTTACCTGTATATCCTCAGGGGCCATTGCACCATCACTTCTTTCATGCTTGCTTGTACTGTACTGTACTCAATTCCACTTGGGCCAAAAGTACCAGTGTACAGAGCGAGCCTCAGTTGATCACTTCTCCTATCTTACTAAAGGTTCCACATCATTTAGATTGTCCCAGACTCTTGGTTTGCCCATAACTTGAGATGTATCTGCAAGCCACTTGAGCTTTTTCCCAGCACTTGCTTTAGGGATATCAATAGGAATACACTTGAGTGACAAGTATATACTGTAGAACTGTTGATGCAAAGTTCTCCGATCCCAGCTTTCCTCTGAGAGCTGCTGAAGAGTTGTCCAGAATCCTTCATTTTTTATTATGCAATGCAATAGAGAGATGCCTAGGAATGTCTCATAGAGAGCTAGCTCAGTACCTCAGCCGCCTTCTGTACTTATGTTCTCATTAGCCTCTACACACACATTACAGAGAACTGGGTAGAGTGCTTAAGCTGGATAGGTGATTTTCATATGTGTTGTGGGTCACCGTTATGCTGTGATAGTAACAGGGCTACCATACCTCTTTAATTACCGTGAAGTCAGATTGTTGCAGTTCAGGAGGTAGCTATTGTAAGAATATCATGTCAATAATGCATGCTGTGAAAACAATATGTGGTGATGATAAAAGCAACTCTTCAGATGACATGGTGATGACAGAACTGTCTGGATATAACATGTTGTTTTCAAAAATGATACATCATAAGCATAAATAATATAGCTCAACTCTATTTTTTTATCATCTGTGTGAAATAAAATGTAATTATCACAGATTTTTAGGTACCAGGTGGCTGGGATTTTCTATTTTACCAGGTGGTACTAGTAGATGTTTTCTGATCTTATATTCATCTATTTAAGTAAAAAAAAATTATGCTGTACCTCTGCAGGATTTTGACAAAGCCTGGTCTCTTTATGATGCTGCCTTTAGCTACTGTACCACGTTCAAGACCTTGTTATTGACATACAAAGCCTGGAACAACTCCTGACCTGGTTACCTGAAATATTGTCTGCCCATATCTAGACCTCTTAGATCACATAGAACATCTGAGGAGAACTTATTATCAGAGGATGCCTCATGGACCATTTGACAGTGACTCAGAAGCAGACCTTTTCTCTTGCCACCCTGTACTTCGGAATGCTCTTCCTTCTGTGTCCGGGATGCTTCTTCCACTAATTGTTTTACAAATCTTTTATTCTCCCAGGCTTTCTCTTACCACTGAATTTTGTAATCAAAGCTGGACCCTGCAAATTGATAATTTGGACTTTTTTATTTGTTTTATCTGTTTTATAATGATGCGGGGATTAACATGTTGTGTATGTCGATTGCAGATTTTTCTTTCATCCCAACTGGGTTAGAAATGTTCTTAAGTAAATAAATACAAATAGGTTTTGCACATTCCATATGTCACTACAGCATTCTGCATCCACAAAGATATCCGCAAATGGTTATCAGCATAGTCTTGACTCATAATACAAAACATGGTGGTACTCTTAGTTTAGCTCTGCACAAACACAGGCTCAACGTACCGAGAGTCTAAGAGGATAACTAACTAACTGTGTCCCCACCCCCCTTTCTGATCACCTTGAGCCTGTAATGTCGGATGGGTTGTCGCCAATGTTTGTCTTACTCAGAATACAGCCATTGACAATAATAGACATGACTCACTAAGGTTTGATCATTTCAGTGGGTCTGCTCTGAGTACAACCTAGCTGAATATCGTATATCCTGGAACCCAGATTCTGCCACCTGGAATGGCTGCTAGGTGATGGGGATGGATGTGGAGATAGAATTGAAAGGTTTAGATGTTGTTTCCACAAACTTATACGCACATTTAACTATTTATAACCGTCCACACACATGGACGGTGCAGCATTGGATGAGGAGGGGACTGGATAAGTGCATCCTGTTCAGTCAGGTGCTGATTTGCTATTCTGTGAATGAGCAGTGAAGCAAACTTACCTGCCAGGGAGAAAAAGTACAATACTACATGCTTCTCACTTTTCCAAGCAGTGCTACGGTCCCAGCTGTAGGATTTCATGTCATTGGAAGTGCTGTCATAATATCTGCCTTGTTTTAAAATCTATAAAAGCAGAGCCTAGTGCAGGGATATGTACTCCTACAAGAAGGTGAAATAGCCAATATCAGATCCCCAGGGAGCAACTTGAATAGCCTCAAGTTTCCAGCTAACTCTGACCTCTCTCCTGTATTCTCTCTCATATGGCAAATCATTTGTCTCCGTTCCCCCAGTAGACAAATTGTCCATTCAACAAACCATCCATAAGCATAAAGAAACAGGAACCTCTTTTTACCAGGTCTCTGATCAGTCCTTCAAATAGTCTTCCATGACGAGTTGGCTTGGGGCTGTGACCAGTTATCCACACATTGCAAAAGTATTTCCTAGTACCAGTGTCACTTGTCAATACTCCTCACTGCTTGAGGAAGGCCAAATGTGGGGTGTTATCCCTCACAAGCGCTCAATTTTTAAAACAAATTCTGCACCATAACCATGAACAGAATAGCCAGTGATTTGAATGTTGGGCTGCAGCAAACAGCCCCAAAGATAGATAGACAGACAGACAGATAGATAGATAGATAGATAGATAGATAGATGATAGATAGATAGATGATAGATAGATAGATAGAGATATAGAGATAGAGATAGAGATAGAGATAGATAGAGATAGAGATAGAGATAGAGATAGAGATAGAGATAGAGATAGAGATAGAGATAGAGATAGAGATATATAGTCCATGGGAATTAGGTGTAGGTAAAAAATTGCAGAAAACTGGCATAGTAAGAGGGAAGTGTTCTGATCACATAAATGGTTGTCTACATTGCGTGACCAGGCAGCAACAGCCCCAGCTCCCAGGGATCATAAGGAAGGAATAAAGACTCTGACAACGTTATATGGAATTAAATTAGGCCACAACTTTATTAAACTTCTGAATGTAGGAAGATCTTGGCTTAGGCCTTGGGCGTGTATGCCTCCCAGCCCCCACAGCCAGGGGGAACTGTATAGTGTGAGTGCTCATTACAAAAACTAAATCAGAAAATGCTGAGGAATAGAGCAAATTAGAAGAGAAAAGTTTATCTATCGATTAAAAATATATCTGGTTCTATATAAATCAAAACACACCACAAAATAGTGGCAGGCTTCCGACCAACTCAGTCGCCAATTCTAGGCAGCTCCATCTAAAGCCATTCTCATATCCCCTTGAGAACCCTTTGTTCTGGGTTCTCAGCTTACGATAAATAATGGAGCTTTCTGTAATAAAAATGTGTCAGCTTCTACCTGCTCAGTGCTTAGCCTATGTATTTCTGAGAATTTGACTCTTTAAATCAGATCTGCCCAAACTGCTGGCAGTTGTGTTGCGCATATTGTTATGAGTTTGGAGAGTTAAGCTGGGTGCCAGACACTTCTAATCTCTGGATCCCGCAAGTGTTAAAATCTAATCAAGCCAAGCTAGCTTCCTGGTGCTGTGATGGTGGGCTTGGTGCAAATGATGGCAAATGGGTGGGGGCCCCTCCCTCAACAGAAAAAGTTGAGAGCAGAGTTTGGCAGTGATGAGACCTAAAGCATCAAGCCCAAGAGAGAGTCAGAACAACATTTGAGAGCAATGTTTGATTTCTGTTTAAGTGCAAGGCTGTGGCTATGGGAGAAACAAGACCCCTTGGGGATGTTAATGCTGTGAAGCCCATCATCTAGGCTCAGGTTGTGTATATGTGTAAAGAAACCATATATTGTAAAGACAGCACAGTCTCTCCTGTGCCTCATTTTCAAAAGGAAACACAAATCCGGGGTAAGCACCCGGAACCCCTGGAATCTCGAACCACTTGGAGATTGGGGTGCCATGCAAAAATGTATTTACAGTATACAGCTATAAAACAATTGGAATGCTTCTTACCAAATAGGTTCCTTATTACAGATGGAAAGTTATACGTTTTTTTGTTTGTGCCAGAGAGAGAGAGAGAGAGAGAGAGAGGGAGGGAGGGAGAGAGATCCAGTGCCCTTTAGTTTTATGTTTAAAAGATGGAGGCCCTTCAGACAAATGCAAAATGGAGACAAATACTGTGCCTTTAAAGACCATTTCTGAGCTTTTCATGTAACCTATCGGGCTCTTGGTCCATTATAACATTTAATCTGCATCACATCTTGCTTCCTAATCGTTACTTTTTGTTCCAATTGTGAGCTGAGGGGGTGGGAGAGAGATGAGAATCTCAGTTAAGCGCCAGTAAAACAAGTTTGCTCTACAGCTGGCGAGCCCTGAACACACGTTAACAGTGCCTTATGGCAGTATTCAATCAAATGAGTCCATAAACTAAAAATAATCACCCTAATACTAATACCTATTATTCTTCATTGTTACTGGTCGTTATGGTGCTGCATTTGACTGTGAAGAATTCACCGCCATTATTACCCTCTGTCTGTCTGAGCACTGAGCATCTCTTTTCTCTCCCTTTCTCTCTCTCTTCCACCCGCCCTCCTGAAATGTGATCTAATTGCAGAATCCACACCTGTTCTACAGTTCAATAGAAGCCGCTTTTGATGAAGGCAGACTTTCAAGCACATATACACACACATCCGTGCACGCGCGTGAACACACACACACACAACAACAACCACAGTCACTAAGGTCTTCAGACACAGGAAAAAAATATAGCATGGGCTGATCAGAAAATAATATTGTGCAGTGCGTGTGCAGGGGGTGGGGGGAGAGAAGCCTGTGTTTTGTGGTCATTGGAAGATTGCTGATGGGTGCATAAATAAAGCATGCTGGAACATCTGTTCTTTGTTGTGCATTCAGCTTTTTAATGTCTTCAAAGAGCAGCTCTGACGCATCACTGACTACCACTCCCCATTCTAGCAACATTTTACCAGAAAATAATAAACCTTCCTGGTGGGGTGCAAAGAGCCAAGGCATTCGGGCAATGCCATTAATTTGGAAATATTTCTTCTTTCTGGGATTTTAAATTCTCTTTCCCTTGAACGCAGTTCAATTTTGGGATGCAGGCTGGCATCCCTATCTGTCTGTGTAGTAAATCAGCCTGAATATTCTCTTCCAACCTTTCTCTTCTTTTTTAAAAAAGATTTTTTTAAAAAGAAAGAAAGAAATGAACCACCAAGTTAAAGTTTACAGACATTTCCCCCTCTGATCTTCATTATGTTTATTCCAAAAATCCTACTCTCCCAAAAAAGAATTGTTTTATTTCTCTTCTTCTAAAATGCTATCGTATTTATTTCTACCGATAAAATTCAGAGGCAGCAGAGACCACCTGACAGTTTAACAATATTGGCTGGTTATTCTGATGGAGTGTACGAGGCAGGAAAAGATTAAAAAATGGGGGAGCCCTAGACTGAGGGAAAGCAGCTTGAATTCTAAAATAAAAATTTAGCAGCATGAATTTCTCTCGCCATAGGCAATGAGGCTACTATGAATTTCAGATGCATCTCCTGAGCTGTCAATGATGTGGAAAGCTGAGATTGCCACAAATCTTTGTAATGCCAATGTGATTTGATGTAATTGCAATTGAAGGTATAGCGACATAAAATGGCAGCTGAGAGCAAGCTGTTTATGTATGTACAGTATACAGAGATGCATTTGTCCTGCTCGCTAGGATCATGAGGCAGATTGCTTTGTAACATTTTCCTCTGCTCCCTTTCTCTCTCTCCTTAGGTCACAGCTTAAAGGTATTGAAATGCCAATTAGATACTAGTAGGCCATATCTCTGTAGACTTTTGCAATGCCATGTAAAGCAGAACCTTGTCTCTCTGATGCTATGGGCTATTTATGCAAGAGTTTTCTTTAAGGTATTTTGGAGACACCCCCCCCCCCCGCCATTCTTCTTCTGATGTACATGTGATCTATACATGGAACCAGGTCCCAAACATGCTGGCTGCTAGAGCAGGGATGACCAATGTGGTACCCTCCAGTTTTTTTGGGCTACAACTCCCATCATTCCTCCCAAATTGGCCATGCATCTGGAGGGCACCACTCAGACTACCCCTGTACTAAAAGAAGATGACTAATAATGACTCTTCCATAGATTCCCTCAATCCAGCATGACCATTTGGGCATGACTTGAGGCAGACAATATTTTCTCTACAAGCTTCATCATCAAGAAGCCTACCCAACATGAGGCCCGTCTTTCAAAAATGGAGACCCTGAATTGTTCATTTTACTCATGGCAACCACTGAGACTGTCACTTTACCTATGATCACAGTAATGCATCAAATCTGAGATGACTCTAATACAATACTTCCGAAGATGAGAAGTAATGAAGAAGTGTTCATTTTAGCTAGAGTTAGTGCCTTGATCCCATATCTTTACAAGAAGCGATATCTATTTTGCCCATTTACACTTTCTGGTATATTCTAAGGACTACTAGTAAGGAGGTGGTGTAAAAGCATGTTCATAACCAATGTGTTGAAAAAGAGAAGCTAGGTAGAGAATAAGGTAAAGGTAAAGGGACTCCTGACCATTAGGTCCAGTCGTGACCTACTCTGGGGTTGCGGCGCTCATCTCGCTTTATTGGCCAAGGGAGCCAGCGTACAGCTTACGAGTCATGTGGCCAGCATGACTAAGCCACTTCTGACAAACCAGAACACCGCACGGAAACGCCGTTTACCTTCCCGCTGGAGCGGTACCTATTTATCTACTTGCACTTTGACGTGCTTTCGAACTGCTAGGTTGGCAGGAGCAGGGACCGAGCAATGGGAGCTCACCCCGTTGCGGGGATTCGAACCACTGACCTTCCAGTCATCAAGCCCTAGGCTCTGTGGTTTAACCCATTGTGCCACCCGCGTCCCTAGATAGAGAATAGGGTCATGCTTTTATTGTGTACTTGAATATTAGCTACTAGAACATCTGTTATGGGGTGTGGTCTTCCGTACAGTGGTACCTCGGGTAACATATGCTTCAGGTTACATACGCTTCAGGTTACAGACTCCGCTAAACCAGAAATAGTACCTCGGGTTAAGAACTTTGCTTCTGGATGAGAACAGAAATTGTGCTGCGGCAGCGCAGCGGCAGCAGGAGGCCCCATTAGCTAAAGTGGTGTTTCAGGTTAAGAACAGTTTCAGGTTAAGAACGGACCTCCAGAATGAATTAAGTACTTAACCTGAGGTACCACTATAATCACTCCATGTTATTTTGTTATGTAAAGTGGTGCTGAAAATCTCTTTCTTCGTTGAACAAAAAGAGGCAGACAACATAATTCCATGCAAACCTACCTCTTGTAAATTGGCACTAGCCTGCCCAGTAGCGGGACAGACAATATAATAATATTTGTGGATTTTATTAAAAATACCTATATTAAAAACATGTGGCTTGTTATGCATAAATTCAGGTGAATGTCAAGGGGTAGTTGAGTAAAGATGTCAAGATAGGGTCAATGATTAGCAAGGGGTTGCATGGCTTCTGTAGGCTTCTGTTGCCTTTCTTAGAGCAGAAATATCAACCTCTTTATTGTGTCTTAGATATGATAGTGGTCTGCAGGATAACTTCTGTCTGGTAAGAAATGCAGAGACCCTCACAAGCATTGCTACAATGACTTTCTTAATGTGGAATTCTTCACAGCTTTTTCTATATATGACAGCATCAGTCATACTGTGGAGAAACATGCTATTGATAACTACAGGAATATGTTTTGACTGTAACTTGACTGTAATTATGCAACCCCTTTTGTGGGAGTAATCCCATTAACATTAATGGGACAACTCAGCAGCATATGTGAGTTTCCACTTATGCCATGGTTGCACTTATGCCACTCTTTTTTGTATCAGAAATAGCCACTGTGTGATTGTCAGTGTTATTTGCAAATGAAGGGTTCCAACAAGGCTAAATGTTTCTTTTCACAAACCATCCCCCCCAAGTAAATGAAGAATCTTATTTTACTACTTTTTAAAAAGAGTTTTTGACAGCCCCCCACCATACGGCATTTGCTATGACTGAAGGGCTTGCAGAGCCACAATGCAGATGGCATATGTGTTCAGCACTGACCTTTGAGGAGACAAATTTAAAGCTTACCACCCAAGTGAAAATGGATTCAAGGGTTGTAATCGAGTTTTGTGCAGCTATTATAGATGGAAGCAGAGTTAGGACCAAACTAGAAAGTTCTTTTATAGTGTTGTTAGCAGTCAGACCTGGAGATTTCGAACATTTAATACTAGGTGTGAGAGGCCTGATTTACACTGGGACTGAGGCATATAGGGAGGGGAGATACAACTTTTTCTCTTGTCAGGGATAATCCTGATAAGAATCAACCTTTCACATGGCTATTGGCCTTCTCCCCAGTTCTCCATTGTACTTAGGGGTTTTTTTCTACTTCCACAGCTATATGCAATGTGGGGGTGTTTAGTTTCCACCAGGATTATGATTGGAGAAGAAAGGACAAAACCTTCCCTTCCCATGCATTGCATTCACAATAAAACCCAACCCTTAGGTAATGGGGCAATAAAAGTCCTATCTAGGCTGCCCCTGATAAATTGCATTAACTAAATGATCTGGGGAAATTCCAGGTGCCTGCCATGTCTGGGAATCTCAGTGTGGGAGAAAGTAGCATCTGTTAAGGATGGGCATGGGTGGCAGCCTACAACTGCAGGGTCACCCTGTCACTCAAGATTCTGGGTAGGCCCTGCCTCTGGGACCTAATGAGCAGTATATTCTGTCTATGGGATGCAGGTGGTGCTGTGCTCTAAACCACTAAGCCTCTTGGGCTTGCTGATCAGAAGGTCGGCGGTTTGAATCCCCGCGACAGGGTGAGCTCCCGTTACTCTGTCCCAGCTCCTGCCAACCTAGCACTTCGAAAGCACACAAGTGCAAGTAGATAAATAGGTGCCGCTGTGGTGGGAAGGTAAACAGTGTTTCCGTGCGCTCTGGCACTCGTCACGGTCCTCTGTGCACCAGAAGCGGTTTAGTCATCCTGGCCACATGACCCCGAAAGCTGTCTGTGGACAAACGCTGGCTCCCTTGGCCTGAAAATGAGATGAGCTCTGCAACCCCATAGTCGCCTTTGACTGGACTTAACCGTCCAGGGGTCCTTTACCTTTACTTTTTATATGCTGTCTCCTTGAAGTGGTACCTGGAGAGTGGACTGGAGGGGAGTTCTCTTCCCTCTGTTCTGCTCCTGGCTATAAACATGGCCCAACACCCTTCCCAGAGCAACTTTGGCCACTTGGAAAGGTACCATAATGCAGGGGAGAACTATTATCTACACTCCTTTTCATTTTCCAGTACTACTCAGCTCTTTGTGATCATTTCCACAGTTAAGGGGAGAACCAGAATATGGCCACCCTAGGAGCCAATGATGGTTTGACCAATGGTGCTGCGATGTCTGGCCCCCCTCAAGGAGCAGGAACTCACCCCTAGAGCCATGGTGATCCACCTAGTAGTCACCTCATTATGTCCTAGATGAGAATATCAAAGCCAGTTAAGAAGGTGATGAAACTAGTGGTGGATGCAGCCCAGCCAGCCATTTTCCAGGTGAGAAGGGCAATCTTTCGCTGTTCTTTTCATTGTCATGCAGCTACTTTGCTAGCCACAAGATGAGTATGAGTTCTTCTAGGGGGTACTTGGTTCTTGTAGGAAGAAGGTCCGGGTAATTGAGACTGCCACTCCTCTGTTGCAGGCAAGTGCATTACTGCGTTCAAATCTGACTCCTCCGGTTTTTGCCATGGCTCAGCAAAAGTAGCTGGACTGATCAATGCAACGTGAGCTGCAAAGTGAGGGTCTCCAGCAAGCAGAGATCCTACTGCCCCTCGGGGAGAGCCTTCTCCCACTCTTTAAGCTCTCTCATTGAGAGCCTGGCTGATGTAGTAGCCATGCCCACTTCACTGTAGCAGTTATTCCCTACCTCATTATGTCTTTTTTTCAGTAAAGCCCAGGGCTTCCTTGACCCATGCACCTTATTCAGGGGCTTCAAAGCTTGTACGTGGTAGTCTCAGCAAACACAGTTGCCAGACCAAGAACCTATTAGCTCTAGCACAAAATACACTATGCAAGATACACGTAAGATGAGCTTAGTGTGCTGGTTAGGAACCATACTTGGCCTTTTTCTTAGCACTTCTTTAGGGCTGAAGGTAGGGGAAATTACCACTGCATCCTGGACTGATACCTAGACCAGGGTTTTGAGCCTTTGTGACATTCATGTACAGTCTAGGAACACCAGGCATACTGGAGACCTTGCCCAGTGGGCAGGGACTCATGGGCCCATCTTCAAGCATCTCCAGTATCTGTCCCCACCTATATGGTTCTCCACTCACCAGACATCAGTTTGCTGGTGTCCTCCACAGGTACTTCTCAGGTTTGGTGTTTACGCCAAGGAATATGGAGCCCACTCATTTCAGATAGAGGCAGCCACAGCAATCCTAACCACACCAAATAAAATTATTTGCAAACTACACTCAGCCTATATATTTCCCAACACAGACAGTTTCTGTTCAGGGCAGGCTCAAAGTTCTGCCATTTATGGCATACTCATCCATGTGCTGCAACTGAGCAGGCTATTGTTGAATAAAAAATGCAGAGATGAGCAATTAGCCTCCACTAAAATTAATAGTACTTACTTCCAAGTAAATCCGTTTAGGATCTGTTAGGTAGGGTGCATAGCTTTGGCATTCCTCATTCCTTTTAATGAGGTTTGCATGGGATGGTTTTTTGCTTTGTTTTTTAGTATATATTAAAAAATTGTCCTATCGAAATGAATGGAGGTTGTGCTGCCGAAATGCCTGGTTGATTGCATCCATGGTGCTCTTCCTAGGTCTAAACAATGCATAAGAAGGGAAGCAGATTAAAGAAAAGAGGGGGAAATGCTATATACACTAATCTAACACACAGCAAAGGCCACTTTACATTCCAAACCAGCACTGCTGGGTAAATTGTTCTACAGCTGGCAACTGTAACTGTTTCCAACAGAGTTTGAACACACTCATCTACTTTCATTATGCTGACATGACTGAAAATACCTCCAGCCAGACGTATTTGTACGCCACAACTCTCTCTCTCTCTCTCTCTCTCTCTCTCTCTCTTAGTGTCAGTCTCTAGGAGCAAATATAGTGGGACCTCAAAACTGATGGAATGATGAAATGAGTATAATTTTTTAAGAGACTAAAGCCTCTGGTTCTCTACTAGAAGGTGCCAATGTAGTGGGAGACGTTTGCAATTCAGCAGAGATATAAATGGATGTTTTAGTGCAATACCTTGCAGAAGGTAGTAAATGCTTTTTATTTCTACAGAAGCAAATAACTTGATGCCGAGGTTAATAAATGGGGTAGGGTGGGGAAGAAGAGCACATACATTGCCGATGACTTATAATCTTACAAGTTGCAAAAGGAGTTCCCATTCAATATTTAAGTGACGTGAATGCCACCCAAAGATGATTTAAGGTGCAGGCCTAATCCTAGTCCCTGCTTGCTGGGCCTAATGGAGTGGTAGAACTACCGCTGCATTGGAAACCCTCCTGAGCTTGCAAGTTTCAGTCTTGCAAAGATTTTCCCTCCTCCAAAGCATGGGGATTGGAGAGTGCTAGCAAAACCATCCCCTCTGATTACAAACTAGACCTGCCAGTCACAATGGAGCTCTTCCCCCATGCCCTCTCCCCAATCTGGTACTTGCTCTCCTCCTACCACACCACCCTGGCGTTATCGTAAACTTGGAGACGGTTTGGCAAACTTAGCGATGACAGCTTTGCTTCTGACAAATGCAAAATATCTCTAAGGAACCCAGGACTCAGATACATTAGTAAAGAAAGAGTGTTTTATATACATTGTAACACTGTGACACCAGATGGCGTTGTGGAGTCCTGTCTTTTGCCAACGCGATTTCCCATAATAAAGTTTACAGCATGTTTTCCTGAAACACTTTTTTTTATGTGTGTAGATCCAGTCCCAGCTTGCCTTGGGATTCATTTGAATCTGATGCACACCTCTCTTAGAAATCACTAGCCCTGGCAGACCTTTCCTGCGCTTGCCTTAAAGGTAGTCATGCTAGCCCACTGCAGAAAAGTACTGAGTCTTCTGGAAGATTAACAAAGTTTCTCCTGTAGGGAAGTTGACCCAAGCTAATGGCTCTGTCCATAAGTTCTTCTTAGCAGAATTTCATCAGGTAAAATAATATGAAGATATCCCAGTGCCACATCCCAACCCCTATTCTGCCCCTTCTCATACAGGTATTTTGCCTGTTATGGATCTCTGCCATCTCATCTAGCTTGGACCATATTAAGCTGTAGAAGTCAATTTACCTGAAAGGCAAGGTTCCTCCTTCTCTCCGCATCCTTAGGCTTGATGTCCACACATAGAATAGCAGACAAACTGTTTTTGGTATCTAAAGTACAGGTAGACATTACATTCCCGTAACTTTCTTCAACAGCAATATCTGGAGAGCCATAGATCCTTCCACCGCCAGTCTGCAGCAATAAAGGAAAGAGCATCATTATTAAAGTTTTTACATGTCCCTTCACTCTTTATAATGCATGGGAACTGAATTAAGATAATTGTGTATCATGGAAACTGTGGGTCTGCTATCAACACATTTTTGGGGTGTGTGTATGTAAGGGTGGGTGTTTTGCTGAGCTGTAAGAATGCTCATAATAATGTATGACCTTTCTCTTCCTTGTGGGATGTCTACGGCCCACATGAATCCCAGAAGCTAAAATGAGATGACATTCCAAAGGTTTTATCCCATTTCACTTAAGATAAAAAGTGGGATTTGAGAAAAGTGTCAGATATAAAGGTCAGTGCTTTAAGTGATCTATATATGCTAGGTCTGCTCCCTGCTGCTTTCACATTCAGTCTCCTGAGAGCTCTACCTAAATCATTCTGTCTCTTGCTATTTCTTAATAGCAATGTCTATCCAGTTTGCAAGCCTGAATGACACAGGACCACTGCAAGAGCACTTTCTATAGTGACTTGAGTCTATTTAATAGCAATTCTTGTCCCCATGGTAAGAACATGAGAACAGCATGGCTGGCTCAAACTGAAGGCTTTTCCAATCACTGTTGCCAAACAGTGTGAACCCTACAAGTAAGGCATGAGAGGAATAACACTTTCCTGTTCATGATCCGCAGGAACTGGAATACAGAGGCAAGTTGCTGTCATATGATACTGGAGGCAAGATGGTAATCATGACTTGCAGTCGTTGATGACCTGATTCTCCATGAATTTTTCTAATGTTTTTAAAGCCATCCAAATTGGTGACCATCACCACACCTTTGTGGCGAAATTATTTACTTTATAAGTATTAAATCTCCCATGATTTAGCTTTATTGGATGACCCAGGATTCTAGAATTACGAGAGAAAGTCTCTTAGTAATACTTTATCCACACCACACACAACTTTATAATATCCTTGTTTACTCACCTTTATTTATTTATCATAATAAAAAGCACAAAACATTGTAACCTTTCCTTATTAGGAAGGTTGCTCCAGTCCTTTGAGCGTTTGGGTTGTGCTTTTCAGCACCTTTTCTAGCTCTGTGATAGATGATAGATATAGATAGATAGATAGATAGATAGATAGATAGATAGATAGATAGATAGATGATAGATAGATGATAGATAGATAGATAGATAGATAGATAGATAGATAGATAGATAGATAGATAGATAGATGCAGCAACGGTACACAGAATTCCAAGTGTGGTTGCAGCAATTATAAATGAATTTTGAAACAGACAGTTTTAATTTTTTTCCACCCTCCTCCATCCTTTTCCTAAAGACTCTTACATGGAATTTACCTTTTCCACAGCTGCGACACAATGGATTGACATTTTCATTAAGCTATCCATCTCAAACCCAGATCTCTTTCTTCATCCGTTACAACCAGTTCAGACCCCATTAGCGTAGTAGATGTGAAGTTGGGGCTTTTAACTCCACTGTGCATCACTTCTAGCTTCCTCATATTGAACTGCAATGTGCCTCCATTTACCCATTTTGGAGAGATCCTTTAGGAGCACCTCACAAATTCCTTTCTGTTTTTATCAGCCTGAATAATTTAGTATTATCGGCAAACCTGGCCACCACGTTGCTCACTCCTATGACATTCATTTGCATAGTCACAAGCTGCCTGCTTCTGGAGTTCTAGAAATTGCCTAGAACTATAAACTTTTTGTTAATGGGTCAGTTTAAGGTAAGATAGTGCACATTATCTCTCTCAAAGGAAGGGGAAAGTATGATGGGAGTAACCATAACTCAGTGGTAGAAAACATGTTTGATGAGAGGTCCCATAGTCAATCTGTGGCAAATCCAGTTAAAAGGGTCTGAGGAGCAGGTGATCGGAATGAGCTTTGCATAAGACTCTGGAGAAATGTGGCTTGTCAAGGGTAGACAACAGTGGGCTAGGTGAACAAATAGTCTAACCTGGTATAAGGAAGTCTCCTATGTTCTTAAATTTAACTAATTAATGCCTGCAAAGTGCTCTCAAATCTGCAGAATTGACGGTGCCTGCTTAAAGTTCAAAGCACAGCAATTCTAATTAAGCAAATGGCTCTCTATCCTGCCATCTTAAAGCAAGAATGAAGATTATAGACAAAGGTACTTGCTTGTTGAATTTACCCATAACATAATGACTGGGGTAGTTTTGAGTGTCTGTGGATTATCAAGGCCAGTTTGATGCAGGAATGACTTGGACTGCTGCCCATGACCCTGTATTTTCAGAGGCTTTCATTGATTTGAAAAACAAGAATTAGTATCTGGGTAAATGATTTAAAAATGTTTACATACAGTAAGCCCACAACTTACGTGCGTTTAACTTGTGTGCATTAAGCATTATGCACCTGGAATTTAGAAAAAAAGAGAGAGAGAGAAAAGATTAGAGGGGGCGCCAAAGGTTGGTGGGCATCCAGGAAAAAATACTTTGGCCATTCCATCTGCCATTGCTCCTAATGCGTTTTGACTATATGCGATTTTGTCTTTAGGCAGAATCCCCGGAATGTAACCCCTGCAGAAACTGAGGGCTTACTGTACTTCACAGTGAAAAACTAGTATGGATAATGGGACATATTGTATTAATGTAATTTTGTGGGCTTTTTTTCCCCTCCTGTAAGCAAAATCAAGTGCCAACCTAGGAGTGAGTAGGACTTCCCCGAGAAATGCAATCGAAACCAGTAGCAGCCAGACGGTTGGGGCAGTGTTGCTCACTTGACTTCATGATGGAAGTAACTACTGCTAGTTACTGGGGATGGAGCAAGGCGGTGGGGAGCTGGGAGTAGGCACAGTGGCAGGAGCACTAGATTGTCTCCACCGCTGCACCCATACTACACTAATCTGCATGCTGTCTTGCCCCTCCTTCCAGGGACGGCTCATCGCGTTTTGCAGCCTGAGGCAAAATGGGAAAGTGTTGTTCTGCTCCTACCGAAGCCTCCCTTGCCTGCAATGTCTGGCAGAGGCAGTACCCACGGGGGAACTGCCTCATGAGCTTCTGCCACCCAAGGCAGCTGCTTCAGCCTGTTTCATAGGCGGGCCGGCCCTGCCTTGTGTTCTTGGTAATAGGCAGCAGTTGGTGGCATTGGGAAAACCAGTTGAGCAGCACTTGCTTGTCTGCCCCTACGCATCAAAGCTGTGTTGGATTTCAGTCATAACTTCTCAGGAATCCACATATTCATTTTGAAGATTTGTACCAGAGGCAATTTCTGCGGCAAACAAACATCTGAGGCAAGATGGAGGGAGACGTGATGATAGGCGCAAAAACCATTCAACTCAAACATTGTTTCAGTTATTTATTTATTATGACATATCATAGGGCAATGTGATATTTCACGCTCCTTAGATACCAGTGTACTAGGAAAAGCTGCTGAACAGAACAGAATAGAACAGTGTAGCGTACAAGAGGATACTTACAAGCAGTGCAATTTTGCCCTACAACAGAAATAAAGTTTACAACTTCTATAAAAATTTGAGAAATAACACCTGCAAAGCAACTGTGAGAAGCACAAAAATGTGACTATAATCTATGTACAGTATAGTTAATCCAGCTAAAATCCTGCAATCCATATTTTGGGGAGATTGATGACTTGAAAGAAAAGTTTTTACTTTATAACCGTGGTTTTAATTATCCACTTAGAAACCTTATTTCTGGCAGCTAATGAATGAATGATACATGCGACTGGTTAGAGAGATTTTTGTCCGTCCCATTCCGCCCCATATCACAGCACATAATACATATTGTCAAGTAGTCTTTTCAAATTTTTAGCTTTTCAAATTTTGGGGGTGGGGGGCTTTTTGCATTTTAAATGCACCAATCTTGTTAAACCCCTTTTGGAGAGAATAGAATAGAATAGAATAGAATAGAATAGAATAGAATAGAATGCCTGGCATGCTCTGGTCCATGGGGTCACGAAGAGTTGGACACGACTAAACGACTAAACAACAACAACAACAACAGAATAGAATAGAATAGAATAGAATAGAATAGAATAGAGGCCTAAATTTCATTGTGCTTGTTCCTCTTTTCCACTGCCTGCTTCAGATATGGGGCACTATTTAACAGAGCAGAACAACAGGGTTCCCAAAACACTTCATAAGAGTCCAGGCACAGAAGAAATTAAATGAACCAGATAAAAATCTGTCTGCCCTTTTCACAGCTAGGACAGGTCATAAGCATGCAATTATTTAGTGAGATTGTGATGAGACAAAATTAAATACAAACTTTAAACACAGCTAGGAGCTCTTCCTGTTGCCTTAAAAATGCCTTGGGCAAAGACAGTACAGCTCAGGAAGGAAAATGTTGAGATATTGCTAAAATAATGTAACTGTGCTAGCAGTTTCTCCTTTAGAAAGCAAGTATCTTCCTAACTTGAATTACTACTGGAATTAAAAGAACAGCAATGTTTTATCTCCCCAAGTCACTTCTCCCTTTGTGTTGTGTGCATTTTTGTTGTCAGAATCAAGTGAAAATAGTTAAATTGTGACTATACAATCAAAAGATGTGTCTTGATACCGGAGTAATCAGTTTAAGAAAGTATCCTTGGCTGTTCTGTAGAGCAGGATCTTCTCTGTTATGGCACCCACTGTTTGTGGTTCTCCCTTCCACCAGCAGATCAGGCTTGCACTAGATTCAGGTAGGTAGCTGTGTTGGTCTGATGCAGTCAAAATATATATAAAAATAAAAAACCTGTCCAGTAGCACCTTAAAGGTAAAGTGACCCCTGACCATTAAGTCCAGTCGCGGACAATTCTGGGGTTGTGGCGCTCATCTCGCTCTATAGGCTGAGGGAGCCGGCGTTTGTCTGCAGACAGCTTCCGGGTCATGTGGCCAGCATGACTAAGCCGCTTCTGGTGAACCAGAGCAGCACATGGAAACACCGTTTACCTTCCCGCCGGAGCGGTACCTATTTATCTACTTGCACTTTGACATGCTTTTGAACTGCTAGGTTGGCAGGAGCTGGGACCAAACAACAGGAGCTCACTCTGTCGCAGGGATTCGAAACACCGACCTTCTGATCAGCAAGCCCAAGGCTCAGTGGTTTACACCACAGTGCCACCCGCGTCCTTTCCGGAGCATACTCAAAATAAATTAAATAATTGTCCAGTAGCACGTTAGAGACCAACCAAATTTGTTCTGGATATAAGCTTTCATGTGCGTGCACACTTCTTCAAATAAAGTGAAACAGAAGTCACCAGACCCTTATATATAGTGGGAGAATGGGGTGGGGTTTCTCTCAGGAGGGTAGTAGGCGATGGGTGATTGACTCAATGGGTATGGTAAACCTGTTGACGACTGTTAATGACTGCAATTAGTCCTACAGGACAAAGCAAGGGATAGTATGCAGATGATTAGCATGTGTAATGAGACAGGAATCCAATATCTCTGTTAAGACCAGGTCTCTCCATAGTTTTCAGTTTAGTGTTAAGTTGTAATTCAGGAACTTCTCTTTCAAGTCTGTTTCTGAAATTCTTTTGCAATAAGACAGCTGCTTTGAGATCCTGTATTGAATGTCCTGGGAGATTGAAGTGTTCTCCTACTGGCTTCTCTGTCTTGTGATTCCTGATGCTAGATTTATGTCCATTTATCCTTTGGCGTAGGGTTTGGCCTGTTTGTCCAATAATGCCAGCAGTGCCCTTCAGCTCTCTATGCACACGAAAGCTTATACCAAGAACAGGCTTGCACTGTTATCTTCCATAAAAAATGAATGAATGAATGAATAAATAAAGGTCCATTTAATTAATTAATTAATTAACTATCTATAGGATTCAGTGATCTCTTTGTCATGTTAATCAAAAGCTTCCTGTTAGAAATGTAATCTTGTTGAATTTATTATTTTTAAGGGAAATTAGCTTATCTTTTGGAATTTTAATTAACTTATAAGGCACATTTCAATAAAGAAGATCTAGAATTAGCTAGAAATCATTTAAACCAATTACTTGGTCCCTTTAAATAGGAGAGTGGAAATGATACAGATGTGATATCTTGCTGAGTTGCTACTTGGACTACACGTTTTGTTTGTGTGATGTGCTCCAGTCTTTGTTGAATATCTTTGTCAGCCTGTACCCATCTCGTGCCTTGGAAATGCATGTCACAAACAGGACTTCATGACAGGATTTCTGGACTTTGGATAGATCGCATCCTGTACCAATGAAATGCAAGTTTACTGTCATCTGTCATCACTTGCCAATGTCTGTTAGACATATGCATTTCTTGGGGAGACCACCTGATCATGTTTGCACTTAAAAATAAAAATCACAATTGCAAATTCTATATTGGATTCCTTAAGCACCAGCAATCAGTCAGCCTATTCCTTCCCTCTCACTGTGATTTTAGCTCCAGGCCCCACTTTCCACACTAAGTTTTGGAACAGAGATATTTACAGAACTCCTACTCACATCATTTAAAAATTGTCCCAGCACGACTTGTCCGTGTGCACAAACTGCCTGGGGGGAGGGCTCTCATAAAATGCCTATCATATCAGTATTTTATGTTTAAACACTTTTTATTTCTCCAGACAATGTAAAATACACAAATGTGGCTCCATGAGGAAATGTTACAAAAGAGATGATAAATACGGTAATAAAAGTCGAACATCTCAAAACATTTCACTGGCTCCATGTTCAGAAGAAACTGTTTACACAGAAAAACACACGTCAGGCTGCTTTATTGTTGTTATTGCGTGTTAGATGTTAGAGATGCAATCTGTCTGCTTCACACATAAACTACAGTCTCCAAGTATCTTTGAGCATTGCTTCCAACAGTCAGAGCAAGAGAGGGGGAGGATAATTTAGGAGGATGTTAAACCATCACTTCACTGCAGGAAAGAAGATTGTCTACAATGAGTTTACCACAGGGCAGCGTTCAGTCGAAGCTGATTGAACAAGCAGCTGGCATGAAGCATCCACACTGAAAACATCTGGGAATTGGTGCTGGCCATTGTGTTTATATTGGCCACACTATAATTCCATCAGAGAAGGACAAATTTCCTCAGTCAAGACACAAAGTTAAAATGCTGAAGGTGAACAAGCCAAGCAAATGCCACGTTGGTTAGTTCACCTTTCCACCCTGTGTTTTACACTTCGTCATTCTAAAGGATGACGAAGTTGAACAGTCATGTCTGTACTTCATTTAGGCTGGAGAAATGTCACGACCATCAGAATGTGGCAACTCTCTGGAAGAGGAAAGAGTAAGAGAATTTTGTTAGCAGCAAAAACAAATTTAGCAAGTAGCTCAAGATACAGATCAGAAGCTTAGCTCCTGAAAGGGAAAGATTTATCTTTGGGTTGGTTTTGCTCCAAAACAAAGTCTCTCTAAGTCCAGTGTTGTGGTTTGTGCATTACAGTATTCCCAAGTCGGGAAAGCAGGAGTTTTACAATCTGTTCTTGAAAATCCAGCATTTTATGAAGATTTTGTTAGCAAATACATGACAATCAAGGACCTTTTCTGCTCTATTGGTCCAGTTCCTAACCACAATCTACTGCCGTTTTCCTCAATCCGCTGCAATGCCCAGAAAAAGCTGTTTAGCAAGAGGTGAACTATTAACAAATCAGCAACTCTTAAAAGCCCAGTTCTTATGTTTGCTTTTAATGTGACAGTGTCAAGTGAAAGTCACAATACTACTTTAACTATGTAAGTTTCACATAGTGAATATTTCTTATGTGTGTATACAGTGCAATAAGAAGACCGCTCATAATTGCCTTGTTTCAAAACACCTTTCTCTAGGATTTTATTGATCCATGAAATGAAACTTTAACTGGGATCATTTCAATTAACATATCCAAAGGTGGCAAATTTCCCACACTTGCCCAGAATGTCAGCAGTCGGAATCAATGGAGCAACTCTATATTTTCATATATGATGTATTAAATGTTTGTGTGCATATGTATACATCAGACCAACATAATAGAGATATTAAAATCCAAAAGCAAAATGTCTTGGCTTTTACATACTTTCGCTGCTGTGATGTGAAGGGTACTGGAGTCAAGGGATTCAGCTAGAAGGGTAAAGAAAAAGGGACTTACAGTACAGTGGTACCTCAGGTTACAGACACTTCAAGTTACAGATTCCGCTAACCCAGAAATATTACCTCGGGTTAAGAACTTTGCTTCAGGATGAGAACAGAAATCGTGCTCTGGTGGCAGTGGGAGGCCCCATTAGCTAAAGTGGTGCTTCAGGTTAAGAACAGTTTTAGGTTAAGAACAGACCTCTGGAACGAATTAAGTACTTAACCCGAGGTACCATGGTATATGCATTGAATATGCGATATAACATTGTACCACCAGATTGCGATGTGGTGCTCCGTTTTTCTCTACCCGTTTCCCCTGTTTAAATTTACAGTGCTTTAAATGGAAACATTTCTTTGATGTGCCTAGATCCAGCCAAGGTGGCTGTTGTAATGGAGAATATTCAGAAGTGTGGCATTTGTTGCAGACGTGGAATGCCACGTATTATAGTCCAGGGTGAGGCCCTGTGATAATCTGAACTGAAATGTTTTGTAACTGGCTGTTCCTTTGTGTGTGACTTGATCTATAGATAGCCTTAGCAAGAAGAAGTCTGAGTGGAAGTCCAGATTAGAAAGCATTTATGCATGTATTCTCATCACTGAGCTCCACTTACAACGACTTTGGTAATGCTCTAAGAAAGGACAGGTCACCAGGAATGGCTGTAAAATTCCTGGCTGCTACAACATCTGATTCTGCTCAGTTTCTTTACTCTGCTTTTGTGGGTATTCAGCTACTCAGCTACTTTAGCAAACTTGCTCCAGACCATTTAGAAGATCACCAGCCTTGCAAGTGAGACAGAGAATCCAAATTATAGAGCAATGGTGGTAGAGCAATGGTGGAAGAGTTTCTGTCATGGATCCTTACAGAAATCTGGAATACAGTGTCATTCACAAACCACTGAAAGTACAAACTTAAATTAGCTTAGCCTCACCAAAGCCAAAAAGAATCTCTCTGATTAAAGCACCTGTATGCTGGCTTAAGTAGTTTTTATATCACTTTGTGAATCATACAAAATTAAGTGGCTATAACTATATCTCAGTCTAGAAGTAGAAAATAGACCAGGAAAGCTGTTAGAAAGTCTATAAGCTTGTTATAAATTACTTTGGGTCGATGGAGAGATATGGAATAGCAACATTGTTTGGTTAACTCTATGTGTGGGTTATATCTTATTTTATCTTTATTAAGTTTTACTAGAGATTTTCTTGCCTTTGTATGAGCTGTCAAACATTTATGTTTGGAAGCCTTTTAAGTACATAGGGCCACATTCCATGCAGTCTGATATGAAACAGATTTCCCCTCCCCGAGTGGGTAGGTTTTGTTCAGACTTGTGCAAAAATTAGGAATAATTTCTTCCAAGTTCCTGATCTCAATTCATGTCTAAACCAGATACAAATACATAATGGATTACTTTGTTCATTGAATAAACAACCCACAAATGCAACTTTATCAAGAACATTCCTGTGAAACAGATCTATAAACCTTCTAAATGCAACAAGATCTCATCAGGGATGTTAGGAGTAAATCTTAATTTGTCATTCATGAACACTTCAACCTGCCCCTCTAAATGAATTATGTGCTCCATCATTGACAGGAACGTAACAGACGACACTTTGGAGATACCAAATGAGACTTGTGGGACTGGTTTATTGAACGTTACACAGGTGTTAACTATAGAAGTGGGCTGTATAAGCTCAGCCTTGATGTTGTGCAGAAGCCACAAAGTCAGTGACGAGCTTGTCTCAGTCTGTACTGCTACCTTAGGACCTTTTGTTATTTTCATCTTGAATGCACCTAATTATTATGTAGAGAAGTTCTATTTCTATCCATGGAGAAAGAAATAGGAATGGTGGTATGTGGTGAGTACACAGACACCACAAACCTAGTCCAAAAACCTGTGGGCTTAGGTTCTATATCTCACATATCCTAGATAATATAAACACGCTGAAGTCTCTTCTTAGCTTCACAGTTCAGAAGTTCAACTGTATTGATAGCAGACATCATACCAATGAAATGGCACTTTCATGCCTCTAGAAGGCGCCAGAGAGGAGTCAAATTGGCCGTTCCAGAAGATGCCACCCAAGGATACTGCACAAACAATGAATGAAATTAATTTGAAAGATCTGGTTTGTCCTGATCATATTAACAGATGTGGACCTAAAGATGCAAGTTATCAGTGACTAACAGGTACACCCACTTTTGTGAAGAACAAAGCTCTCCATCATTACAACAGGCAGGATGGTAACCCTGAACCCTAAAGTATGAGTACCTAGTGTGACCTGATATCATCTTGCAGGTGCAGAAAATAATAAAACAAATTGTTCATCTTGTGACAGCAAGATTAGTATAAATGTATGTATTAGTCAATACTGGGAACATATATTAAGCAAAGTATATTAATAAGCTGACATTAATTAAATTGGCAGTACATGTGTAGGAAAGGTTAGACTCCAGATCCATTTATTGCAGTAATAGTCACACCTGCTTCTCCAGCTTTGCACTGGCCCAAGTTGGCATGGATTATAGTTAGAGTAGGTGTAGAGCCGTACCTGTGCAGATTGCACCACTTATTAAAGGCGCTGATGTTTTAAAGAATTGTCAGTGGAATGTTGGAAGGACAATTTTTATCATGATCAGTTGGATCCAATTTCATGTCATGGTTCTAGAACAGAAATCTTCCAGGCCAGAAGAAAACTTCTGGCAAGTAACTCCAACTCAGCTGTGGAAGGCCATTAATCCGATTAATTCGATCCCAAGGTTTCTTGCACCCTTGGACATTAAGTATAAATGCAGTCTTCTTTTCAGCTGTACTAAAAATGATATGCATGGCTTTCAATAAATCTTTATATTATACTGTATTGCAGCCACCCTCTGAGCTGGTTGGGGGAAAGAGTGATATACTAGGCTTGCCATACATCAGGAAAATTCCCGACATGTCCTGTTTTGGGGGTGTAAAAATGGCATCGGGGGTAATGTTGCCGAATCGGTAAAATGTCAGGGGAAACCCAGATGTAACACGGTGGGAAAAACAGAGGAAACAGCTCCAAAGCTCAACAACTTTGGGGGTGTCAAGAATTTTACTTTTTAAAATATGGCAACCATAGATATACTCAAGGCCAGACAATGCATTTCATGGCTGAGCCAGGATTTAATCACGGGTCTCTCATAAACCAAATCCTGCACATCTAACCCTTAAGATAAAGAAGCTTCATGAGTTTAAGAAAGAGTCTGCCTGAAGTAAATATTATTCTCCCAAGATTTCAACATTATTTTGTTTTCCCCCACTCTCTGCTTAATGGCTGGTTTACTGTTTTGTTCTGCTTTGCATAGTTCCTCTTGCCAGTTTTCAGTATGTTTGAGAGCTTTGTTCCAGACCAGTAGCCATGATGGCAGACTGTGGGCAGTGGGGTGAAGCAAAGAAACTTTGGCAAAATACAAAAAATGTATTTACAATGACGATGACAACAAAGGACTTTTTTTAAAAAAGAAGTTTGATAGCTTCCAAATGGAACGAGGATGTGAAAAATGGCAATATACTCTGGATAGAAGCTGTACAGCGTAATATTCTGTTTTAAAACACCCTAATCTAGTAGAGGTCAAAGAAACAAATGGACATAAGAATGCTCACCGTACACGTTCTGTTTGCATCCTGTCAAACAGAGTAATTTTCTATTGGCTATTGAATTTGCCAGGAATTTTGGCGTGTTGGTCTGATGTTGCTTTAGGATTAGCAGAGCTTCTGTGCTCCAAGAACGCCTGGACAACCTGTGCATTTGTAAGAGAACAGATTATTCCAAAGGTAATGTCCCAGTGCCCTTTCTTACAAAGGCAATTTACAGGGGAGATGACGACCTTCCCTCTTCTTGGAGAAGACAGAACATAACTGAAAGTTTGAGAGATTTGCTCAGACAAATATCTATGATAGCAGGCTATGGACAGCAGAGTGAAACAGACATTTTGTGAAATATCCCCCCACCCCAATAGAACAATGGTAATAACATCTGGGAATAAAACATATTCTTTATGATTAAGGTCAGAAGACTGGAATCAAGACAAAGCATATTGCGATATTTTTTATCATCGTGTATATGATCAAAAATTGGCTTCCATTCTACTTTAAATTACTATAAAGACCTGCTTATTTGAACTACTTTCTTTTTTTAAAAAAAGAAGCAATATTTTTCACCCTCTGTATGCAAATCCCGCAGAAATTCAGGCATCCTTTGACATACTCTGCATGCCCTGTATCCTATATACAAGCCTTTTTTTCTAATTTACATGCATTCAGCTGCTTGCTTTATGATTAATATGCTATATATTCACTTTATAGAGATACTTGCCATCCATAGATTGCTTTTGTGGTTAATTCAAGGCCCTTTTCTTTGTCTCCCATCCATTAATCCAATGCACGTGCTAAAGTCTCTCATGCATCAAGAGAAGAATGCTCCCATATTGCCGCGTATGTGATGCTCCTATATCATTAGCCACCCTTCCTGTGTGTTTGTTGTACAGACTTCCTCTGCTTTCCTTTTTGGGCAAATGAGAAGCTGCTGGCTGTTTTGCATTTTTCTGTTCATCAAAATAAGCAAATTAGAAGCAGCAAGCACCACTGAAGAATTTGATGATGGGTTTATAGGGTGGGGAGTGAGTGGGGGAGAGTAAATTAGCTCAAAAAAGTGCTTAGAGACTTTGGAAAAATGGCCTCATAAATCCTCACAAGCAAAACTGGTTCCGGGCCAGGTCTGTGGGACAATGAAACCGAAAGCAGGTTCCAGGGAATGGGGGAATCCCTCATCCCAAATACTTTCCATTTATACTGGACTAGCCAGTTCATCACTCAGCTGTTCAATAGTATGCAGAAAGCTGGGAGTGGAGTTGTTGTCACACAAAAAGGCATTGCATCATGTTTCCACTACAGTCTTGTGTGCCTTGAAAAGCACTCCTATGGGTTTGGGGACTTCCTGGAGTGACTCTACGGGTTGTGGCACAGGGGGCTGCAGTTGGGGGTGGGATTTGGCAGAAATCAAAAGATCCTCATTGGCAGAAGGGAGTCTCTGACACTTTCGTGCCTTCGCCTGTGAAGACACCTACCACAATGTCCGTTCAACTCTCCCTCAGAACAGATTCCAACAGAGGAAAGGGAGCAGGTGAAAGAAGGAAAAATCTAAATGTCGAAACCCGGCGGAATAACGTGCTGTCTTGTAAAAGTGCAACACCCAACGGGAGACCTGGAGAGCATCCTTTGGGGGTGGGGTGGGGTTGGGGGTGGTGACCTTAGGTTGTGGTAGGGAGCAGAAAGGTGGTTTCTGAGGAGATTGCGAGGGAGTTCTGAAGAAATCCTGAGGGAAATTTGTTGAAGAGCTTCAGGGAGGGGATAGCTGAAGCTCCAGGGGAAGAAAAAGAGACTACAGAGAGAGTGAATAAAAAGAACCACGAACAGAGACAGCGCAGGATGTGACAGCAATTTTCTCTACCCCCCTCTCCCATATAGTGTTAATTTAACAGTAGCAGCTCCACAGTCAGGGAGCGACAGAGACTGAGGCCTACAAGCCTCGCCCCAGCCCAGGACTGTGTAGCCAGAGACAGCTCTGAGAGACTCTATAGATAAATAAATTACAACACACATTCCTCCCCCCACTTTTTTACTTTAGTTTAGGGACTCACCGTAAATCTATTTGAATTACCCATATTGCTCCTTTCCTCCCCCTCTTGTCAAATAATAAATCCTTTGGTTGATTTGATTGACACCCTATGCCCTTTTAAAATGTGTTTTTTTGTGGGGGGAGGGGTTATTGGGTTGTTGTTTTTATTTTGACTATATACTTTGTGGTTTTATATTTTGATTTTGTTCTGTGAACCACCCTGAGACCTCCGGGTATAGGGCAGTATATAAATTGAACAAATAATAATAATAGCAGTCGTCCCCCCGTCCCCCCCCCCGCCCTCCATTTTATGAAGTTGCCACTGGTTTCTTTCCTACATTGTGTTAGGGAATGTGGAGCTTATGGGCTGAAAACAGCACACACTGTTTTGGGTCCGTCATAGATGCCATTGTGGCCTATGGATTCCCCACCTCCATTGTCATATCACTGTGGCGGAACTGAGCCCAATCAGTGGTACCAATGAGGTCATTTTAGATTTTAGGTTTGTGAGCTGGCTCTGCTGCATTTGGGGTCTGTCCTGCTCATTCTGTGGCATGGGGCCCTGGACCTCTATCCCAAAGTCCTGCCCTGAACATACCAGAGCCCAATCCCAGTTGCCCAACATGAAATTTAATCTTAATAATGCAGGACACATCTCAAAGAAAGTGGACATCAAGTGAATTAGCTACTTGCTTTTTGGCAAAGAAAGCACGGGAGCGATGCTGGCATATCAAGGGCAATTGCACAACTACAGTATATTGTTCCAGATTGGAGGCAGAAAGGTTGTTTTCAGAGGTCCCTCCACCTGCAAAATGCTCTCCTCTCTCTCCCAGGTGCCTCCATTTACACATTTTTGGTGCCAGGTGAAACACATCCTCTCAGGTCTTCACTTGTTAACCATCTCTATAGCTGTTGCTGTGGTAACCACTGACAAGGCAAATTAAGAAGGGCCTATTTAGTGGTAGCTACAATAGTTGTTCCTTCACATGTTAAAGTAATAAGAATTAGCAGTTGCTCAGATTTGTCTCTAGCACTGATCAAAATATAGTTGTAAGGCAGATAGCCAAGTCAAGAGAGACAAGTTAGGCTCTGCATGGCTGTTGCCTGCCAGATCTACCTCTGCTGGGTGCAAACTTATGAGTTTCAACATTGCACTGCACTTCTAAACAACGCATAACAATTATCGGAGTTATAGTCCAAAAGTATCTGGAAGACAAGAGGTTCCCCGACTCTGGTTTAGACCGAAGATATATCAACTACGACACTATCAACAGCAGATGTCAAGGAACTAGATCCACGTTCTTCTATTAAAGGTAAGAAAAATACATATGTTATGAACATCATTTACTGGAATAATAAGAAATGTTAACTAGTGACAACTTGAAAAACAATATGCAAGTGAGCATGTTTGCTCAGTGCCCACTAGGCAGGTCTTTGCAAGCTGTGATTTTCAGCATACTACTGGGAATTTAACTTATTTTCTTTACAAGCACCTACTTGTAAGGTCCCTCAGTAGCACAGTGGTTTTTCTTGAGCTTAGCGTGTCATGCGCGTAAAGGCAGTGACTATTTTCCCAACACGCTCCAAACAATTTGAAGCTTTTTGCTAGAATAACAAATTAGTACTCACCGTAGCCAAACCCACAAATATTTGTATAATTAAACAGCAAGCTTAGAAGTCAGAAAGGGGAAAGTGTTCTCCAGTAGTTCATGGCGCCAAGTGGATTTCTCCCCCTATCCTGCTAGATTTAGTTAGATTAGCCAATCTGATAGATAGGGCAACCCTAAACATATTAAACAGTACTTTGAAGCATTCCCTTTCAGGAATGTTTAATTCAACACTTGCTTTGATATTTGGAAGGTCTGAAAAACACTGAAGGTGGTATTTAAATAAGTTCTGATCTGGCACATAGACCTTGAGGCTTTATTGAATTTTAGAGGGTAAGAATAATGAAATGCTAGATTAGAACAAAGGAAAAACAAAAGAACCAAGGTGACTTTTTTGCATTAATCCCATACTCAGGATTCTATTAACCTACTAAGGGATATGATAGCCAAGGGGTTCATTCACACAGTTTGCTTTGTTCTAATTGGTTGTAGGTTCAGGTTTCACATAACTTGCCTCTTGTCAGCTAAGTGGTAGTGTCAGCTGGGTGATATAGTCTTCAGCCTTTCTTGTTGTAAAGAGTTGTTTGGCCAGTTTATCTGAATGTGGTGCTAGCTGCATGTGTGGTTGCAGTGGTTTTCAACTAATTCCAGAAACTTAAATATGCCAGAAAATTTACTGAAATTCAGGTGCTAAACATTGGTGCGTAATTGCCTATGAAGCCAGCACAATAATGCTGTAACTCTGACAGAACATAATGTTTTGCAATGATATGCAGATGTTGATATGCACCATCATAAGCATTTATGTGCTGGTCACAGGACTGAGCTGATACTCATGACTAAAAGTTCCAGCCTCAGTGGTTGCTAAATCAAGCTTCTGATCTTTAACACAAAGTCAGGTTATTGAGCTACTATGGTTCTGAGTGTTACGGCAACATTGGAAATGCTCCATGGTTGAGGATGAACAAATCTGGATCCCTTCCAGTCGGGATTCAGGCCTCATCATGGGACTGAAACTGCCTTGGTCACACTGGTTGATGATCTCCGGCGGGCTAGGGACAAAGGTGAGAGCTGTTTCCCAGTTCTGCTGGATCTCTCAGCGGCGTTTGATACCATCGACCATAACATCCTTCTGGACCGCCTTGAGGGGCTGGGAGCTGGGGGCACTGTCCTACAGTGGTTCCGCTCCTTCCTCCTGGGCCGTGTTCAGAAAGTGGTGGTGGGGGATGAGTGTTCAGACCCCTGGGCTCTCACTTGTGGGGTGCCTCAGGGTTCTGTCCTCTCCCCCATGCTTTTCAACATTTACATGCAGCCGCTGGGAGAGATCATCAGGAGGCTTGGGCTGGGTGTTCATCAGTATGCAGATGATACCCAGCTCTACCTCTCTTTTAAATCAGAACCAGTGAGGGCAGTGAAGGTCCTGTGTGAGTGTCTGGAGGCGGTTGGAGGATGGATGGCGGCTAACAGATTGAGGTTGAATCCTGACAAGACAGAAGTACTGTTTCTGGGGGACAGGAGGCGGGCAGGTGTGGAGGATTCCCTGGTCCTGAATGGGGTAACTGTGCCCCTGAAGGACCAGGTGCGCAGCCTGGGAGTCATTTTGGACTCACAGCTGTCCATGGAGGCACAGGTCAAATCTGTGTCCAGGGCAGCTGTTTACCAGCTCCATCTGGTACGTAGGCTGAGACCCTATGTGCCTGCGGACTGTCTTGCCAGAGTGGTGCATGCTCTGGTTATCTCCCGCTTGGACTACTGCAATGCACTCTACGTGGGGCTACCTTTGAAGGTGAATCGGAAACTACAACTAATCCAGAATGCGGCAGCTAGACTGGTGACTGGGAGCGGCCGCCGAGACCATATAACACCGGTCTTGAAAGACCTACATTGGCTCCCAGTATGTTTCCGAGCACAATTCAAAGTGTTGGTGCTGACCTTTAAAGCCCTAAACGGCCTCGGTCCAGTATACCTGAAGGAGTGTCTCCACCCCCATCACTCTGCCCGGACGCTGAGGTCCAGCGCCGAGGGCCTTCTGGCGGTTCCCTCATTGCGAGAAGCAAAGCTACAGGGAACCAGGCAGAGGGCCTTCTCGGTAGTGGCGCCCACCCTGTGGAACGCCCTTCCAGCAGATGTCAAAGCGATAAACAACTACCTGACATTCAGAAGACATCTTAAGGCAGCCCTGTTCAGGGAAGTTTTTAACGTGTGATATTTTATTGTATTTTTGGTTTTTATGGAAGACGCCCAGAGTGGCTGGGGAGGCCCAGCCAGATGGGCGGGGTATAAATAATAAATTATTATTATTATTATTATCTGCAAGGTTATCATGAAAAAACCTGCTGTTTGAAGGGTCATAGCACAATTTATGATGTAGAGACTATATGTGCTAGTCAAAGAATTTCTAATGCCTGTGGTGTGACTAGGAAGAGTTCCACCATGAGATAAAGATATTTGAATTACTTGGCTGTTCACTTGCTTCCACTTTGGAAGGCATTATGAGAATAGGCCTTTGAGCTTGGTGGAGAGACAAAACATCAATGATGAAAACTCACAAGAGTTCGGGGGGGGGGGATTTAGGTTTCAATATCATTAAGGCACATACAAATCCATTCAGGTTGTAAACATGTTATACAGTCTCACATATTGTGATTGTGCTCACTTATCATTTCACCTGCATGTACCTACTCTAATCCCCTTCCTTTGCAACTGAGGAGAAACAACAAAGCTAGGTTTGGTGATGTTCCAATCTTAAGATATATGCTTTTAAGTCTTAACAGTTCAATCCTATACATTTCTACTTAGAAGTAAGGGCCACAAAGTACAATGGGGAATAGGGTTGTATCCAATAGATTGTATTTAATTAAATTTTACTCAGAATGGACCTACTGAAATTAATGGATGTAACTAATGTACAGAGGTGTAAAATTTCCAGAAACGTTGAAGCTGTTGGGGGGGGGGGCATTGATTGTAAATTCTAATTATTTAATTGATTTTTTTAATCAGAACCAACTTGCTGCAAAGTGAGGCCTTATTTGTGTTTTGTGTCATCAAACCCACTCCTTGTTTTTTGCTGATTTGCCTCATAGTGGGACAGACACTTAGCATACTACTTGCCTCTGTCCCCAGTCTTATGCCCCCTCTGCATATTACATCTATTAGCCTCATTGTCTCCATATGTTACTAATGTAGGCTATTTTGTCTAACCCAGATTAAAGCATACTGTATATGGAAATCAGGGACGCGGGTGGCGCTGTGGGTAAAACCTCAGCGGCTAGGACTTGCCAATCGCATGGTCGGCGGTTCGAATCCCCGCGGCGGGGTGCGCTCCCGTCGTTTGGTCCCAGCGCCTGCCAACCTAGCAGTTCAAAAGCACCTCCGGGTGCAAGTAGATAAACAAGGACCGCTTACCAGCGGGAAGGTAAACGGTGTTCCGTGTGCTGCGCTGGCTCGCCAGATGCAGCTTGTCACGCTGGCCACATAACCCGGAAGTGTCTGCGGACAGCGCTGGCTCCCGGCCTATAGAGTGAGATGAGCGCACAGCCCTAGAGTCTGGCAAGACAGGCCTGAACGGGCAGGGGTACCTTTACTTTTACCTATATGGTGATCAGTAAATCTCATAACTAGAACTCATAAACTAAAATTCTTCTCTTAACCTAAAATTATTTTCAAGAAAGGAGAATACATTATTCTAAAATGGTTTTTCATGAAAAAAAGTATAGTAAACCGAAAATTCAGGGTGAAAGTCTTCTAGAGCATTTATGGTAGAGCACAGAAAATAAACTAGCTGGGGCTTTAACTGAAAGGAGCAACTATGTATGGATTTACATTATAATGCAAGCCAAGTCAGGTCCTCTATAATCATAGACCATGAATAGTCCTTCACGGCTGAATATGAAAAGGATGGTTTGCTTTTCATTCCTGTTCCAAAAAACAGTGGCCCATTTACAATTTGTGACATTAAACCCTGATAGCCACACAAGCTCATTAGCACTGGATTAAGAGAGATTAAATACTATGATAACTCAGATTCTGAAGTCCCATGCCTCCCTGACCATATTGGTTCCGCATGTTCTCTCACGTGTTCTCTCACTAGGCAGAGCTGCTGTTTGTCACTCTGTAGTGATAAAGGGGAGACATCATCCTACTGCTGCCTTTCTGTTTGATAAGGCAACGGTGGAAGCATTGGGTCCTGCAGCCAGCCCAATGCAAGTGCATGATTTATTGAATAGATGGTCCCTCTGATAAAGTTAATAGGTTGTGCTCTTATTGACACAGCCATTCACTTAGGACCCATATGCTTGCACAATGATAGCTGTGCAACCACACACCACTTTATGTTCCCTAACAAACTCTCTCACCATCTGGTGCTGAATGCACCTTCAAACTGTGCACCTTAACATTCAGGGAGAGAGAAACTCTATCTGGGGCAGGCAACTTACTGACTTCCCAGACCTGGGAGCCACTCACCCACAGAGCCTTGGTCTTGTCAGGATTCAGATTCAGTTTGTTAGCCCTCATCCAACCCACCACTGCATCCAGACACCAGTCCAGGGCCTTTTTAACCATTCCCAGTTCAGAGAAAGAGAGTTGGCTACCATCAGTTTACTGGTGGCACCTTGCTCCAAACCTCCTAATAGTTTAGTGGGCTCAAGCCTATTGAGTTCTCTTCCAACTGAGGCTTCTTCCTTGATGAACTTCAGGTGCATGAGTAAGACTGTCTTGTTCCAGCCATCATAAAAACTAAAATCGTTTTATAAGTTATTCTTTTATTGGCTCATTTTCTGTCTATTGTTTTTATGTACACGATTTTGAAATGTGAATAATGAAGTGGTATATACAAGTTGTAAATAAAATAAATAAATAACATTACAGCCAGGCAAATGCATCTGGAAAGACATGGAGCAGGACCAGTCAGTGGTGTAGTGATGCATTTCCCTTTTTTTTGGGGGGGGGGCAAAGCATGGCTGGCCACCATAAATTGAAATATTATGCAAATCTAGCAGAGAGAAAAAACAAGGCACGCTGTTCATTAAAGGTTTTATTTTCTACAAAGGAAAGGAATCCCAAATAGGTGAATAACAAATTTTGACAAAATTTGACACAAATTCCTCCCCACTATGTTGTGGTAGAAGTGGCAGCTGCTGAGGTTGTTTTTTGTTAACATCCCCAAGGACACCTACACTGGTTTTAACCAATTTCATTGCAGTGGGTTCTTTCAATGAATAGTGGTGGGTTGTGATAGTAACAGCCTGAGATGTCTAGTTCTCGTGCAAAACTGTACCCCTGGGCTGATTTCCAGGACTGATGGGTTCATTTAATACTATAGTGTAAGTTCATTATATGGACATTATCTGGAGGGTATATAATCCTTGCCCTGTAAGGCATCTGACAAAATATGCTCAACACAAAGGTGGCTTGGGACCATTACATAGTTCACAATTAGCCTACTGTTTTATTCAGCCCTAGCTGGCAGGATAACACCATCATTAATTTTACTTTCCTTATGAAACAGCAGCACTTCGTTACAGATACAGGCCCTTCCCCGCCCCCAGGAATGGGGACGTGTTCCTTTAAGAGGTTTGGACTATCTACCTGTCCCAGAACCGCCAAACAGGTGCAACTTCCAGATGAAGATAAAAAAAAAGCAAAGCACAACATTTTCGGAAACTGAAGACTTGGTGAAGGAGGATTTTTCCCCTTCTAATTTATTTTTAAAAATCCATACACTCTGTATTGAACACAACAACAACAGATGTCCTAGGAGTGAATGCAGGGCTGTAATTCACTCTTAAGGTTCTGTTGCTGTTCATAAACTGCTCAAGCGCTTTATGACATAAGCAGAGTCCCTCAAGTGAATTACAGCCATCTATCCACTTTGGGACCATACATTATCATATGTAACTGGCAGCCAAGATACAGTTGGCTCATGTCACAGACTGGCTTTGCAAGCAGATTTCTAATAAGGCAGAAGTGAATTTGTAACAGTAGGAGGAAGCTTATTTTTTATTGCACCCCACCCCTTTTATTAGGAGGGACAGGAGAGAGCAGAGCTTCCACAAGTTTCCTAGCAGGCTGAAAGATAGTGATTTGGGGGTGGGTGGGTAGGAATCTCTCTGCTAGATATACCAATGAATGAACTGTGGCTGCTTTTAAATCTTTCACGTCCCATGAAGCCGTCATTTCACTTGCCCTGACTGCTTTGCATGATAATGGTGGAGCTGTACATTATACATATGAAGTGATATGTGGAACAGGTGTTCTGTCCCACAGCAGGTTAAAATGGGCCATATTCCTTTGGGAAATAGACATTTCACAGCAACAATAACAACAACGAAAGAGGGACCCAGATGGAAGATATTTCTGTATCAGTGAAGCTTTAATATCGCCATCTAATAAAGATTTAAGATGTTTCTCATTCTAGCACAGTTTTCAACTTATGCCTGAGAATTACACCAGATACACCATTTTGTCAAATGCAGTGGCATGCACAAATAATTGACCTATCACAGCTTTATCATCAGCAATAAACAAATGCATTTTATTATTGGTTTCCTTTTTTTTTTTTTTTAGTCCCCAAGGTGAAGTTTCAGAGTGTTACACAGTCAGATTCTATAGGCTGTAACAAGGATGGGGAACTTTTTTCATCCCAAGGGTTATAATGCCGTTGGGACAAACCAGTCGTGTTATTGTCCTTAACTACTCGGCTGCAAACCCATCCCATTAGAATTTGTCACAGAGAACAACCACATGTCTGTTTCCTGCACTCTTATTTGGGTGTATTAAGCAGTGAGAACATGAAACCCCCACTCTGAAACTGTAGAGTCTGCACAGTTTTGCCATATGCAGTTTAGCTTGCATGTGGAGAACCAGTGTGTTGTAGTGGTTAGTGTCAGACTGGAATGGGGGGTATCTGGTGTCAAAGCCCACTTTAGCTATGAAGTTCAAAGGGTGATCTTGGGTCAATCTCTCCCTCCCTCCCTCCCTAACCTACCTCACAGGGTTGTTGTTAAGAAGATGGTAGGGGGAGGAGAACCTCAGAGTTCCTTGAAAGGCAGGTTAAAAATTTAATATGTATGCACCGATGAAGCACATCTGCTGAATTAGAAGACTGGGGTCACAATTCCATTAACATGGATAGGAAAAAGGCAATGCAAAATTACCAGTGCATTAGGGGAAGATTTTATACTGCTTCCCCTGCTCCACAAGGCATTATTTTCCCTCCCGTCCAGGAACAGCAACAGTTCCTGGGATGGAGTGTACATACCAGGCCTCTTCCTTGCACAATCATGAAAACTACATGGACTTCCAAGTAGTATCCAACTAAGTTTGACTCAAAGAAGATCAATTGATTTCAGTGGGTCTGCTCTGAGTGAGGGTGTTATGGGGTGTTAGCGAAGGGGTAGTATCTCTGGTAGAGAATATGTTGTGCTCCTTCTATGGTAATTTGACCACCTTTGCTCCCCAACCTGCACTCAGCTCTCACCCGTAGCTCCTATAAGCTGTCAGCATGTAACGGCCACACCCTGGGAAATGGCTTTGATTGACAGGCTAAACCAGGGGAGGGTAGCCGATGGGTCTCAAGCTCCTGTTGAGTTAGCGACTTCCCCTATATGCGAGGACAGGTTCCAGCAGATTGAAGACCAATAGTGGGTCCAACAGTCAAGAAGGTAGCTACTGCATGTGTTGTAGAGGGAAGTGAGGGGCAGATGGGGCTTGTCAACCTGGGAAGGTAGCTCAACTAGGAAAAGGAAAACTGATCCTAAACTTCCTCTGCCTTGTAGCTTTACTCATTCATTAAAAAAGTCTTTGGGAGTAAACCCCGAGGAAAAATCTGTACCCGTTGCCCTGTGGGAAATCTTTGGGGAAGGAAAAGGCTAAGGAATAAACCCTACACAAATCCAGTGTGGAGTCCCTAAGATGGTTGGGTGGCATATTGTGTGCCTCCTTCCAGCAACTCCTGCAACCAAGCTGGTGGCAAATGTATTGCTCTGCTTTTCTTTGGACCCCATCAGCAAGGCCAAGAGGTGGGTCTTTTTGTTTGGGCAGCCCAGGCTTGTGCACCATAAGAAAGGTCACTTCAGTGTTGCTAATGCAGCAAAACAACGCGGGAGGCAGCAAGTACAAGTTACCAGTCTTTGCTGCCACAGCAGGCTCTGTGATTCTTCAGTGGTTTGGTTTCATCCCTGGAAATGCACTCCATTGTCTCTCAAGACAGACAGATGCCAACAACTCTGAGCGAAACCTGGTTGAATACTATCCCAAGTATGTACCACTGCTGATGTTAACTTACAGCAAAAGTTCTTTAGAAGGGAGCATAGGTGAGTTATGTATTGCCCTTTCTTGCCCCCTTGCCGTACTGCGTCTCAGCCACTGTATTTCCTACTCCTTCCTGGAGATGCAAATTTCCCCCTGAAAGTAAATTTTTAAAAACCAATTTTATTCTGTGACCAGGATTAACCCCTACCAGAAGAATGATGACATAAAAACATGTGTGTGTCTTAGCATGTGTATGTGGTAGAGGGAAGGCACTAGCTCACAGTTTTCGCCCATCCATATTGTGCTTTAAATCTCCTCCCCACCCACCAATCATTTTGTAAGAATTCATCATGACCTGGGCTGGATCATGCCATGTCTCACCTAGCTTTCGTGGTGACACTGTAGTGACAATGCTGTCCTAGCATTCTGTTCTGTTGATTTAATTGCCAGTATAACAGCTATGGGATCAGGTTGGGACTGACATTAACACACACACACACGTGTCTCCACTATCAAAACATGTTCTATAGATTATTTCATAGGTCACTAAGTAGCCTACTTTATATACCAAAGTGCTGGCATTGCACAGAACCTTAGACTCAGTGGCACATAAATATTCAAGCGTGGGTAGCCTGCAAAAAATTGTAAAGATGAAATAAGGAAGGTGTGAAGTTAGAGGCTTGATTTATATGAGGGAAACTTGCACTGCGAATATTGCTGTGGGCCTGGCTCCTAGAGACAAGATTTGTTAGTACAAACTGTCTCTAAATATTTATGCTCCGCTAAATAATTGCTAAATAATTCCAGTTCTCAGCTGGAAATTCAGGATTTGGACTAGCTGAAATTAGTCATGGAGTAAAATGGTATATTGGTATTTTATACAGCAGGACTCTTATCCAATGACACTTGTAAGTTTCAGGATATAATTAATATCCCTTTATAAAGTGCTCTCTATGGCCTGACACTGGAGCACTTCTTTGAGAAGTATTTCGTTGAAATAAATGAAGCACTTAAAGGCAATATATTCAGGGTTATTTATCTGAGAATTATTAAAGACATTTACATTTTCTAGCTCCAACTGTATGAACTTCACTGCATAACCTTCTTCGCTGTAGTCCCAATTTGATATTGTGTGTGTGTGTGTGTGTGTGTGTGTGTGTGTGTGTTTGAGAGAGAGAGAGAGGGAGAGAGGGGCGCACTAATGAAAGAGAGACAAATGATTCTATTACTGTCTTTAGGGCACTTTTTCAATGATCCATTTTGCCACCCTTGCCGATAGTTTCTGGGCTCAAGATTAATGATAGGTCCTCTCTAAGGGGTATTTTTATAGAGAGACTCTAGAAGAAATGATTTTTTATGAACATACAGCCATTCATTCAAAGTACCAGAGAAACAGACACAGCAATAATTGCTCATGACTAGGGTACTGTGGTAACAGGATTATTCTAAAATTAAAATCCAGAAACAAAGCAGCATTAAAAGAGATATGGTCAAAGTTGGGAATATTCAGGTAACAAAGTAAGATAAAAAATCTTTAGAGTATGAACCACTGAAAATTGAAGAATTAAGCATCTCTCCCAGCTCCACTAAAGTGAATGCTACTATAGTTAAAATACATTCTGCAGCCTGTTCATGTACTTACATCTTTATTTACTAATAAAGTGAACTAGGTGTAGCAGCAGTTAAAAAAACAGATCTGTTGCTGTTATGTCTTGCATCAGTCTGAGATACCCGACGAGTTCTTCTTTTTCCTTTTTTGCATGGGTTGGCATTATAGGGTTCTTGACTAGAGCTAACAGCCCCTTGTCTTGACTGTAGTAAACCCACCCAGTGGTAACCAATTTGTAAGCTGCCCTGGGAATATTTATATTGAAGGGCAATGTATTAGAAAATCAGATTAATTAGTTAATCTAGTTTAAATAGATTAAAAATTAGATAAAATTTTAAAATTTAGAGAGGAACTTTGGATACTTTCAGGCTACAGCATACAACAGAGACTAATCTTCTGGAGCTGTTACATATATTTGAATATTTATGCAAAAAAAAAAACTCCTTTATGAAGTCTCAAATGCTCCAAATCTAGCTTAATCAATTAAACAAACATTAAATGTGTTTGAATATCTTCTCTCTTTCTCTTATCAATATAACTCTCAAATGCTTTCCCTTCACCGCCCAAGGTGATGAAAAATAGATTCATTTACTCTCTAACTGCTCATAATTGTGGTTTCAAGAAATTTTCTTCCGATTTTTGAAGCCACAAGTAGACTTTATGTGGCTCTAAAGCTGCAGTTGGTTTTCATCCCACAATACTCAAGGGTATCACTCTCCTTCAGGCAGCTATTGTTTGCAATCAGAAGATAAAGGCACTCTTGATAACACTCCCATAATCATGTTAATATTAATACTTTGGTAGATACTTTATCCTCTAGTGATAGATTTAAACAGTTCAGGGTCCCCCGCCTCTTATGTTCAAATCCTTACGAACAAAGCATTAGCAACTTGATCCACAGATCAGGGCAAAGGGGGTTATTCTCACAACATGTAAGCACAGTATACCCATATATCTGTGCAATGGCTGTATAACTATTTCTTACAGAGAGAACATGAATTTTCCGCTGCCTGTGCAGTCTAAGCACCATTTGTTTCCTATAATTTCTACAAGCTGATCTGCATCTTCTGAAGAAAAACAAACATGAGAGAGCCTTTCTGGGACTGCACTACTTTACAAGGACAAAAGGGGCAAAGGTGTTTCACATAAAAAGGACCTATAGATAGAAAAATAACACATCTGGGGAAATGACTGTCTCACTGAAAATGTGCCAAGTCTGAGGGCTTTTTGGTTTGTGGAAATTGACACAATTATCCTGCCAGGGGGATTCTGGAACTTGTGGTGGTAGTTACCTCTGCTGTTGGAATTGATATTTCCCTGCAAAACTGGAGAGAACCTGTTGCCACATCCACTGTTTTCACCCATTAATATGCTAGGTTGTTGGGGGGTGGCAGGGGAGGTGGGCGATGGAGGCAGGTGTTCAACATTTAAGTGGAGCAAGGCCCTATTTGACTTGTACCTCTGAAGGAAATTCATCTTCTGCCTTCCATCTTCCACCAGACATTTGGTTTGTAGATACATTCTCCCCCTCCTCGTTTAATCCCCATAACAGTCCTGTGAGATAGGCTAGGCTGAGAGACAAGGTGAGCTTCACGGCCAAGTGAGGATTTTAATCCTGGTTTCGCAGGTCCTAGTTTAACACGCTGACCATTAGATCAAACTGTTCAACAGCCTGCTCAATAATCTGGTCCTGGTCAAAAACAGCTTCAATTTCAGTCATCAGAAAGAAAACTAATCAAGTGTGAGACCAACTATAGATATTCTTGACTGTTCTGCAACTATTTAGGGGAGTTTTTAATGTTTGAAGTTTTATTCTGTTTTTAGTCCTCTGTTGGGAGCTTTCCAGAGTGGCTGGGGAAACCCAGCCAGATGGGAGGGGTATTATTAGAGTTTAAAAACCTTTTGGATAGGAGATGGCATGGCAGAACACATGGAAGCAGTAGCTGATGGAAACTAATAGGTGCTGAATGAACAGACAGGGCAAGGAAGATAACAGGGCAAAAAGAAATAGGCTCACTGGCAGATGAGTGGAGGAGCTTCTTAAACCTGACTGTAAGCTTATAAGTAGATCTGATGCACTTAGGCCTGCAGATTAAAATTAGCTAATATATATATATATATACAGCCATATTCCATACCACTTTTCGTATCAGGATAACAACATCACAGCCTGTGGGGCTATCTGCTTCTAGAAGAGGTGACTACGTTATTAGAGAGCATTCTTTGTAGTGCACCCAAAAAGCAGGTCTCTGTTTCTTCTGGTGCCTGGTGTGTATATTGATGTTGGTATACCCCCCCAAAACCTCTGCTGAGCCGTGTACAAAATTCCAGCTGTTTGGCATTTAACCAGGTTTGTGTTTCCGTCAGGACAATAAGGCACAGTGGAGACTATAGAAGGCCTTAGTGTCTTTTGGATATATGTTTTATTTACACATATATAACCAGAAGCTTTCAATGGAGGGGCTCACAGCAGCAACACCCAAAAACGTGCTAGCTTACTCCATAGTAGCAGCATCAGCATCCTTTCTGTGCAACCTCTTTTGATGTGCAGGGCACATCACAACCTAACTGTTCCTCTTTGCTTCCTGGTTACTTCACTGCCAACCCTCTTCACTAAACTAAACCCTTTTTATATACAGAGAAAGGCAGGGAGGATTCCATTCATTTGTATTCTAAAACCCATTTCCCTTTGGTGCTTTGAACTCCTCATGGCTAATCCCCCAGGTGGTCATCTCACAAAGAGATTTGGACTAGGACTTCAGTGTCCAATACGCAACCTAGGAAGTGTGCCTGCTTAAATAGCTTTTACATGTGCTAAGAACAGAAGATTACACTGGTCAACAACAAATTTGTTGTCTGCATTTTTTCAGTTGATTTAGGATGAATCTGATGTGCTGAATCCAAAAATCACATTGGTTTTGCTCAATCAGGTCAAGTTTTTGAGCTATGGCCACATGTTGTTTTTTTACGTTTTTGTACACTTGTGTGGTGCATTTTAGAAGAAGTTGGTGGGGGTAAAATGCCATGTCGAATAATTGTTTTGATTGGAAATGATTATTTTAATGACAAGAAGTATTCAGGTCCGATAGTTCTGGGTGATTATGTCGAAAAGGGATCAGTTTGAAGTCATAAAATCTTGAAATCTTCCATAATTTGGTGCGGCAAAGCATAAAGTTGGGGGATCAAAACTAAGTTAATCCTGATCTTCAATCAGCACATCGTCCTGTAGCTCATTGTGATGAAATTCCAGTGCGTATCTTCGGAGAACTTCCTGACATTAGTGACGAAGATGCCTCCAGTGTTGAAGGAGATGAAGAAGAAGAAGTGGTTCTTGAAGATGATGCTCCACATCCATTTTCCCAAAAGGAGTTGAATGATCTAGTTCACGACCTCAGCTTGTCAAAGGACTCTGCCGAACTGTTGGCATCCAGATTGAAGGAAAAAAGCCTCCTCTCTGACAGTGCTCGCATCAGCTTCTTCCTCAACAGGTATCAAGAGTACCTCCGTTTTTTCTCGGAAGAGAAGGACTTGGTGTACTGTGCAGATATTGCGCAGCTTCTGCTCAAGCTTGGAGTGCCACAGTACGAACCCAAAGATTGGAGACTGTTCACTGACAGCAGCAAGCGATCACTGAAATGTGTTCTGCTACACAATGGCAACCAGTTTGCCTCTATACCCCTGGCTCATTCGACTACACTGAAGAACTATGAAGCGGTGAAGTATGTGCTGGAGAAAATTGGTTATGATCAGCATAAGTGGTTTATTTGTGTTGACCTGAAGATGGTGAACTTTTTGTTGGGACAACAGTCTGGCTTCACCAAGTACCCATGTTTTCTGTGCATGTGAGATAGTAGGGACCATCATTACACAAAGAAGGACTGGCCTGTGCAGGAGGAATTGGTGCCTTGCAAAAAAAAAAAAAGGAACATCATCAACGGGCCTCTGGTGGACAGAGACAGAATACTCTTCCCACCGCTGCACATCAAGCTCGGCTTAATCAAGCAGTTCACCAAGGCTCTGGGCAAGGATGGTGACTGCTTCACTTACTTGTGCCAGGCTTTTCCAGGATTGACCATAGAGAAGTTGAAAGCTGGCATCTTTGACGGTCCTCAGATCTGTCAGCTCATCAGAGATCCAGAATTCGGAAAGTCAATGAACGAAGTGGAACTGGAAGTGTGGAAGGCATTTGTTCTGGTAGTGAAGAACTTTCTTGGCAACAATAAGGCCAGAAACTACGCAGAACTTGTCAACAACATGCTGACTGCTTTCAGAAACCTGGGCTGCAACATGAGCGTCAAGATGCACTACCTATTTTCACATATGGACTGGTTTCCTGAGAACCTGGGTTTAATGAGTGACGAGCAGGGGGAGAGATTCCATCAGGACATAAAAGAGATGGAGACCAGGTATCAGGGTCGCTGGGACGCAGTCATGATGGCTGACTACTGTTGGACTCTGAAGAGAGACCTTCCTGCTGCTGAGCATTCCAGGAGTTCCAAGAAACAGAAGTTCAAGCCCTGAAGTTTGAAAAATGGTTAAGCAACATGCAATTCACGTGTACTTACCTTTATCAATGCCCACCATTCAGTTTACAGTAAACCTGACCTGATGGAGAGAAACGGATGCCATTTCCTGATTCAGTAGTGCAAAAATACCCTAAATCAGTTGTAGAAATCTAGACAACATTCAAAAAGTAAAAAATTGTTGCCCAGTGTTATTAGTGGGTAATGCCCTATTACACACTTGGGTCTGCTATTTCCTCTAAGGAAATTAGCTTTGACACCCCCTAAATTCTACCCCTATAAATCTATAACAATATGATAATCTCTAGCAAACACTATAGATACCTCAGATTGTCTTTTCTTACTCACCAGTGTTATTCATGTGCTGTCTGTGTTGAGTGACACTTGCTAACCCACATCCACATTACACCCTCATCAGGTCTCTATATCAATTTCACTGTGCCAGGGTTGCTAGAGATATGGCAGTGGGTGCTATCAGTTTGCTGAAATAACAACTGATTTTGTTGCTCACTTTCCTAATTACTTGCATACATATTGAATGAGACAACCAAACCTCCTTTTGTCAATCTGCCCTAAAATACTTGGTTTATAGGGGTTATTGGCAATCCTATGGCTCTACCACTCGAGATAATACCAATTCCACCCACAAAGTGCTCTGGTGCAGTGCTCTAGTGTCCTGACCATCTGTTTTGTGGAATGTGATAAAATCTCTTCTATAGGGCCTCAGTTCTAAACATGACTTCATAGCACTTCAAACCACACAATCTGACAGGATGAGTGGCACTGCTAAAAACCTGCAAGTGAAGCTTATTTTTAAAATGTTGGGGCTATTCCAGTAATTACATTTATCTTATGACAAAGACAACTATGATGTGTGAAATAACTGTCAAGATCAAGTATAAAGGAATGCAGAATTCATCAATAGGGGCATGCTGATAAAGTAATTACCTTATTATTTGGTGAAAATGACCTCATTTGATATTGATCAGTTGGCCTTGATAGACCCACAAAGTGAAAACTATGTAGAAGGTTGAGTGGAGATCTTTTGGTGTACAGCAAATTTTCTGTCTGAACTTTGCTCAGAGGAAAGTTGAGGTTGTTAAGTCGTGTACTGGAAGTCATATACTGGAACATGTCTGGAACTCTTAGGAATATTCATTTCTGTTTTAGTGGCATTGACCTGCTTCAAAATTAGTAGGAAACCATGGTTTCCTCCTCTGTGAACAAATCTACATATGCACTCTCCCATCTGCTTTCTTTTTCTTTTTTATGTCAGAAGAGGAGCTTTTGCTTTTAAACTAACCACCGTTTCCCATGTTACTCAAATCCAGGGAACTGTGCTTAATTTCAACTAAGGTTAGTAAGAACAAGCCAGGATCAAACCTTAATTTCTTATCGCTTTTGAAGGTTACTAGGACTACAGAGAGTTCACAAATAACCTGATTGTAATGGTTTACAAGTACCCAATGTATTGGTGGAACTATAGCTTTGGATCTATAGTGGACAATTGAGAATATCCAGTATTGTGAACTAGAAGTTAAAAACATACATAGCAATCAATCAACTTTATGGTCACAAATAAGATAGTGTTGCCCAAAACTAGGACATGTCAGGAATTTTCCTGACATATGGCAAGCCTAGACTAAGATCCTTGTCCATTGGGAGGCTATTTTTGTGCCTTCCTATAGTGAATATAAAGTGTGCTTTGCTGTTCAAAACAGCTGGTGAGCATTCTTTTGTGATCTTTGTCCCTATTCTATAGAACTTGGTCCATTATTTCCCATTTCCAAGAAATATTGTGTGTCCACAGTCTTTTAAAGTGACATTTTTGTCAGTTTTTTAACTTTGATTTTCAAACTGTCCAAGTTACTTAATATGTAACTCTTTTGATTACTATTACTATTGTATTACTATCGTACAGTATTTCAATATTCCTAGTTGGGTAGGAATGCCAAATACAGTGGGCCTGCCACTTACGTGTAATTTACTTAGGCGGTTATGACTGAAAAATGAATGAATGGAGAGCAAGGAAAACCCATCACAGAGAAAGCTTGTTAGTTCCTCTGCCTTGCTTTCTGGGCTCTGAGAAGGTCACATGAGGGAAAGCCACTTGCATGACCTGGTAAATGAGGCAGAGGGCTTGGCCTGCTCTGGACAAGTAGGGATGGTCATGCAGGGGGTGGTTCCAGGGGCTTCCTAGCTTTTCATGATTTTGCTGTTGTGCATGAACCCTTGCATAAGTGGCAGGCCCACTGTACTATTATTTGTGTATGTGTTTGTGTATTCAGATTAAATCTGTGGATTTCTATATTGTATGCTTCCATGTGTAAAGGATTTAAAATTTAAGAGTTTGGATTCTGGGTGGCAACTGAACCAATAAGACAAAATAGAAAGCTACAGTAATAAACACAGGCACAACCTCTTAATTAAGGAATATGGAATATAGCACATCAAAGGGAAAACTTTTACCTATTATTAATTATGACAATAATTTCTATCTCATAACATTTCACATAGCAACTGTCACCAAGAAGATCTACATTTTGAGCTGATGGCACATCTATCAGTTTTTATCCACACAGACACAGACACACTTTCACACAGAGCTTATTACTATTTCATCTTCCCTTCCATCAGCTTTCTAAAATCTTGATTCCACAAGACGGTGAAATATGGGTCTACCTTTAAACATATGAATCAGCCCAAATGCTCCAAGAATTAGACAGAGACACATTGAATTGGGGCCCCAAACTCTATATGATGTACTCACTCACTGCCCTTCTATTTAAGTGTAGGTAAATTATAATAGCTTCGCAGTGCTTAGCGCATGTAATAACTTGACCTAGAAAACATCTCTTTGGCAAGTTCCCACAGAGCATTCTTTATTATGAACTTTATTAATAAATAAGTGCTGTTATCAGTCTTTGATCATGGCTATCTTTTAGTTGAAGTTGATCCATCTCCATTATTCACAGTTGTGAAATTGCTTGGATTGCAAAACAAAGTATTTGATGAGGAGTCATTACAAGACATGAGAAATTAAATGACACTTCAAAAGTTACATGTAAAGTAGAGTGAACTGGGTAGCCTATATTGATAGGAATCTGATTCTATAATTTGGCATCATAAAAATAGCTTAAATCGGAGGCTAACAGCTAAAGCCCCATCTTACAAGACAAATGGATCAAAGGTGGTCAGTTCTTGCCCTGTTCCCTCTAAAACTACAGTATGACAAAGGAATTGGGGCCAATCCAAGTGGCTGGCCCAGGGATTCCCCAACTGCTGGCCACCTAGCCCCAGCATTGCTCCTTGGGGATGAGATTCTGCCATGATGCGCTGCAATAGCCAGCCACCCTGTGACTGGGTAAACAGCCATTCCTAGACTAAGGGTGTGCATGGCTTTGTTGAGTAAGGGGAATTGGTTTTGGCAACCAGGATTCTCTTTTAGCTCAGAACTTCCTTGCTTTTGTTGGGTCTCCCCACTTTCATTTTGACTCCTCTTTCCCCCACCATTGAAGATACATGCATACATATGTAAACACACATATGGACAAACAGTCATTTATTGCAGAGAATCCGTCTGTAATTTTTTATGTAGAGATGTTTTAACTGTTCTTGGTTGCTCATTCACTAATTAGGCAGTTCAAGACAGCTTTGAAAAAGACAACTACAACTTTTCTTTTCACTTGCGTTTTTCATTGTCATTCTGAATGTTTGACAACAATGCCATCCATAATGCATACATATCAACAATGGGATGAGAAGTAATACTTCAAAACAGTGATTATTAGAACAAACTGCAAAGTTTATGAGGAAAATAGTCTCTTCTCACAAGTCTTATATCAAAGCATAGCCAGAGACCGAATAAAAAGAATTGCTGGTTGCTGAACTCTAGCGCAAGCCTCTAATAGAGCCACACTTAAAACAGCCCTTTGGGTATTAATAACTGCAGCAGAAATCCTGCAGAGCTGGAATAGGCATCTCTCAACTAAATTGCTTCCGCAAGAGAACATCACTGCTGGAACTCTGTACTGATGTAGAAGACCCAGAAATTGGTACCTAGGAACAGGCACCTGTGCTGGTCTCCTGATGAAGTTGAAACAAAGGTGAGCAAGAAGAAAAATGAGTTGAATATCATGAATACCTCACACTATAACAGGATTACAGATCCATCACAGCCCACCTGACCATGTAACCTTACAGGGTAAGGTCTGATAACCAATTTCTTTCACAAATATGTTTATCAAATTATTTATTACTTTTCTACCCAAGGGGTGGGGAACCTCAAGCCCTGGGGCCAAATGAGGCCCTCTGGACTTCTCTTTCTGGCCCTTGGGACCTTCTCTAGGCCATGCTCTCCTTGAGGTTTTTTTAACCCAGATTTCCCTGACTTCGTATACACTATGTTGGTTATGGAAACAGGTCTGTAAACACAGCTGCTCTAGCAATTTAGTGAATTACTGCCACTGTGTAAAGCAATACACAGGAAAAAGGGGTGGTTGTTTCAACTGTTCTCCGGCCATATACCCTTGGGGTTATTAGGTGCTTGGCATGACTTAACAGCCTGCTAGGGCAGCCAATAACTGATCTTGGGGGACTGGTAGTTATTTTTCTGATATCAGGTACTGTAAATTGGGCATTTATACCTGAGGCAATTAGTGCTTTTACAAATCAATTGCAAGCAGCAAGTTATAAACTGATTTTAATGAGCAGCTACTGCTACCGCAAAAGACGAGGGTTTACAACAGTCATACTTTAATAGAAACGAAACAGAAACAAAATGTACTTACCCTGAGTGGCTTCCATTGTACATGAGATAAAACAAGTACACTTCCCTCATTGCCCAGCCCTGAGAAGAATTATTTCCTAACTAAACAAACTTGTTTATTTATTTAGTATTTAACTTATTGCAAGTCTCTCCTGAAACATTATGGACCAATAACGATGCTAAAACCAGGAATTAAACACTCAAATACATAAAGGATCAACTAAACTATGAAGATAGATTCAGAGACAGAGGGGTTGATGCCCCCTATTTTACCCCTATTTTTAGGGTTTCCCCCCCTAAAAATAGGGGAAATGGACAGTGAGAGACTTCAGTATGAGAAGCAACTGCGTCAACAGGGACCCTATCTGAATAATGCAACAGTTTGGTGCTAAATATTTTTTACAAATGCCATTTTAAGTGTCCAAAGTATCTTTGCAAGAGAGGAGGCTGGAAAGAAAACCATAATTTGGCCACGCCTCCATAACCTCATTGACCACATCCCTGTGACCTAGCCACCCACCGGGTCTAGTCCACACCAGATATCACTGCTGGAAGATTGTATGTTGTCGAAATAGATTTGAACACACAATCAGAATTGCTTGGCTCCTTCAAAGCTGTTGCATTCCAGCTGAAAACCTGCTCTTCAGAACAACTATGGATTTGCCTCAGCAGCCTCTTGGGCCTACTTAGTTACTCAGTCATAAGCAGAGAAAATCTGTCAATTGTCTTTAAGTAAATGACTGTTGGCTCATGGCAATCGGAAAGGTCAAGATATTTGAGACAAGCAACCAAGGGACAATTCTGAAATGAAGCTAAGATGATTTCAGTATATAATCAGGCAAAAAATAACTAGACTGTGGGCCAGTTCTAGCCCTGTGAAGATAATAACTGTTCTGTTATTGACTTGCTGTCATAACCTGTGCCATTTCACAACACTGGAATGGTTGGACAGCACTTCATTGGGTACCCTTTGGGTTTATTTTTATTTTGTTAACCTTCACCGTAAAGTTCCAGAGTGAGTTACTTGCAAATCTCCATTTTCGGTGTGTGAGTTAAGTCCTTTGACTTTGTTCTACTGCCGCTGAGGACAGTTTCCAGTCTTCCAGCAGTAAACAACAGGTTCTGCACATTTCCTAAGTTGTCTTTTATTTATATTTTAAACCAAATGAAATAAATGTAATGAACAGATGTAACATAATATGTTAAAATGTTTTTTGAACAAAAAGTTCATTCCAGTAATTTATAAAATTGTTGATTAAGAAATTCAGTATTAGAATTTTTCAGCCTATTCTAAGTTTTTACCATGAAATCATATGTAATATATTTGCAAACCCACCCCCCTTTTATTATATCACAGATGACATGAAGTCACAATTCACAAGCAATCTACATCTGTAATGATGAGAGGTTTTTAACTAGAACAAGTCCAGTTTTTATAGCCACTGCTAATCACAATCCCATTTTATCTTCACCACATCACAATTATTTTCTTTAGTGAATCTCATCTGGCCTCCATTACTTTTGCTTACTTTTCTGGTTATCTCTTGCTTGCTTTCCTTCTTTGAAGGTTTTTCTTCTGTGTGTGTTATGCTTGGTAAGCTAATGCCATGTTTGATTTTGTCAGATTCTGGGTGGTTTTCCTCATTGTTTCTGCATATCTAAGAGATTTATGTTCTGATTGTACACATTCCTTTTGGACCCAACATCAAATAGCTATAGATAAGCTCTGTACAACAGTAGCCCTGCCTGTCATTGCATGTAAAGTGTATTTCCCATTTGTGGCATTTGAACTTAGAGCAAGTAGCGATCCAGAGAGAGTTAGTGATTTCAGCTTAATTGGAGGAGAGGATGTTATTCTTCTGCACCTCTTTAAGGGATTTACTTGTTGGCTGGCATTCATATTCCAATCACAGGCCCAGCCATCTTTGCAGGTGCCGATGGAGGCAGGGAGCTAATTGACATGTAGCTCTTCACTTGGGAAGTGCATTGCCAAGAGGTAGGAAGGAAATACAGGTCGTGTTTCTGCAGCTGAGCTCCAGTGGGAGAAAGACTTCATGGGCATCTGGGCTCTTTAGTAGACTTCACCATCACCAATATATTCCATGGAATTGAGAATCTGTACATAGCATAAAAAGCTGCTTTCTCGCTAAGACTGAAACAATTGAGCAGGGGACACCAACTTTCCAATATACTATCTGCATGTATTGGATATTTTCTTATTATTCCCTTACTGTAGGGCTATACCTTGGTTTTAGTGGAAATGAACTAGGCTTGAGTTTGATTAAAACTGCATATTCATCTCTGCACAGACACAACACAGGACTCCTCCAGCGCCAAGGAGAGGCCCATCCTTGCAGGAGAGAAGAGAACAAACATTTTCACAGTCTAATCAATCTTGTGGAGCAGATGGATACAGTAATTAGTGCAAAAATAATTTTGCCAAGAGTATTAACATTTCTACCGTTTATCAGAAAGGGGGTGTTGTCTTTGGTCAATAATTTCTTGATTATTGCAAAAACATTTATATTTGTTGACGAGTGCGTGGAAACCAGGAACGCGCTGTTTTCTGACCCAGATGCTGTTTTGTGAAGGAGGGCTGATGGTGGCAGCCCAGGAATTTTTAAAGAAATGACTGTTTTTCCTCAAGCTCTAACTATGCAAAGCCATAAATATATGGACAGTATTTGTAGAGCATGTGTTTATTCCATTGTGCTAATCATCATGATATTTGGGTGCCTGTGACGACAAAAAGTGAAACAAATGAGTATTGCCAATTCTTGGCAGAACCCAAACCCACCCTTTTTCTCCCCACTGATGATTTAAATACCATGGCAAGAGCCTCATGTTTTTAAAGGGCCTAAGCAGAATGCTAACCCACTAAATTAAAACATGGTTTTCAATACATAGGGATAAAAATAGATTCTTTTTGGAAGCTGCTTTTCCAACTGAATAATGAGCTGGCAAAGTTTCACCAGACATGGGAGTAATTTTTGGAATAAAAAAAAGAAAATTGAGAAAGCATCTATAGATTATAGCTCATAATTGTATAGAAATATTGCCATTGTGTATTGCTTTTCTCTGTGGATCTTCTTTTCCGGTCACTATATTTTGCAAAGTTCAATTTCTTTATATCGGTGTTTGTGGAAAAATGGCTAAAGATAAGGACAAATCTATTATGTAATCTATATGTGTACATTTATAGCTATATGTAGCATTATATAAGGTAATTGAAGATCTGACCCACAAAAGCAAACCTAAAACTAGCAGACTTTCACACTGCTTGAGAGTCACTTTCAAACATATCTGCTCCCAGAATATAGGTGTATGGCTACATTACTGTCCTGAGTTTCAGTATCTCACATGAGTTCCTTAGAATCATAGAATCATAGAGTTGGAAGAGACCACAAGGGCCATCGAGTCCAACCCCCTGCCAAGCAGGAAACACCATCAGAGCACTCCTGACATATGGTTGTCGAGCCTCTGCTTAAAGACCTCCAAAGAAGGAGACTCCACCACACTCCTTGGCAGCAAATTCCACTGTCGAACAGCTCTTACTGTCAGGAAGTTCTTCCTAATGTTTAGGTGGAATCATTTTCTTGTAGTTTGGAACCATTGCTCCGTGTCCGCTTCTCTGGAGCAGCAGAAAACAACCTTTCTCCCTCCTCTATGTGACATCCTTTTATATATTTGAACATGGCTATCATATCACCCCTTAACCTCCTCTTCTCCAGGCTAAACATGCCCAGCTCCCTTAGCCGTTCTTCATAAGGCATCGTTTCCAGGCCTTTGACCATTTTGGTTGCCCTCCTCTGGACACGTTCCAGTTTGTCAGTGTCCTTCTTGAACTGTGGTGCCCAGAACTGGACACAGTACTCCAGGTGAGGTCTGACCAGAGCAGAATACAGTGGCACTATTACTTCCCTTGATCTAGATGCAATACTCCTATTGATGCAGCCCAGAATTGCATTGGCTTTTTTAGCTGCCGCGTCACACTGTTGGCTCATGTCAACTGCTTATGAACACTGGCCACCTCAGTCTCATAAAACATGGGGATGATGCAGAATATAATTAGTTGTTGCCAGATTAGAGAACTCTGCTCCCTACAGATTAATTTCAGACCAGTCTTCCAATGTCCAGTCTGAAATGAACCCATTTAAGGACAGTTATACTGCATGAAAGTGGTCAGAGACCTCTAGGCATCAGTGCAAGACAGTGACAGTTGTTACATGCACATCCTGGGGTCAACAGATTCCCCCCCCCCCACCTTCACTCTGCATCCTTTTTTCAGTTACCAACTAGAGGTGGAAGACACAGCTGCAAGGGATTCATTAGCAGCATGACTAACGTTGGTTTCTCAGAGACCCTTAAAATTGTAAACTGCCTTGGGAGAAAGGTGGTATATACAGGTGACTCCTGACTTAAGAGGGAGATTACATTCATAAGTCAAAGTTACAGATAGGTAGCCGTGTTGGTCTGCCATAGTCAAAACAAAAAAAATTCCTTCCAGTAGCACCTTAAAGACCAACTAAGTCAGTTCTTGGTATGAGCTTTCATGTGCATGCACACTTCTTCTATCTGAAGAAGTGTGCATGCACACGAAAGCTCATACCAAGAACTGACTTAGTTGGTCTTTAAGGTGCTACTGGAAGGAATTTTTTTTGTTTTTACTCATAAGTCAAAATGTGTGTAAGTGGGGAACACCCTGGAGAGTCCTCATGGCTTGTGAGGAGACACTTCCCATAGCTCAAAGAGGACAACCTCTTCAGGCTCCAGGGAAGGAGCCTTGCAGCAGAGGGGCAGTGGGGCTTTGTTGATACTGCTCAGCTGACACACAACTATTAGGCGGGGAAGCTGAACTGCCTCAACAAAGCCCTGCTGCACCTCCAGCTAGCAAGGAGAGCCTCTGGGGAGGGTCTAGTTGCAAGCCATGAGGACTCTACAGGGTGCTCCCCACTTCAGGTTCCACTTCCAGATTCCCAGTACCACGCGTGTGCATGGTTGCACACAAGTGGGGAGTTGCCCGTAAGCACAATAAATAGCATTCCAAATGAATGAGCATGAGGTTTGTATCACCTGTCAGCATCACATTATAAATATTTTGTGCTTTTGCTCAAGATGGTCAGAAAATCCCCAAAGGCGTATTGTAAGATAATAAACAAATATGTAGCCGTAGCCATAGAAATTCAGTTTTTTAAATGTTAGAACAATACTCAAACGGAACAGAGTAACTCAACTCTGATCAAACAGAGAAGAAAATTGTAGACTGGGCAACCACTTCCCTGCCTTTGCATCTAGGACTGGAAGCTTACACAACAAAGCTAATGGAAATATCTCACAATACAGTTTCACTCTCATTGTACATTTGTATGTTCCATGAAGAGCAGGCTAAAGGAGTGGAGTGTTCCGTCCTTACTAAATCAGAACATGCCCATATTGCATTTATCTACACAAGATACTACAGTATATTAGCATGTGTTAGCTAACATATTTCACAACCACTTTTAAATCCTTCTCTTGAAAATCACCAGGTGTTCAACCCTTGGGGCAGAGAGCAGGAGTATTCAAACTAGACACAGCTGACAAAATTGAGAACAGGAGGAAATTCTAGTTTTTGTTGCAATTAGGATAGAATGTAGTTTAGTCAGTATATGTATTTCACTGGATTTTGGAAAAAACACACCCTTTAATGGAGGGGGGAATCATATTTCATAGAGATGTCACCTGCAGGGTTCCATTTCACAACTGCATCTCTTCTTGCGTCACAAGGACCACAGATCAGTCTGTAGTGCAGCTATGCTGAGTTTGGCACAGGACCAAAACATTGGGCTGAATAAGCTTAACTTACCAAGCCCAAAGCCATTGGAGAGCTGCCCCAGTCCCAGGCAAAAATGAGAGCACCTGCAGGATGCTCCAACCAATGTGTCAGACCAGCCTACAATTTGGCAATCTCGAGGGTGGCTGGTGTTTGTGCTGCCAAATATCTCCAGATGCAGGCTGTAATCCCCTTTGCCGAGGCACCAGCCAACTGAAGGGCTTGAAGAAGTGTGGGCAGAGCGAATGTTCAGGAGTCAGTAAAACCAGCTAGTTTTGCACTATTGGAGAAGAGCATATTAGAAATCCTGGTGGGATGCATTTAACGGGAAAGTGGGAGAGGCTCCTACCACTTTATAATTTATTTCTATTTTTTCATTCTTTATAGTATCATTAATGATGATGGTTGGAATTTTTAAATTCATCTAACTATAGAATACTAACTCCCTCGATATTGCCACAATCTGGATTTCTTCAGCAGAATCTGCATAATGCAGTCTTTCTCTCAGAGGCCCATAGACCAACTCTCTGGCTTAGTTCAAAGCTGCCTACCCAGTGTTTAGCTTCACATATGTAGGCCGAAACTGATGGGGAATTTTCCCCCTTCAACAATGGGGAAAATCATGAAGAAATCAAGCCTTTGATGATGGGGGATGCATGCATTAGGGACAATTCCAAGTTTGAGGGGGTTCTTAGCCAAGTGCCTTTTGTTGACTCTCCTCCTACCTCAATGGACCCTGATGCTCACCAATGCTCACCTGGTGGCTGCAGTGGCAGCATCAGCATCAGCAATCAGTTCAGCATGTCTAGGAGCTGAAATTTATTTTTTTCCACAATCCTGCCATGCGTTGTGGTGAAATTAAATGGCAGCCTCCCCCCCACCCCATCAGTGAAATGTTGAGTCTCAAACCCAAATACTGTACTTTTAGAAAGGGAGTGGACAGGCATCAGTGCTGGGCAGTGGCCTTAGGATGCCAAGGGCAGGTGCCAGGCCTGGTGCTCATGGAGCACCTAGCTCCAGTATGTCACTCTGGAAACTTTTTGTTGAAGACTGAGTATCAGTTCTCAAAAATACAATTAGCCTAGTGAATGGTGGCTGCCCACCTTATTCGCCAAGTGAAACCTTGTGCTGCCCAAGGTATGCAGGAGCCTCCTGTATCATTTTCTTCATGGGTAGAAAAGCAAGTTGTAATTTTTACTAGACTAGGAGGGTTCTTCCACATTGCTTGTTCCACTTGCAAACTCCCCAGGCCTTTCCACAAGACACTTTACTAACTTGAATTGCCAGCCCAGTCCAGAAATTGCCCCAGCTTTTCCCTTCTATACTGCAGCCCCATTTCACATGCCTGTTTTCACCTCTTGCACTTCCACCATCTGAGGTGGGCCCATCACTCTGCCTCATGGGCAGGCTCTGAACCACCTATCCTGCCTGTTCCTTCTCCCACACATTGGAACTACTTAGCACCTTGATGTAGCCTGATGAAGAGTTCTGGGCAACTTAAAAGCTTGCATACCCTTTAGTTGGCTTAATAAAGATAATGTCCTAAACGTATTTTTGAATAATGATTAAGGCATCAAAGGTAAAAGTAAAGGGATCCCTGACCATTAGGTCCAGTCGTGGCCGACTCTGGGGTTGCGGCGCTATACTTGCTTTATTAGCCGAGGGAGCCGGCGTACATGGTCATGTGGCCAGCATGACTAAGCCGCTTCTGGCAAACCAGAGCAGCGCACGTAAACACCATTTACCTTCCCGCCAGTATTTATCTACTTGCACTTTGACTTGCTTTCAAACTGCTAGGTTGGCAGGAGCAGGGACTGAGCAACGGGAGCTTACCCTGTCACGGGGATTTGAACCGCTGACCTTCTGATTGGCAAGTCCTAGGCTCTGTGGTTTGACCCACAGCGTCACCCGCATCCCGATTAAGGCATTACGCGTTGCTAATCAATTGTGTTTATAGTTAGAGCATCAGATGTGTTTTGTGGAAGGATAACATGTTTCGCCACAGTGGTACCTCAGGTTACATACACTTCGGGTTACATACGCTTCAGGTTACAGACTCTGTGAACCCAGATATAGTGCTTCAGGTTAAGAACTTTGCTTCAGGATGAGAACAGAAATCGTGCTCCAGCGGCGCGGTGGCAGCAGGAGGCCCCATTAGCTAAATTGGTGCTTCAGGTTAAGAACAATTTCAGGTTTAGTACAGACCTCCGGAATGAATTAAGTACTTAACCCGAGGTACCACTGTACAGGGTATGATTTGATAGCAGCTGAGGCTACCACCTTCCTGAAGCCAAGCAGGTCTAGATTTGGTCAGTGCCTCTACAAGAGATGGCCTGGGAGCCACATGTAACTGTGTCATTACATATGCTAAAGCTATTTTTGGTCATCTTCATACTATCCCTTGCTTTTTCCTGTAGGACTACTTGCAGTCGTTAAAACTGTCAACAGGATTACCATACCCATTGAGTCAATCACCCGTCTCCTACTACCCTTCTGAGAAAAACCCCACCCCACCCTCCCACTATATATAAGGGTCTGGTGACTTCTGTTTCAGTGTATCTGAAGAAGTGTGCATGCGCACGAAAGGTTATACCCAGAACAAACTTAGTTGGTCTCTAAGGTGCAACTGGACAATTTTTAAAATTATTTTGAGTTCAGTGTTATGAAGCATAGGAGATATATAAATGTAAGTAAATAAATAGACACATTTCTGTTATTCAAATGGCAGCAGGCTATAGCATGACTCTAATCCTTTCATTAAAGTTGGTGTCATTTTCTTTACAAGCTTTTAAGAAAGGATTTGCAACTTCTTAGAATATGTGTAGAAGTTTCTCTCCCCCCCCCCAGGTAAGATACAAATAATTCCTAGAAAAAGCACAAATAATTTTCCCAATATTTGGCATTGGCTTTAATATGCAGGGTGAGGGACCTCAAGTATATGCTTAAAATAGAATGTGAAAAAATATTTGTTTTTCAGTATGAGCTTTATTTCTCAGGTAGACTGCAAGAGATTCTAATTTAAGGACTGATACCATGTGTATTCAAATAACAGGCACTTGGTGTTCTAAAGGACATATGGAATGCATTATTATTATTTGGGGAGGAAAGAGACGGTGCTGGGTGATTACCTGATGCAGGTTGAAGAAAGGTTAGCTGCAAACAGTAGTCTGTAATCAAATTGTGGTATTTCTTTAACTGGTGTTAAATGTGATCAGCTGCCGCCTACCTAGACAGACTACTCCATTAATTTCAGTAGAGACATCAGATCTAGATATGCCCAGTTTAAGCATCTGCAAGGTTGCTGCCTCCAAAGCAGGGTGAGTGGGCTTTGCTCAAGATCTTCTTAAGCAATTCTTAGCTGAAAATGTAAAGAAACCGAGTGACATTTCTCTTCATTAAAAGGGGTGAAGAGACTGCCTGTGGGCATAAGAGTGAAAAGCAGGTGGTGTCTTCTGCCCATTGCTGTTACTGCAGATATTTGAAGAAGCATATTTCCATTTAAACAGTGTATTCCGAAGAGGTGTAGACAGATGAAATATTGAGGCTGCCGATCAAGTATTGCATGTCCAGAAGGAATGACAGAGTACCAAACTTGGGCCTGGGATCATGTTCAAGACAACACTTGAGCATGTTAGAAGTTTTATCTACACCATTCACCCTTGCTTTCTCTCTGCCTCAAATGGCCACCTACAAAATAGTGTTCATACTGGTTGACTATGTGGCCCCACATCGTTGGCATTTGCTTCCCATCCCTACAAATTTTTAAGTGGGCCTTGAAGACACCTCTTGCACCTGCTGCTTAATGCCACTGTTAAGTGAGCTGCTGATATGTTGCTGTTACTGTGCTAGTTGGGGCTGTTGTTTTCCTGTGCTGGCTAGTTTCACTGGCTTTTCTTAAGGGGGGAAGAGCTAATGTGGAATCCTATACACACCTATCTGTGACTAAGTCTCATTGAATTCAATGGAATTTACTTCTTAGCATGCGTGCACTGGATTGTGCTGTTAAAATTTTAAACTCTGTTTTGTATATGATATGTTTGCAGCATTGTGGAGAGATTCTTGAAAAAAACCACCAGTATAAATATGTTAAATAAAATAAGATAAAGGTTGGAAATAAGTAATAGTGAACACTGAGGGCCACATTCCCTTGTGGGTAACTTTCTGGGGGCCGAATGCCAGCAAAAGGCAGGGCGATAGGCAGGAGGCGGAGGAGGAACAAGGGATGTATTATCTTTGTATCATGGGTTATATGTTCCAACCACACAGAGGTTTCTTCTACACACCCATCCCCACACCACTCATTTCAGACAAGCAAGAGTTCAAGAACATATGCCAGCCAGGCAAGCACGCAAGGAGAGCACAGAGCAGGGCCTGGGAGAGTAAGGGAGAAGAAGGTGGCCTAGAGGGTGCATGGCCTGGAGAGAGTTCCATGGGATGGAACTGAAGTTGGTTCTGAAGACCCAGGAAATCATAGCAAATTAACAAGCACTTTGACGCCTTCCCTTCTTTGTCAGCTCTCCCAATTTAAAAATGAAAAACTCAAACTAAGGCAAAGCTGGATCTACTGGAAAAGTTAGGTCTATCTGATATCACTGTGAAATAATAATATAGACTGCATTTGTATGCCCATTTGCCTGGGAGTAAGCCACATTGAAAACAATGGGAGTAGGCTCTTCTTAACTTGGTATGTGATTGCAGCATAATTTACTAAACTTGATGCAGTATTTCCCCTACCCTTTTTAGAACATTCACTATTATTCTTCATTGAACAGTACACCTGGAATTTCCTGGACATTTCAGTGATTCCTGCCTGGACGCTGTTCCTGATGGCCGAATCCCGGGTATGTCTAGGAAATTCCAGATGTATGGCAATGGCAGCTTACCGTACCTCTTCGGTAAGCAATGGTTGTGGCCTGACACTGTGCTTCCCTTGCTGCTTGAATGCAACGTGCCATTTTGAGTGCAGCACGCCCCCTTCAGCTGCCATGGAGGCTCATAGGTTCCCGCCAAACCCGCTGATTCAAACGAGCCTATCCATGGCAGCCTTAGGGGGGCATGGCTTGACGAACGGACCTGAGGGAGGCAGGCTTCACTCAGGTTTGCTCAGCAACTATAATTCCCGGCCAACTCTACCCTCCTCATCCAGTCTGGGAAATTCCAGACATATGGCAACACTAACAGTACACTTTAGGGAGGAGAGGGCGGAAGCAAGGTATGGGAATAGAAGTAGAGAAAGTGGGGGACTGGGAAATAGGATCATGGGGGAAATGGTTCTGGGGTTAGAGGCTGGCAAGAAAGTTCTGGTTGACAACCATAAGCTTATCTTAGGCATCTTAAAAAGTCGTAATTAGAGGTGGGGAATAAATTAGATTCAGTTTGCATTAGAAGGCCTATTTATCTAATTTGCACCTTCCGAAACCATACGTGAACTGAAACACAACTCTTTGAAATTTACACTTCTCTGAATTCTGCTATACAGTCCTCCAGCATATTGAGTAGTGTGCATAAAATTTTTTACCTTGGTAAAAATAACATACAAACATGCATTGTTTTATGAAGAATTTCTTTGCAATTTCCCAGATATACATAATTGTTCACATTAAAAATTATTTAATAGGAAACATTTGCACTAAAATGTAGATGAATTCCCATGACTTTTTAAGAAATCATAAACTGACGTGAAGAACTGGATTTAAGGGTGGAAAAATAAGAAATAAGCTGAGATTGTCCTCTTCATTCATCCATCCTTACTCAAAAGACTCACTCTGCATAATATGCAACATGGATTTCTGAAAGGAAGCTTAGCCTTTTCTGACTCCAACTGAAGATGCTTAACGAAAAAAGTTATATATTTATAAGCTCTTTCCTATGAAACTGATGGGAGTGACATGCTTCTTTTCAGGATATTAGACAAAGGTGAAACAATGATCTAGCATTAATAAACATCATACATTTTTGTTGATAGGAAGCCAAATTTGGGGGGTATCTGAAGGCAAGGTCAAACACCGTTTCAGACTGTATGTAGGTTCTACAGTTTAACCTGTTGCACCCCTGTGAAATAACCAAGGATATCACTGTACATATGGGAAAAGGCATGAGAGACTGCAATTTGAGCCTTTAACTTCAAGCGGTTGGGACTTAGTACAGTGGTACCTCGGGTTAAGTACTTAATTCATTCCAGAGGTCCGTTCTTAACCTGAAACTGTTCTTAACCTGAAGCACCACTTTAGCTAATGGGGCCTCCTGCTCCTGCTGCGCTGCCGGAGCACGATTTCTGTTCTCATCCTGAAGCAAAGTTCTTAACCTGAAGCACTATTTCTGGGTTAGCGGAGTCTGTAACTTGAAGCGTCTGCAACCCGAGGTTCCACTGTATAGTCACATGATGCTGGGGAAAGTGCAATGTGTATATGGCTAATACAGGTCAATGCAAAATAAAACTCTGTGTGCAACTAAGTAATGGATTTGGGATGGAAGACTGATAGGGGCAATGGAAGTCAAATGATCTTTGTTGAGACCCAAAATATATTTTGCAGAGGGCATTTTTGACTGGAGAACCAAGCAACCAATCAAACTGCAAGGTTATCCTATACTACTCATTCACCATTCTAACAATATAGATTCCCCTACAGACTGTCACTTTTTGCAGGAGGGATTCAATTGCATACTAACAACTTTGGGTTTATGCAGCTAAAGCAGATTAAAGTGCTCTGGTGCAACAAAGTGACATTTAAAAACTGGACATTTTGTAGTAAGGAAAAATGGCACGAAAATGCACTAGAAAGTGTGGTATAGCGATTGGTGGCTGGATAACTGTTTAATGGATAACCTCCATGCAAACAAGTCAGGATGCATCCTGGATCTAACAACACTCTGCTACTTTGCATAGCTGATGTAATCCATGCTCTTGCATCAACTTTATCTGCATTGGCTAGGTAATATTTTCAAATGTTTACAAACAAAAAAACAAAACAAAAGCTTTTTATTGCGTAAGTTATAAACAGCATGAATTCATGTTTTCCCTGCTATCTTCTGTCACAGCTACACTAAATTCTGGTTTTCTCAACAGTGCTCTGTAGGCAGCAAGTCTTCAGCAGAGAAGTAAAAAGAAGATTAGAAATGAAACCTGGAAGTCCAGACAACTGGTGCGTCCCTCTTAACTTTTTCATCTCTAAGACTAGTACTTCCTTAATTTCAGTCATTGGCTAAGTACACTAAGAGGCAGGAAGGGGATTCTCAAAATGTAACTAGGAGGAATAGTTCCTGTATATTTTTGCTTCATATCTTGAGTTATACAAAGGCTAGAGACTTGCTCATTTTGAAATATGAAAGCTAGGGATCTAGGCCAGCTGTTGGTGCTAATAGGCGCTGGGTGGCATGATTACAATCTGGACAAAATTTGGCAATATGGCAACCAACACTAAATTAAAGCAACATTTACAAGCAGTTTTGGTACATTGCATGGGGGGGGGGGGGAATCTGTTCCAAAGGAAAAAAGCCAAAAATTCCACTGGGAATTCTCAAGCTTTTGGGTACACTTAAAAGTAGCTACTTGGATCCCAGCCATACAATGCAGCTCAAAAAATCTTTCAAACAATTGTTCTGAAATCACTCATTGCAGAAAGCCAAAAATTAAGGCGCTCTTGTCTTATGTCAAAATCAATAAGATTATCATCAAACGAATCTTATCATTCACAACTGGAACTGTGAGTATCTGCTATGTCATTACATTATGTTAATTATTTAGAAACAGAATCAAATCAGAATAATACAAGATACATCCATAGTTCTCACCCTTCAAGGCCATTAGGACAGAATGTAACTTTCTGTCATTTCTCCACTTTAATGCTGTCAAACACTAGCCAGAGTGTTATGCAAAATTTTGAACTCATGATAATATGCTGAAGCTGTAAGCTAACCTTCACATGTAAAAACTGGAATTGCTTCAGTATTGATGCTACGGTATCTAGTTGCATATGTGAGAAAAGAAAGCGTGAGCCTAGTGGCACCTCAAAGACTACCCTGTTCTATTTTTAAAGAATCAGCTTCAGCAGGATGCAGAACAAATTAATGATATGCAAGAACTGGAAGTTTGCAGTGTGGAAATGAGCTACTGCATCTACTGATACTTTATCCTCTCAATAGGAATGGAGAGAAATTTGAATCAGTTTGCAATTAAAGCTGAATCTATCAAAATTCTTACTTTTCGAAATGAGAACCCAAACACAGCCATAATTAAAATTTATCCATTCTCCACCCAATGTTTACTGAAATACATATAATGGAGGAAGATTTGCATAAAAATGAACACATTACTTACGATAGTATCGGGAGAAATTGCTTGCAAAAATGTGTACATTCTTCAAAACTGTATACAAAAATTTATTAGGAGAAATTCACACTAAAATGCTGAAGATTTAATAAGCTGTTAGGGGCTCCAGCAGGCAGATTTACCCCTTTCCCCAATGTTCTGTTTTTAACTGACACTCAACATTTACCCACTCCACATATTGTCTATTTGATCGCCCCACTTTGTGTTATTTATACAGATTTCTATATTTCAGCATATCTAAGGAGCCCATACAACTAAGTAGAAAATACTCAATTTAGGGTGGGGAGTCCCATTTTGCTTTCCAGATGATAGGTACTCAACCACCTGATATTGCTATTGTATAATAGTGTTTAGTGTGAAACACTACTGTATGACCATTTCTGTACTCCAATGTCTTAGAAAAACAAGCATAAGTGCTCAAGTGATGCAAATATGTGTTTGAAGCTGAATGAATTGATGCTAGCTTTTTGTATTTCCATATAAGAAAGCCTTTTATGACACTTGTTTTCCCACTCATATCTGCCAAAGTTGCTGCTAACCTCTGTTCAGGCTCTGGCTTTTGAAACAGTAGTCATACCCAAAGGAGTTTATTTAATACAGAACATCATCACTTCCAAGAACACCAATAGTTTTTCCCAAGCAGAAAATATTGATTCACTGACAAGTAAAGAGCACTTGTTTATTATTTCCCTTCAAGGGCTATTTGAAGCTTGAGTCCACTTAGTCTCGTGCCACCTGCAGACCAATGTTTTACCTTCCAGAGGCCTTCTTACTTCATGGACTAAAAGTAAGTATTACCTGCTCTCCCATCATTGTCTAAATTAGAACTGTTAATGGCCCCCGTCTTCTTCAAACAGACACATGCAATTCAATCTAAAACATGTTAACACCCAAGTGAGTTTCACTGATACATTTTCTTTAGCATAAATCTGGCATTAGTTTCCTGGTGGACATACCCAGTTTCCATCAGCTGTTGATCTAGCACCAGTTGGATTTATCTTAATGTACCTGCTTTAACAACAACAGTGAAAAACTAAAAGGAAGCAAAACAACCTGCAGGGAAGAAAAACAATTATTGGCAAGTAGAAATTGAAGAATTTTCAAATGCACATTGGGTATTGTATTGCACATCTTGAATTGTCAGACATATTCCTTTCGAAAGAAAAAATGGTAGTGCTAACAAGATGGCAGACACTAGCAAAATATAAACCAGTTTTCAATGGAAGTAGAATTTTTCTTGTGTTATTTGCAAAACACATGGTGAAAACGTTTTCCTAAAATACACTTTCTTGAAGAATTATTCTAGGCATAATGCTTGTAATCATTTAAATCCTTTTAGCATGATTACTTTAAATTTCTATTTAAACATTTAATGGAACTCTCAGGCTCCTCAATAAGCTTTTATTTTGGAGAAACATACCAATATTCTTTAGCTTTCTCTTTTGTCTCCTTTACTTCAGCTCTTACAAGCCTCAACATGTAGTCCATATGAAATCAAAACCCTATAATTATTACTTCTATATCACCAGCTTATTAATGTTCATTAAAAATAATCTTGCCTAGTAAGGGATTGTACGTATTTCCTATTTACTTTGTGACTATTAATGGTTTTTTAAAAAAACAAAGCAAAACATGTGTATACATTAGTATAAGGAACAGTGTTATCATAAATTCAAATACTGTAAAACAAAACCAGCTGCATCCATTATAAGTGCATTACTGCCAGGAACTGTAAATATGTTTTTGCCTGATAGCCTTTTGACTCAATAATATCCTGCTATCTCTGTTGGGCAGGCAACTTTTAAAACCAAGACGAGACAGGTTATGATTTTCACAGGAAAACTGGGTTTCCTTTAGAAGTATCCGTTTGTCAGATTCATAGTTTTAGGTCATTGAAAATAAGAAATAAGGAGGCAAATTGAAGAAACCTCTCTCAAAGTGATGGATAAAAGTACCAACATAGGTTTTAGGATGCTACTTCAACACATATATAAAAGCAGACAAACCCTGTCGTATCATACCATACAAACAATTTTAATTGTGTAGTTACAGTCAATAACCACTCCTAGTCAGAACATTTCTGCTTAAAGAAAATTGTGATACACTTATAAAAACAGCCAGCTGTAACAAAATAACTGGTGTTTTCATAGCAATAAACTCATAAAAAAGAAATACACCTTTATACAGAAAATTTATACAGCTGTAGCTTTAAAATTGATTGTAAACCAAAGGAAGACACATTGCAAACATCAATTATTTTCACATTAATTGCATAAGTTTCTAAGGTGATCTATTAGTTTTATTTACCTAAGCTTATTTGCATGATAGTAAAAATTGCATACAACAATAAGAGTGAAGCTTATAGTATGAATTGCTTGGATAACATAGAGCACTTTTTATAGGCAACTGTGTAAAGCACATTTTCTCTATTTAAAACTTTTAAGACACTTTGTTTTACTGCCCATCAAAATACATTTATAAATAGAAAAAAAAATCAGTATGATAACAAGAGAAGCAATATTACATTTAACGGAAACTTCTAAAAATTAATTACAACATGATGCTGTAGGTTCTACAAATAAATAATGGGGATAAAACAGTGTTTCACATTTTGTTTTCAAAAAATCATGTAACAATGAGAATGAGAATGAAAACGATACAGTGACCTCTTATTTCTGAAAAGAAAACAAATCTGAGTTACGGCAGTGCCATATAATACAAGGCATTTGTTGGCATATGTTAACTTTAAACTGCATCCCACAGTCTATAGTTCTTTTGTAACATACAATAGAGCAAGAGTAACAAACTCTTCTTCTTCTTTTTCTTCTATTATTTAAATAAATGTGAGCTTTCAAAGATCAAGTGTGGAGTGTTAACAGCAATAATTGGAAAATAAACCAAAACCAAAACAATAAATCACAAAAGTAATGCTTGTCTGAAAGCTCTAGAATAATAATAATAATAATAATAATAATAATAATAATAGTAAAAAACAACCCACAGATATCATGCTTATTGGATACATCTTGGTGTACCCAGTGAACACAAATTAATATGAAACAATCCTCAATGCTTCATCTGTAGCTCTGAAGCAAATTGTAAAATATCTAGTGCAGTCTGCATTATCCTTTTTCAACTTTTGTGCAAGTTTTGGAAGATTCATTGGCCAAACAATGAATAGAGGTTGCTGACAGAACACAGGATGGAATTTTCATTTCATTAGTAAATAGCAGTGACACTGTTGAATAAATACTTTTTCAATCAGTCTTTCAACTCATTATTAATGTCAGTGTTCCCTTCTACAGATAACTCTTCTTCTAATTTAACTGAAAAAAGTGTGTTCGTATTTTTGTCTTGTGCAGCCTCTTCCAAATCCTTAAGCAGCTCTTCTTCCTTATATTCTGCAACATCCACCTCCAAGCCTGAGTTGTCTTTCAGCTTTCCATGGTGCTTGACATAATATCGCTGGTTCTGAAAGAATTTGATGATGGTGTATTTGGGAAGATCAAGTTGAGCTGAAAGAGTCTGGATTGCTTCTTCATCTGGATATAGGCCTACATCTTGTATAAAACTCTGAAGGATGCCCAGGGCTTCCACGGAAATCTTTGTTCGTGGGCGGGTCTTCTGACGATTTTCATCCTCAGATTCAGCTGGTGATGCTACTGTTGGCTGCCTTGGGGGTAATCTGGGGCCTGGTGGTGGTGGCTGTTGCTGTTGTTGCTGCTGCTGCTGTTGTTGTTGTTGCTGCTGCTGCTGTTGTTGCTGCTGCTGCTGGTAGACAAAAAAAACCACACTGACTTTTTTGTTCAATACAAGAAACAAGAAATATTGGTTTCTTTAAAAACATTTAAAGTAATTGTGTTTACCCATACTGAGTCGGGCAGGAATATCACCACCTGAAGACTGCCCCATGGGTTTCCATATTCCCCCTCATTCTTTCTCCCTCACTTTCCCATACAGATTCTCCAATTCTTGTCTTTTAAGATGCTAACCATAGCTAGCCACAGGTTTGGCAAATCCAGTTCCAACTTTTGTTTCCTGCAAACCGTGGTTAATTTAAGATCAGTTCACATGTAATGCTAGCCACTTGTGGCACAAATCCTTCTGGAAAAATGAGATATAAATTGAATGTCAATAACAGTCACGGTGGGCTCAGTTCACCAATCCAGCTGGGGAGTGTGTGTGCTGAAATATATCATGGAGAAATGGCACAAGTCCTTCCCCTTCATAGTTTACAATTTGAACCAGACTCTATGTCTGATTGTATGAAGGTCCGGATTGTGTGATTAACTCCTCTTTGAAAAGTTGGTGAGGAATCTGCAAATTTGGCCTCTGGGCTGTGTTGTCGCAGGAAAGTTCATGCCTTTTCTCTACCATATTTTTGTACTGCCAACTAATGTGTGCAGTTGGGCAGCATTAGCTATGAAAAGGGAAGGAAGGGGAATACTTGCAGAAGAGGTAGGAAGCAGCTGCTGCATGCAAGAGATCATATCAGATATCTTAAATATGGTTGTTTCCATGCATTATGTGGGTCATGGGTTACTGCTGGGTACATCAAATAATCACAAACTGAATTTTAATATATAAGCAGCATACTTTTGGAAATGTAAAAAAAAATTGTGGGGAAGACATATGGTATAGCCAAATGTTAACTACTCTGAACAGTATTATATAAAACACATCTTCAGAAAGGAGAAGTAAAGCCACGTAGTGTACAATATTAGAATAACTGCCATCCTTTGTTTCCACTATCTCCATTTAGAAGTTGCATATAAACATCTTCACTTAAACTAATAGCAAATTCAATTCTCCCAGTTCTAATTTTTATTTAACCAAAATAGAATCAACCAAGAAGAGGAGGGAGAAATCAGCATTTTGGGGAGAAGCCTGAATTTTGTAGAATTACAAAAATTGTAGGGAGGGGAGGCAATCACACCTCCATAAACCACCCAATGAGGACTGAGGAATGGCATGGTATGACTGGTTGCCTGGATCACTGAACAAGAACACCCTATAGTGTAAAGTTTTACTGGAAGTCCTGCTTGTACTTACCTATCTCTCAACAGTGTTTTTGAATTATTACTTAGGTACTGCTAATGGCAAAGTGAAAAGGTTCAGAATTTTTTTAAGGAGATACTATGACGAGAGCACCTAAGTTTTTTAAAAATCCAATGACTAGATTGCTATTAATTCCAAAAACTAAATAAAGCCAGAATTACATGAGACAAGCTTGAAATCCTAAGCATCAAATGAAACATCACTGGAACTTAAACATGTGTAAAAAAGGCTGTGAAACCTGTGCATTTATAAAGGCAGGGACATGTTTTGTGCATGAGGATGTCATTCTATACCAGCATACTTGGGTGCAATGAGGTTATGTAAGCAATTTCCAGGCCTTTGAATACATTTATTTAAATGCTGTGCCCAAATTTCACAATTTTAAAAAGGTCACATATTTTCCATACATAGCCACAAAAGTTGGGAATATGGCACAGCTAATATTGCATGTATGGAGGGAGACTTATGTACATCTACAACTTTGTTGGCTACTGCTCACATGCAGTCCAACCTTAACTATGCTTACTTAGCCTAAATCCTGCTAATTTCCATAGGATTAGTAAGATCCATTTTACTAAGAGTGCTCAGGATTGAAACTATGAGCATTTGTATATAAGGTGAAATCTTGTCCAAAACTAAGGATGTATGTGGTTGCATAAGCTTTTCCCTTTATTCTTGTATGAAAATGCATTAACAAGTGATAAGTGTATGAAAACTGGCAATTTTCAAGCAAGTACAGTAATGTTATTTTAGCACAGACCTTTCTCTCCCTCGTTTTGCTAAATCAAACATTAAGTTTCTCAGCTTTCATCATTTCAAGCAGCCAATATTCCATTGTTCAGTTTGTTTTATCTTTAATAACACAGGTGTGCTTTTTTGGCTTTGTAAATAGTTCCATAGTAACTATGGACAGGGGGCTATCTATCCTTGGAAAAGAAGGGGGAAAGTGAAAGGCTGACCCCCAAGTCTGTCTTTAGTACAAGAGACTTGTACCACCCCCGCCCTTCAAAATTGATTACCAGGGCAGTTTATAATAAAGTTAAGCCTCGTCCATTCCCAGAGAGGCAGTATTTCCTGTTCTGTATTTATATGGAAGGAATCTGTTGGTTCAAGTCCTGAAACCCCTCCATAACTGTCCCTGACACATTAAACTCGTGCCAGCTCACCTGGGGAGCAGCACCCAGCCAAGGTCCAGTGGTCAGCAGGCCAGGTAAGAAAGCGCCTCTATGCTCTCCTTTCCCAAGGTTGGTGGGAGAGGGGCTCTGAAGGAAAAACAAACAAACATTGACTCATCCCAATTTTCAAACGGGGGGCAAGTGGGATGAAGAATTTGGGGCTGGAACTCCTCCCACGATTTTCACTTAAATGAAACATTGTCAATTGCATCAACTGGACTTTTATTTCAACATTATGGCACCTGGTATATTTACGTCCTCCACATTTATAAATTACTGCCACAAGTAAGAGATATGCATGGACACCAGTTCTTTTTTTTAAGCATCACTATCTGCAGCACCTGCAATTCTGGGTGCAAGAGCTACTGAAAAGAAGAAGAAAATGCCTGAAGTACATGCATATTACTTTGTGAATATCCAGTTTTGGCAACTCTTGCACCTTCCCAGTTCGTTTTTTAAAAAGAAGTTTAAAAATCTGGAACTAACGTGGAGGAACTACTGATCAGGAAACCCTAAAATTAATTCTAGTGTACTATGTACACATGCTTCTGTATTGCACAAAAAGTCAAGCATTCAACTAAAGGTGAACAATGGCAGATTTTAATTCTGAAATAATCTTATTCATTACTAAAACTCTTCTTTTTCAAGATAAACTAGGTTTTGTAGTTGTTGTTGTTGTTCTTCTTCTTAACACTGAATAGGCAAAGGTAAACCAACCTGAATCTGCTCTGCTGGAACATGGATAATGTGGGAAGGCCTGTCGCCATGGTGATGAACTGCATTGCTTTCTTGTTCATAAATGGCATCTCTTTCAGGCTGAGGAAGACTGAGGAATCTCCGGATCATTGACAGATTCTCCCACAGGGTTCTATTCTCAGGTGAAGGATCTTCTTTCCAGCGCAAGAGTTCACAGAGCCATCCCTTGAAATAATATCAAAATTTTAGACCACTTTAACAAGAAAGCATGACCATACAAACGCTTTCCTTGGAAGAAAACGGGATGAAGGCATAGTTTACACCTTGGGAGTGGCCTTATAACTTCATAATCTGGTAAAAACAACAACAGCCAGTCATTTTGTTGTACGAAACTATCAAGAAAGTCAACTTTTGAAATAATAACCTAGCTTCTATTAAACAGATCCCTTGTACCCCCACCCCCAAAACACACACACACACCCCACCACACAAAGCAGCAATGCATCATATATTTCAAATATATGAGAGGATTCTCAGTCCACTATTGTGCCTCTGCAGTTGATTTTCCTTTATGTAAGCCCATGTTCATCTGAGGACATAAAAAGAGCATTTTGGTAGCTTGCACGTTAGGTGTTATTTTCACTACTTTTTAAAAAAAGGGAATCCTAGTAATATTTTTCTTACTTCGAATAAGAGAGAGCTTCATTCATGTATTTTGACCATATGAAGCTGGCTCACATAAATCTTATGATGCAGAGGTTTTCTAATGTCCTTTTGAAAGAGAACAATCCTTTGAAAATACATCATTGAGCAAGATAGCCTCATTCTTGCTCATGTGCTCAGGTAGTTATGCAGACAGAACTGAAACCTGTTGACAAATCTTTTACCCAATTCAGAGTCTTCTGGTTTCAAAATTAAACTTACAATTATATGTGTGATAAGAAAAAGACCACACTCTTCTCCATATCACAGCACATGCAAACTGTCTATAAAAGCACCTGCTCTAACCCAGGCATGTTCTAGGGAAAAGCAGGCTTGAAAGTATGCCAAAAGATTGTCCCAGGAGAACTGTAGCAAATGCTAATTTGCTTCTAAAATAGATGCACAGATTTCCCCCCCTTAACGGTTTAGCAATTGCCTACATGCCATCTTAAATAATATCTGTGGCATTATTTGAATTTTTTTATTATTGGTTTTAAAGAAACAAGACAAAGGAGACTAGTATTTAGTTTGCTCTGTATGAATACAGGGAAATAAAATTAGTACAAAATTGATAATTCCCTTTCAGATTTAACTCTGAATGCTTTAACTATGCAGTCCATACCATTTATTCAAGGGGGAGGGGAAGAAATAAATGATTATTGTTAAATTATTACATTTTATGGTCAAGTAATCTATGACAGCTTACACTATAAGAAATTAGGCTACAATGTTATAGTATCATGAATATCAAAGCAACACATCAAATTAATATATAGCAAACCAGCAGTAAAATAACTGAAAACCTTGATGGTATAAAATGCTTTTCAGGATCCATTTGAAATAACAGAATAGGACCAAACACAGATCTTGGAGGTAGGAGTCCCAAAAGTCGTGGGGCCATTTGGCCTGCCTCTGGTACCAACTGACCCGACCTTTTTTAGTGGTAGACCAGAGAACTGGGCCTCTGAGGCTGATCTTAGGGACTGATTGGTTCATACGGGTATAGATGGTGCTTCAAATAATATGGTCTCAAACTGATACGGGTTCTAAAGGTTAATACAAACACTATGTATAATGTAAGCAGATCATCTACCAGCTTTTAGGTAAAGGTAAAGTAAGGTAAAGGGCCCCTGGGCAGTTAATCACCCGCTATTACCATTCCGGTAGCAGCATTTTGTGACAGTTGACATTTCTGAACATGTAGAAGGCATTACTGTAGCCTGGATGAACTGACACCAGAACCACAATTCCCCATTAGGGCTTTAATGTTATTGGTTTTTAGGAATGAACAGGTCATAACTTGAATACAACCTATACAGTGGTACCTCTAGTTGCAGACACAATCCATTCCGGGGTGCTGTTCGCACCCCAAAAAGTCCACAACTAGAGCGGCGCATCTGTGCAAGTGCAGAGCGCAATAGAGCGTTTCTGCACAAGCGCGAAGCACGCAGAATGCTTCTGTGCACACGGAGAAACCCAGAAGTATACGCTTCTGGGTTTGCCCGCATTTGCAAGCCGAAAAGACGCAACATGAACCTAATGCAACACAAGGTACAATAATGTTTTTGACATGGGGGTGTTGGTATGGCTGCCAGTATCAGCCATACGTCCCACCAAAGGTGTCAGTAAATATCCCTTCAAAATCAACACTACAGGAGAGACAGTTTGCTATTTCTGATCCATTCTAGCTTGTGTTGGCTCAGCCACTCCCACACTGAACCCACTCTGTATGCAGGACTGGACACCCTCCCTCCTGCTCTGAGTAGAAGAGAGGGGCAAAGAACTTTTCTTTGAGACAAGCACTGAAATGGCTGGTGTAGGTTCCTGTTTCCTCACTAAGGGTAAGGGCAGTGCTTTTTTTCTAAAACAAAAATGTTTATAGGTACTCTCATTTTTTAAATAAATTTTCCATTTTTTCCAATATTGCTTCATAACATATAACATAATCCCAAAATTTCCCCATTCCCCCCCCCCCAGACTTCCCTCAATCTCCTCCTCTGGTTTATTTTAAATAGTATCAGTTCCTGCATACAGTTGACTCTCCAGATACGAACTTAATTCGTTCCGGGGGTCCGTTCGCACCCCAAAAATTATGTAAATAGAGGTGCGCTTCTGCGCATGTGCGCAGCGCGATTGAACACGTCTGCGTTTGCCGTGGCCATAACCCAAAGATTCCGTATCCAGAGGGATACTTAAGTAGAGGTATGACTGTATTCCTTTTTCAGTCCTTTTTTATGTTTTAACTTTTAAATTATATAATTTTTGTCAATTGTAAATTGTTATTCAAAACTTGTTAGTGAGTCTAGTTCTTTGCACTGATTTTTTTATATAAGCCGAAAATGGTTTCCAGTCTTTCTTAAAAGATTTTTTGTCCTTGTTTCAAAGTCTTTCAGTTAGTTTTGCCATTTCGGAATATTCCATAAGTTTTTCTTGCCTTTCTTCCTTGGTTGGTATCTTATCGCTTTTCCATCTTGTGCCAATAGCATCCTGACCACAGTTGTAGCATACATAAAGAGTCGGGATACTCTCATTTTGACTCAATAAATCACCATTTTATAGTTCAAATCGGGATAAACACAGTAAATGGACATCGGGGTTAGCAACGGAACTGACAATTCACCCTGCTAGAGAAGAAACTAAAAATCCACAAAATGTTTAGGGGTATGCGTACCCCCGTGCCCCCCCCCCGAAAAAAAGCACTGGGTAAGGGTATGACCACACTATTTCCTGCTCTCTTCGATGTGGCGGCCATTTTGTGTTATGCCACCGCCACCCCTGCAATTTGTGACTGGTCTCTATGACTCTCTCTCAAAATTCCCAACATGCCCACTGGAGAAATTTTCTCATTGAACCATTCTACCATTTCTTCAGAAAGCAAGTTGTGGATTTCACAATCTGGTGAAAATCCAGCATGCATCAACTCCTACTGAAATCAATGGGATTTAATAACTTTTCTGTAGCATATGTGCTACAATCCTTAAAATAGGACAACCAAAGAACAGTGAAAGAGGATTGCTCTTCAACATACAAATGACAGATCCCAGAGTTGTCATGTCTTGATTTCAAAAATATTGACTGGATTGAGATGAGAGCTCAGAGGTGGGTCTAGGTCAGCAACCCAAAACTTTTGTTTCTGAAGTTTATTGGTTCTACAGATCCACATACTGGTTACCTACGTGAATGGATGGTTTCCTCCCTGCACACAGAAACCAGGCTCAGAGTAAAAGCTTTTTACCTGACATGTTAGATCTCCAAGGATAGGGAGGTTTCTAATGTGCGGAGGAGGCTATGTGCCAGATAAAATGCAGTTTTACTGCTTAGACCAGTGAAATAATGGTGCAAATTTACCATGCATTCAATATTATGAATGGATTCTCCTGAGCTATTTCAAATCATCATTTGATTTCAGTAAAGGCGTAATGGACAAGTAAGAGAATATTCAATAAAGACATAAGACAGTAATCTCTTTGCTCCCTTAAAATACCTGGTACTTTTGTATCATGAGATACAGAACATAAGTATATATTTACCAAAATCTAAGCAGCTACTCTGTACCTACCACTCAAATCCGCATCTGGCTCCCTGTCTCTAACATACAAGTTGCCTAGGTGCCAGAGCACTAATAATTTACATGGCTTATAGGCTGGATAGGGTAAGATAAAGGAGATGTGTAAGGATTACCTGTTGTTTGCAATATATGTGCTGGCTGTGCCAAGGTGTAAGTGTTCACTAACATTTGACGAACATAGAGAAACATCTATTGAACACACACTCTATTGAATGGCTAGCCAATGTGGTACCCTTCAGATACTGCTGGAGTAAAAACTCCATAATCTCTCATCAATTTTGTTCTCTAAATCTTGATACCACTTTAGAAGATGGTTGGTGGGAAGCCACTGTTTGTTCTTTACAGTTATCAAAAATATTTCCTTAAAAAATCTTGGTTGGGGTGCGCTTAACAAGTAATTCCAGAAGGAAGGAAGGAAGAGAAAAAACATTGACTCATTTAGCAAGTATTTTGCTCTTGTTGTCACTTCTGTGTTTTAAGTGCAGACATATCTTTATTAATTACCCATGACTAATAAAACATTTCCAGTAGTTTGCTATTAACCTTTGCCCTGAAATAATACTTCTAATTCCTCACCCCCAAACAGTGTGATGAATTGCAAGTATAAATGCAACTCTCTTAGCTTTTTAAGGGTAGTCCACTAATTTTGAAAGATTAAAATCAGCCAATTTTTTGATAAAATTTAAAACTGAAGCCAAAACTTTAAAAAGCTTCTTGTCTCATGTTTGATCTTAAAATATGAAAAATATATGTATCGCCTCACCTGCTTATTTTTAAAAATAATACTGAGATTTCTTGAAATTCTACTAGTAATATATGGTAGGAGGGGACAGCATCATTTAAAAACAAAAATAATATATTTTAAAATTACTAAACATATGTCAACAGGGCTATGCCTTTGTTATCTACCACTTTTATTCCCGTATTTTCAGAGTACCCCATCATTATCCCTACCCTGAAGACTTCAGAGGAGAAACCTCTCTCAGATGGAATGGCCATGTCAAGCAGTAATTAGCATTTGTCATTGAATAAAACCACAAATTGGTTCAAAGGCTGCATATAACAAAACTGAAAATGGAAAAGACATAATGCTTAACATTCTGGGGGGCGAGAATCAGGTGCTTTAAAAATCTACTATTGCATTTGCTTTTTCATTTGGAGAAACTAGACTGAATTCTGTGGGTTATACAAGGAAACTCCATTGCAAATTAATGTCTCGGGACTTGCAAAAGCTTAGCCAAGAGTAGAAACAGTCCCTTGCACTGTGATGCTTAACACTCCCCCATTTTGCCCAGGCTTTCTTGCTGCTTTCTGCTGACTTGAAAACTTTTGCCTTCCACCAAGCTTATGTTTTATATGGCCAACGCTATTTAGGGCTTTTATCTTCCATGCCCATTTTAATTTTTATATTGGTTTGTTTTCTATTGTTGCTTTATTATGGGAACGTTGTGTTGCTGTTGTTTTAAGTGGCTCTCTGTGGTGTGAACGCGGTAGAAGGGCGGGCGATAAGTTTCTAAATAATATATATGCCTTTACACATCAAATATCACACATTCAATTTTTTTAAGAAAGGGGAAATCAGTCTATTAAAAGGGAGCACACCACCACATATGGAAGTCTGCCCTTAGGCTTTGTACATACTTCGAAAAAAAGAGTAGAACCTAAAATGACAGTAGGAACATCCTACACTTCTGTGCAGCAAATTTGCCAGGCAGGCAGCATTACACTGCATATAAAGAAGGAAGAAGGCAAAATATAAACATTAGTCACATGTAAATATGTTAGATGAACTTTCAGGATGTTACTACTTTTCAAACTGACAAAGTTTAATTTGACACCTTCTGTTGTAAAGCCTTTGTTTCTATTCAGAATCACGCCTTTAGCTGCTATCAATCAGTACACTTTCTCCCTATTACTTAAGATAACTGGCATGGGCCCTGGGATAAGCTGAAAATGCCATGCAGATGAATTCTGAGATAATATGTTCAAACCTGTTATATACAACACAAATCCTGTAAAGTTATGTATTGTAAACCTACATTTATTGAGAAGTCAAGTTTTAAATCCATCTGCCACAAAGGAAATACTGCCATACACTTTATAGCAGCTGAGTGACATATGCAAGTCTTGCTATGTAAGCAAGAAAACGGTGAAAAAGAGGTAGTTAAGGTTTTTTTTGGGGGGGTGTTACATTTTCTTTGGCATTTTCTTACAAAAACTTTTAAAATGCACTACAAAAATTATTTGCTGGATATAAAAACCCAGTGCTTAGAATATTATATAAATCAAATGTATGTATCAGCATCTCAAAGAATTTATCTATTTATCTTTTTTTTGGTTATATTTTAATATATAGCATTGCTACATTTTAGACCTCAAAAGGCTTAATCGAGTCTGAATACCAATACCTTGGTTTCCAAAAGGACCACCAAATTTCTTATTTGTCAAATGGGCAATTACATATGGTACAGGTCTAGTAAAAACAAAGAAGATTTTTTACTATATGCTATAGTAAAGGGAAAGAACTTTTGAGTGTAACAAACCATCCTAGTGAAGTCAAGGGCAAAACTACCATTGGTCTTGATTCAGCAAAGGACAACTGCATGTGTACCATTTGTTAGACCGCGAATGTGACTGTTAATCAGACGCTCATTTGAAAAAGTATGCCTACCCACATTCTGATGGATCTAGCCACCAGAAAATAGCCTTTTGAAGTGCAATGTGAATGCCTAACACCTTTAATTATAAAGCTCTCTTTGCTTTGGTCTGTAGCCCTATTTTTAACCATTTAAACTTTTTTCTCTCTGAACGATTTAGGTAACATTTCTGAGTTTTAAGATCCATGCACAAATTCATGTTGCCTAATCTTAATATTCAGAGCGTTGTTTTTTCCTTTCCAAAATTATATATGCAGGAGTATTGTGTTACAATCTCTGGGGTAGAGTATCATAAAAATATACAGTATTAAACGAAATCAGTCTAAATAAGAAGGCTATTTGATACAAACGTTTTAGTGAAAAGCATGAATTACATTTCATATGCAGTATGAACAGGGTTTAAGTACATAATCCATTAAACAGTAGTTCTGAGTAAAAAAGGAATTCAGTCTTGTTGTAGACTAAACTGCGGCACGCATTTTGAATGAGCTCATTGTCAACAACAACTAACTGTAAAGCTAGCAATTTATCATTCAGCAAATAATTTTCTAGTTTTATAAAGAATCAGTAAGTGTTCCTTATGCTAATGAAGACAGTTTTTAATCTGCCCACAAACATGCTAATAGAGGGTAATTTTTCCCATTTACAAAGCTGAAGGCATTCAAACATAATTTTATAGCAATGTTCCACAAACAGGATAAAACGGACTTTTGAAACAATCTAAGCGACCTAATTCATCACCTTTAACATAAGACTAAAATGAGAGAAGGCAAATTCGAAATACAAGTAATTCCTCTCAAAAAAAACAAAAACATTTAAGTCTCATTGCATATCGTCTGGATGATTGCACTAATATAAATGGAAAGCAATCATGTATTTCAGGAAAGTTAAAGTCAATACTGTGTGCTATCTTGGGCTTAGACCTGCAAGCCCTTCATAGTGCAGGAAGGTTGCTTTTGGAAAAAAGAAAGTAAGTCATAATACTTAGAACAATGAGATACATAATGATGGCAAAAGATTACTGAAAGCATTTTAAATTATTTACTAGGTTAAAAGGGTGAAATGGTACTTTAAATACATCAAATTTCACATCATCTGGGCCATTTTTTGGTGGCAAAGTGGTATTGATCTTTCCAAATGCTTAAAATTAACTATTTCCAGAAGGTCATTATTTGATTAAAGGCATTAAAGTTGAGGGCAAGAAATGATGCACTCTGTCTTCTATCCCATTCAAATAATCATGTAATTTAATCAGAACTACCCCCCTCATGTCCAGTAATAAAAATGTTTGTCTCGATTCCCCCCCACCCTTTATCTAACATATTAACCCCTTTAAATGTTACAAAGTTCTTAAAACAATCTCTATAGCTAGCGGCTTCTCTATAATAGAATGAAAGAATACATGCCAGCAGAAATTGATACAAACACGTCTTCTTGCAATATTTAACTGTATTTTTTTAAGTGATCATTTTCCTGGCACAGCAGCTTCAAGTCTAACCAGAGTTGGCCTAGTGAAGTTAGCTCGTCATTAGAAGCAGCCATCACTTCTGCCACCACCCTTCTGCAGGTGGGCATTCCCTGCCTAGGGCAAAACAGCTGCAGCTCAACATTGTCCCTTGCTGGGAAACAGTGGTGTAGAAGCATGCATAGAAGGGAGCAAAACAATGTGCCCTCCATACCAACCCAATGTAAACCCACACTGCTTCTCTCAGATCTTCTTTCTAGGACAGCATCAAGGTTCCTGTCTCATCTTGCTGTCTCACCCTGCCGGAGGGGCATATCTCATTGATAGTACATCTGCTCTGCCTGCAGAAAGTCCCAGGTTCATCCCCCAACATCTTCAGGTAGGACTGAATATCACCTATGCTGTGCTACATGGACCAATGTCCTGACTTAGTATATAAGGCAGCTTCCTGCATTCCTATGGTCACCTGCTACTGCCTCCAAGACCAACAACTGTCAATGGGACATGGATTTTCTGTGATTTTGTCATGAGTCTCCATTGCACATTTAAAAAACAACAGCTCTGCATATTACATGGTTCATGAAAACAGAGAATGCATAGCATAGAACTCTTGCTGGATTGGTGTACACATGTAATAAATAATAATAACCCTAGATTTTAATTTGGACAGCAAGATTTCACATATTGAGACTGATATTAGGCCAGGGTGTATAGTAACTTAAATCACAGAGTTAAGCATGCAAGGAAAGGGCAGATTTAAATCATTTATTTAAATCAAGGTTCCATTTGAAATGTTCATATCCCTGTATTAAGCAGGTATACAGTTTGATAAAGATACTGGTTTGCCTGCAAGTAAATCTTTATATGACCAGGAAAATAACCCAAAACTTTTGCAGTTTATGTGCCTTTTGTTCTGCATCATTGTATCTATCTAGACAGGGCCGTCTTAAGTATATCTGGTGCTGTGGTGCAAAGATCCCTCCAGTGCCCCCCCTTTCCCAGAGTTGCTGACCTTTTTATGGCGCTGCCAGCAGCTTTGCGGGGCTGGAGGAGGCGGGCAGCGGCTGGAGGGCGGCTCCTCCGGAGTGGAAGAGGCGGGTGCTCTGGGCATGGCACTGCTTCAGCGAGGGCGGCAAGCTGGCGCCGGGAGGCGCCGCACTCAGCCTCCGCCTTTTCCCTCGCTGTATGAATTCAAAGTTACACTTATCTGAAGGCTAAAGCTACAAGCCTTTGCACACAGATTTGGAAGGCCACTGAACAAAGTTAGACTTGCTTCTCCAGACTCAAAGTATTCAAAAATGATAGTTACAGGGCCCAAACAGTTTCTCTATGAGATTCAAAGAAAATGTCTGTGTTGTCTGGTTGGTGGTGTCATACCAATTGTCCTATGCAATTAAGATCAGCAGGTGAAACCCACTTTGTTATCCTAAATCCAAGGAATAACTGTTATGCAGCAACCAGGAAGGGGCTTATTCCCACTTATGCAATGTCTGCTACCCCCCCCCCCCCACGCCCCCAGCAATATGTGACTGATGCAAATTCTGATGAATTTTTGGTGCCAGCTGAACTTTCCTATTCCAGCAGGCTTTTAAGGGGGCTTAATCACCTTGCCTTGGGTTTTTGAACACTACTGCTGTTATTTGATTTAGTATGGATTTCATCTGATCTTAGCTATAAGTCTTGTTTCTGGTTTTAAATTTTTACTGTACTTCACCCCTCCGATCACATTGTGATGAGCAGCAGAGTAAAAATACTTTCGAATGAATGGATACACACGATTTGAGACTGGAAAGCTTCAGAGAGCTTAGGTAGTTGATAGTTATAAAAAAAGAAATAGGAAATCACCCAAATATGCTCCGTGAATGGCCACAGTTAGATACATCACAGTTCCTGGAACCTATTTTTCTGTGATCTTGCTGGACCCTGGATCCAGTAAGCAATATACTACATGATTTACTGTGACATTTAGCCTTGGGAGTCAGATATTCTCCCCCATAGCTGTTCTACATTGAAAAAAAGACTAACTTGGTGGGTTTGATATATAGCCATGGTTCCGTTTTAAGGGATAATAATACCATCTTCCAGTGTTGAGCCTGAATATACAAGGGTAGAAAGTATATAGGAAAAAGGGTTGCTGCACCAGTTCCCCAATGTCCCTGTGCACACTGGGTATGCCTGCTTCTCCCACTCTGTGCAGAATAGGGTAGGGGACCATGGATACATGTGCAGACCCCATCCTGGGCATGTCAGCCTCGCCCTACCTTTCCTATCATTTGTGCATTTAGACTTAGAAGGCTACCCAAGATTGGCAATTCTTTTTTGCCGTGCAAAGAAGATAAGCTAGTTCCACATAAGCTAGTTCCACTAAATGCACTCAGAAGTTCCGTGTCCTCCCTATATGCAATTCCTAGCAACTGGTATACTGAGGCATACTGCCCCCAACACCAGAGACAGAAGATAGCCATCATCTGCAGGACCCCCAATAAGCCGCTCAAGGTCAGGAGAATCTGTGCAGCGGCATCCCATGCCGTGTGAGGAGCTGCTGCCTAAAAGGAAAAACCAGCAACCCTCCCACAACTGTACTGAAGTATTTTGCACCAGCCTGTTTTGACCCTGACTGCAACGGAAATAATATATTGAAGCAGCCCTTGGCCTGTCTATCCACTTCTATCTACTCCTATTAGAAGCAACTCTTCCAAGTTTTTGGAAAGTCAGCTTTCCAGCCCTTCACCCAGAGATGCTTTTGAAACAAAACAAAACTGGAGGCTAACCCTGAATGACCCCTTCATGGATCACTGCCTTGCCGTGGCGAAGGGGCTTGAAGAACTCAGAGAAGCTATGAACTATGCCGAGCAGGGCACCCAAGATGAACAGGTCATAGTGGAGAGTTTGGAGATCAAAACGAAGCAGGACAAAGGCTAATAGAGTTCTGTCAAGAGAACAAGCTGGTCATCACAAACACGCTTTTCCAACAACACAAGAGACGACTCTACACATGGACATCACCAGATGGGCAGCATCGAAATCAGATTGATTATATTCTCTGCAGCCAAAGATGGAGAAGCTCTATACAGTCAGCAAAAACAAGACCTGGAGCTGACTGTGGCTCAGATCATCAGCTTCTTATAGCAAAATTCAAGCTTAAACTGAAGAAAGTAGGAAAAACCACTGGGCCGGTAAGATACAATCAAGTCAAATCCCTTATGAATACACAGTGGAAGTGAGGAACAGGTTTAAGGACTTAGATTTGGTGGACAGAATGCCTGAAGAACTATGGATGGAGGCTCGTAACATTATACAGGAGGCAGCAACGAAAACCATCCCAATGAAAAGGAAATGCAAGAAAGCAAAGTGGCTGTCCAATGAGGCCTTACAAATAGCGGGGGAGAGAAGGCAAGCAAAATGCGAGAGAGCTGGTGAAAGATACAGGAAATTGAATGCAGATTTCCAAAGAATAGCAAGGAGAGACAAGAAGACCTTCTTAAACGAGCAATGCAAAGAAATAGAGGAAAGCAATAGAATGGGAAGAACCAGAGATCTGTTCAAGAAAACTGGAGATATGAAAGGAACATTTTGTACAAAGATTTCCATAATAAAGGACAAAAGTGGAAAGGACCTAACAGAAGCAGAAGACATCAAGAAGAGGTGGCAAGAATACACAGAGGAATTATACCAGAAAGAAATGGATGTCTCGTATACCCCAGGTAGTGTGGTTGCTGACCTTGAGCCAGACATCCTGGAAAGTGAAGTCAAATGGGCCTTAGAAAGCACTGCAAATAACAAGGCCAGTGGAAGTGATGGTATTCCAGCTGAACTATTTAAAATTTTAAAAGATGATTCTGTTAAGGTGCTACACTCAATATGCCAGCAAGTTTGGAAAACTCAGCAGTGGCCAGAAGATTGGAGAAGATCAGTCTACATCCCAATCCCAAAGAAGGGCAGTGCCAAAGAATGCTCCAACTACCGCACAATTGCACTCATTTCACACGCTAGCAAGGTTATGCTTAAAATTCTACAAGGAAGGCTCAAGCAGTATGTGGACCGAGAACTCCCAGAAGTGCAAGCTGGATTTAGAAGAGGCAGAGGAACCAGAGACCAAATTGCAAACATGCGCTGGATTATGGAGAAAGCTAGAGAGTTCCAGAAAGACATCTACTTCTGCTTCATTGACTATGCAAAAGCCTTTGACTGTGTCGACCACGGCAAACTATGGCAAGTTCTTAAAGAAATGGGAGTGCCAGATCACCTCATCTGTCTCCTGAGAAATCTCTATGTGGGACAAGAAGCTACAGTTAGAACTGGATATGGAACAACTGATTGGTTCAAAATTGGGAAAGGAGTACGACAAGGCTGTATTTTGTCTCCCTGCTTATTTAACTTATATGCAGAATTCATCAAGCGAAAGGCTGGGCTGGATGAATTCCTAGCCGGAATTAAGATTGCCGGAAGAAATATCAACAACCTCAGATATGCAGATGACACAACCTTTGATGGCAGAAAGTGAGGAGGAATTAAAGAACCTTTTAATGAGGGTGAAAGAGGAGAGCGCAAAATATGGTCTGAAGCTCAACATCAAAAAAACGAAGATCATGGCCACTGGTCCCATCACCTCCTGGCAAATAGAAGGGGAAGAAATGGAGGTAGTGAGAGATTTTACTTTCTTGGGCTCAATGATCACTGCAGATGGTGACAGCAGCCACGAAATTAAAAGACGCCTGCTTCTTGGGAGAAGGGCAATGACAGGCCTAGACAGCATCTTGAGAAGTAGAGACATCACCTTGCCAACAAAGGTTCGTATAGTTAAAGCTCTCGTTTTCCCAGTAGTGATGTATGGAAGTGAGAGCTGGACCATAAAGAAGGCTGATCGCCGAAGAATTGATGCTTTTGAATTATGGTGCTGGAGGAGACTCTTGAGAGTCCCATGGACTGCAAGAAGATCAAACCTCTCCATACTGAAGGAAATCAACCCTGAGTGCTCACTGGAAGGACAGATTGTGAAGCTGAGGCTCCAGTACTTTGGCCACCTCATGAGAAAACTCCCTGGAGAAGACCCTGATGTTGGGAAAGATGGAGGGCACAAGGAGAAGGGGACGGCAGAGGACGAGATGGTTGGATAGTGTTTTTGAGGTTACCAGCATGAGTTTGACCAAACTGCGGGAGGCAGTGGAGGACAGAGGTGCCTGGCGTTCTCTGGTCCATGGGGTCACCAAGAGTTTGACACGACTAAACGACTAAACAACAACAACAACCCTGAATGAAATAGCTTTGCTTAGGAAAATGTTGCTTAGGATTCACAAAGCAATCATATTTCTGCACTGCTTTTTCTACAGCCAGAGATAAAAATAAAAATAAAAATCTTCGGATTCCAAGCACAATGTGTCCAAAAATACTTTGTGACCAGGTGCAACCACCAAGCAGCTGTTTTTGAGTCTGATTCAGCTAGCATGAGAAAGCTTCCTTTTTGTAGAACTTCTATTAGATGCACCACAAGAATCCTAATTACTCGTTCTTTAGACTAAGGGTTCCCAAACTGTGGTTCATGCCTACCGTTATCTGTGAATTTGTGGTTGAAGATGGGAGATGGGCATCTATCACATTTAATTATTACTACTGATTATTGATTTCTTCTTGCTTCTTTTGTATTGTATTGTATTTTACTGGTATACACTAAAATTCATTATTTGAGATATAAAAGAAGCACACAAATTCTATTAAGTATTATGCAGCATCTGGCACAGCACAATGCAATTGCTACAACATGCAACCCACCCTCTCCAAAAAAACAAACAACCATTAAGTCGTACGCGAAGACCCTCAGCAATTTTCAACTTGGCAAGAGTGGAGTTTAAGAACCATACTTCTTTATCCAACTCAATCACTGAGATCATTCAGAGTGCGGTTAGTTGTTCCCCCCATTTAAGGAACCTGACTGGATTCAACTAGAACTTAGGGTCACTGGTCCCTAATATATATCTATATAATTAAAATAAGAAAGAAACCCCAGAGTCCAGCTAACGTCACAAAATAGTGAGCAAGCTTTCCAGGTCCTCAGAACTCTTCTTCAGCAAAACAAAATGAAAGTGGGGAGCAGGAGGAGAGACGGTGTTCAGCAGGAGATTTAATTAGACTGAAGCATGCTAGGTACAAAGAATTTAGGTTGTACCAAGTCATTATAGGACAGAGAAACAATGACTACGAACATAAAAGCCACAGTAAAACTTGGCCATAGCTTTGTGTGATTGAAAGGCATTATATAATCTTTGCTTTTGGAATTATACTACCATGAGTTTCTTGGTGTGTCACACCAATTAATAAGGGGAGGGGGAAATGTTGAAATATAAATTCCTTATGTTATTCACGTATTATGTTACTTGCTGGTTTTTAAAGGCAGTTTTGAATACAGGACTGGTCTTGTCTGCATGCAATGCTTCCTGGGTATTTTCATACGTTAAGGACAGAAAACATGAATCAGTCTCACCAATATTTGTGAACTTCCTATAATACAAGTAGTTGAAGGGTGTGATTTGGAAATAAAAGATTTAGAAATACAGGACAAAAAAAAGGCACTTGACAAAATATATTAAAAAGCTGTAATTTGAAACATATTTCTAAAAGCTAATAATTAATTTTACTCCAACTTTGCTTTTTAAAGTCCTACTAGGCTTTAAAAAAACAAGTCAAGCTTGAGATTTCTAGTTTTTGCTGTATTCCAATTATCTAAATTTGAGCTATTGTTTGTCTAAATTATCTATTCCCTTATATTAGATACCATTTTATTTGTGCAATCTCTCTTTTCCCTCTCATTTGCATACATTTGCAGCATTTGTTCCAGCTTGCTCTTTCCTGATTATAACTACACATACACAAAAATGTTGCAAGGCCAGCACAAATTAGGGAATTTGCAGATTTAAACCCCTACTTTTTTGTGCCTTTGTGTAGTAAAGAAAATTATAACTGCCCCTCAAGCATATATTTGCACTTGTGTATATATAGGTTTAAAAAACACAAACAGTAACAGCAAAAAGGACCTTAGCATCCTGCTTATTCTACGGGAACATATGACTATTTCTCATGTCTTTATGCTTTGAGGCATTACAATTTTTCCAACCAATACTGCAAGGTTTACCTAACTATTTGTGAGAGCTGGTGCACCATAGTGAATAAGCCATGACAGGAATAATCAAGCCTACCTTCTGACCCTCACCTCTGTCATTAACTTACCAGGTGGCCTCAGGAAATGCAAGCCATTTGTTTAATATGGGAGATGATAACTTACTTTACAGGGCTGCTGTAAGGATTCCAGCTACAGTGGTACCTCGGGTTAAGTACTTAATTCGTTCCGGAGGTCCATTCTTAACTTGAAACTGTTCTTAACCTGAAGCACTACTTTAGCTAATGGGGCCTCCTGCTGCTGCCGCGCCACCGCTGCACGATTTCTGTTCTCACCCTGAAGCAAAGTTCTTAACCCGAGGTACTATTTCTGGGTTAGCGGAATCTGTAACCTGAAGCGTATGTAACCTGAAGCGTATGTAACCCGAGGTACCACTGTGCATGACGCACGTGAAGCACTTTGAACACTTGAAAGCACTTTACAAGTGCAAAGTATTAAGTATCTTGGTGTTAGGCCTTCAAAACGTTTCTGTAACAACTGCCCCTGCTTTTATCTGTTTGAGTCCCCCGAATTCTTGCTTTTATGCGGTTGTCGCACATAGCTAAGAGGTTTTTAAAATATTAAGCTGCTTATAAAGTTTTTTTATTATTTAAAGAAAACCCAAACCACAGCTGTGATATTTTTTTTTTTTTTTAAAAAAAACCCTGTTCTGCCTACATTAGTTATATAGGTAACGCTAACAAAACTTAAGACAATGGGGTCTCTCCCTATCGGCCAACCAAAATCCTGAGAACTGCAAGGGAGGCTCTGGTCATTTGGTGGCGACACGGATAAGAGTGTTTCTTGGCTGCTGTGGAGGTACAGATATCCCCTCATAGTGAGCTTTCTGACATTAACTGAAAGGATAGATTTTTTCCCCTTCAGGCTGTTGGGAGGCAAATATTATCTCAACAGTTCTGACTGCTGATGACTGAAAATCGTTTAGATGAGGTTTTAAATATTGTTCTGTGCTGTTTAATTGCATGCAATTATTTTATTTATTTACTGCATTTATATCCCACCTTTTCCCACCAAGGAGCTCAAGGCGGTGTACGTACAAGGTCCTCCCTTTCCTCAATCAAACCTCATAGGTCAGGGTAGGCTCAGAAGCAGTGATGGGAACAAGGTCACTCAGAGAGTTTCATGGATGAACGGCAATTCAAACCCTAGTCTGACACTCAAACTATTAAACCATTATGCCGTAAACTGTGTTGGGATACTATGGGATAAAGGGTAGTTTAAAAAGGAAACATATATATATATATATTTTCCATTCTGATGGCAATGCCTCACACCTAGTAGCCTGATGTCCTGTCTTGCAGGGGTGACTTTTCAGGAAGTGTAGAAGAATACCACTGAATGGGGAAAGCTGAAAAGTCCCCATTTCCCCTGATTTGAACAAATTTGATACATTTTGACAGAAAATGGGACTTGTTCCCAGTTTCTGTTTTTATCCTTTCTAATAGCCAATTGATATTTTGCCTTTTGTGGGTTTTCTTTTCCTTCTTTTTTGCATGCCACTAGTTAAACCCCCATCTGCTTAGTCCAAGTGGTCAAACCTCCAGATCTGTATTTATGCAACAACAGATTCTTAGCTTTATGCCTTGAACAAAAGGACTGCAATGTGCAAACCTCTTTAAAGTCCACAAAAAAACTTTTGTTGGCATCAGCTCGGACTGCAAAGAATGCACAAAACTAAAGACCGAAGTGAAGTCAACCACACAAAGGACCACTTTAACAAATCATATTCCTACTCAAATGCTTTGCATTTCAAGAGATGTAGATGCATTCCTACAGATGTTATTTATTTTTGAACACTGAAAGGATAACCAATGAATCTTGCTCAGACAGATTTTAAAAAACCAGGCATTTCTTTACAAAGAAGTCATAATTTAAATATAATTCACATATTAGGATCAAAATGTTGGGTTTCCATAACCAGGATTTATTCTAGCCAAATTTCTTTTTTGAGGGGCAGAGGGAGTTTTCTTTGGGCCTCAGAAATTATAGAGGTAGCTGATCATTTGGGACACTATTTAGATGACAAGGCTTTTGTGTGTGGAAGAAGACCATCCCTGAAAAAGGCTAAATATGATAAGCTGTGATTTAAATAAACAAATTCATAGCTGTCAGCAAGAACAGATGGGAATTAATATAAAAGAAACTTACATGAATTGTCAGAAACAGAAGTAAACTTCAAAGATAAGGAATCTATTTTTCCCCAGCTACTGAAGGATAAAGAAATTGATGTTTTTGTTTCCTGAAGTATCATATTTAATCCATTAACCAGTCACATTGTCTTGCCATTATAATCTGCTGCTGCACCCTGCCTCTGATGTGAAAAGCTGTCACAAGTGGCACAGAAGGCCCCCTTTTCTCTTTGTTGCTATCAAAAGCTATAGAATCGTACAAAGGAAGTATACTTTAAACATTGGTCCAGAAGCCTAGGGTACATAACAAAACCCAGTACATCTCTTAACTCTTATTTTATGTAATTCTTTGAAAGAATGGAATAAATGTGTAGAAGAAACAGTTAGAAGGTGCAATACGAATGTAATCTTATCTACATTCTCAAGTTATTTACAAAAGCAATTCGGTTTAAAAACAACTCTTCGCTGCAGAATGTCAGCTCTCCACTTTTTAGGATTATAGGAGAACAATTCCATAGGCATAAGATCAAGATGCCCCTAATCTGTTCATACCCCCATTCTATTATTAAATTGGGGTGGGGAAGAAATATTATTCATATTGTACTGTACTACCAAGTACTCTAAGAGTTACCACTAACCTTAGTTTCTTATCTCATCCTTTTTTACCTCTCATTTTTCTCCTCCCAACTATGGTTCTCTTGAAATTTCTTGACTTCAGTAGAGTAGTGACAGGCACAAGCCCCTAATCAAAAATATAATAGGCATTCTTGTGCAAATTACATTCACATGTAAAAAAGACAAAAAGGTTAACAATGGATTAAAAATATATATGTAAAAGAAACAGATGATCTTTTCTTTCTTCTTTCTAACTCTGTTCTAATATCATCATTATACAAATGGCAATCATAGGCAGAAAACCTACTGGACAAAAAAGTACTTAAAAATCAAAACAAGCAAAGAACACCTGCCAATTACTTAATAAATTGAGGCTTGGAATGGTAAATTACAATTTATATCATGGGTCATAAAATGGATTACTGTGTTTTAAAGGAGGAGGTTGGGAACATGAATCTCCTTGTCTCTGTTAAAAGTTAGTAGAACTGCATAGAAGGTAGAAGGATTTGATTAGGAAAGGTCTGTGCCTATATGTGTGGTCATTGATACAACTGGATACCAGAAAAGAGGACTAAAATACTGGAGATATTGTCTGCTAATGATAATTCAGAAAGTTATCCAAAAGCAATTGGGATATTATAACGTAAGGACATTTCTTGCTTTGGCTGCAGCATAAAAACAAGGCAAGAAGGACAGACCTCCTCTCTCCACCCTCAGATTTAAGGATCTTATTGTAAAGCAAGATTGGTACATTTCTGCTTTCATGCCTGCTTGTAAGACCTGAATTGGGTTACACTGAAGTTTTATTTTGTATGCCTCCAAAAGCTTTCAAAGTAAACCAATTCCTGAACCTGGATACTCATTTTGACACATGTCTCAGAGGCAGGTTACATTACGCCACCAATTACGAGGCTATATTGGTTTCATACGTCTGCTCAAATGCTAGTGCAAAATAAATTATTATTATTATTATTATTATTATTATTATTATTATTATTATTATTAGTAATAATAATACCACCTCACTGATCACAAGTAACTGATCTCAAATCCACTAGAAATTTAATTGTTGGTCATACTTTAAATGGCAATAATGTTTGTGTGAGTAACATTCAGTCAGGTGAAGTTTAAATTTAATCACCATCATAATCTAAGTCAGAATAAGTAAAGGTTAAGGTACCCCTAACTGTTAGGTTCAGTGCAGATGACTCTGGGGTTGCATGCTCATCTCACTCTATAGGCCAAGGGAGCCAGTGTTTGTCCGCAGACAGCTTCTGGGTCATGTGGCCAGCATAACTAAGACGCTTCTGGCGAACCAGAGCAGTGCACGGAAATGCCGTTTACCTTCCCGCCAGAGCGGTACCTATTTATCTACTTGCATTTGACGTGCTTCTGAACTGCTAGGTGAGCAGGAGCTGGGACCAAACAGCGGGAGCTCACCCCGTGTGTGGGGATTCGAACTGCCAACCTTCTGATCGGCAAGCCCTAGGCTCTGTGGTTTAGACCACAGTGCATATATTCTGCCTATTCTCCTTCATTTTACTAGAATTTCCTCTGTAATATCTACATGATGGTCTGCTTCACATGTAAAGCTAATCTAGGGATTCACTTTATGTCCATGAGCCTCCAAACTTGTGTGCTTCCCTTTCCCCTCTCCTCCTCTGGTGTGACTGCAAAGAGATTAGAAGCTCTCATTTCCATTTCCCACTAACCATGACTATCCTATAACCAAATCTGGACATAGCTGTTAAGTGCTAACTATGATCTAAGGAAGGATTACCTGCTCACAGCTGTACCAGAGGAGAGTAAAGAGGGAAGAGAATGAGCTTGACACTTATCCAGACTCCATGGTTTTGTGTCATGCCTGAACACAACCAATCCTCCTCACTAGTTTCACTTTCCCCTTCTAGTGAAGTGAAAAAAATGGATTGACCATTTAAAACTGGTACCACTGGAATATTCTACTTCAGGATCAGGATAGATTAAGAAAAGAAACTAGGGATGCAGAAGAAATTTGATTCAATCTGCATTTAAAGGTGAATCTACCTGATCCGCACATTTCAAAACAATTTAAGATCCAATACAAAGACATCTTCCAAAACCCACACTTTCCCGAATTTTGCAGTGCAGTTCTCCAACTAAGTGTACACAATTACATATACCAGGGCAAAGTGTGCATAAAATGCACATACAGTGGTACCTCCGGTTGCGCACGGAAATACATTCTGGAGCTCTGGTCGGATCCCAAGGAATTAGCCACCAGAGGTGCCTGCTCTGTGCATGCGCGCAGCGAACTTCTGTGCACACTCGTGGGGCGAAACCCGGAAAAATACTTCCAGGTTTGCCGCATGCGTAACTCGAAGGATACGCAATCAGAGGTGTGCGTATCCAGAGGTACCACTATATTAGGGGAAACACAGAAACATGTATAACATCGCTTTGCCAAAAAAAAGCATTACACAAAAATTGTTTTTTTGTTTCCCACCTTTTCCCCTGTCAGGCACTCAAGGTGGCTTACAGCTAAAATAGAAACACCTAAAAACTTAGGGGACCATCATTAAAAAGCAATTAAACATGAATAGAAAATTTGCCAGCAATTCAGTGTGAATTAGTGTTAGAAACGTGTTCATATTAGAAGAAATTCACACTAAATAGCTGATGAATTTTTATGAGGACCTTTTTTTCTAAAATAAAGAATACTTGATTTGGGAATGTGGAGGACCAAATTTAGGATTGGAAAGATGACAGAGAAATCCTTAAAGCATCAATGACCGTTATCAAGATCTCCCAGCTGAAATCACCGCAGCGCATCAACATCCTATCCGAGATCTACAGCAACAATTCTCTGTCACAGTAATCAATGGTTGTCCTTGCTCACAGGCAGTCACTCCCTTACTTTAAAACTCACCACCATTAGCAAACAGACATAACCAGTGCCAAACCAGAGAAGCAAACATAGGGATCAGATCCCACAACGAATCCAGACCCAACTCTATTACCCCATCTACACTAGCAATAATGTTATAGGACCTAATGACATGAGCAGTCACATCAAGTATTCATTCACTTGCTCCTCTCCTTATCTGTTATATACTATTGCTTGCCAGCAATGCCCTTCTATGTTCTATGACACACAGGTCAGTCTATGTAAAAGAATAAGTGATCACAAATCTGAGTTCCAGAAATAACACCACTCAGACACCAACAGAAATGCACTACAGTTTTCAGGACACTCCTTACCTGATCTAAAAATTGCCATTCTTTTACGCCAGAATTCCAAACTCCGGCATGAAACTGCTGGCTTAGAAATGTCAAAAAGATTTAATTCCCGGATTCAAGGCATGAACAAGGACACAGCTTCCGTCACAGCAAAGGTATTAATTTACTGAGCAGTGCTAGGATATTTTCACCTAATATTTCTGCTGTGAATGCCCACTTAACTGAATTGTCACATACTGTACTCTTTACATTTTATCACCATTTGATTGACTGTTTACTGTTCCTCCCCATGTCATATGTATATCTACCTGCCAACTAAGAGTAACACTTCATGGAGGCATTGAAGTGGATTGGAGTTGCATATGCTGCCTGTTACAGTGCTACAAGACCCATTATTTTTGCCACAATGGTTAACAGAGCTATTTAGAATTATACTCTTTTGGAAGTTAAATGCTTTTCTGTGACACCTCTTTGCTTTCTCCAACTATGGCTGGAGTTGAAACAAGACTTAACTATTTTATAACTACATTTTGTTACCTTCATCTCTTCTCATCCTTTGCCTTCCATTTCCTCCCCTTATTTTGATATTTTCACCATTGGCAAAATTTAGAAAGTAAGCTCCTCTGTACACGGATCCTGACCTTTTTTTCGGGAGGCGGGCGGGGAGTATGGTGTTTTGTAAAACAGCATGCACATATACAGTTCTAAAATAAAGGATTGTATCCAAGTTAATTTTACTCAGAGTAGTAGATCTACTCTGAGTAGCTGGATACAACCCCAGGTAATTTAATGGGGGGAAATGAGGCCTGAACAAAACAGTTCCAGAATACTATAGTAATGTGCTTGATATCTATCCTGGTGTAGCTTTACATTACACCTAAGCAACTACGATTTTGATGTCTTGATTGCTAAGATGCTCGGGTCCATAAATCTTGAGAAAGCCACTACATGAAAAGCTGCTATGGAACTCTGGGTTGCTGGGGCAACTGTAGGGGTAGAAGATATACTGCATAAAAGTGGAGGTGCAGGGTGGCACGACTTCACACCTGGATCAACAGAGCAACAAGGAGCTGGGAAATTCCAGTGTGTGTAGAAGTCTATGAGATTTCAACCATGCTCCCTTCTCCAACATGAATTCCACTTCCTTCTCCAACATGAATTCCTCTCCCTTCCATGGTCTGTATCGCTAACAAACTGTTTTAGTCCAATTAAGTTAAGTTGCTTCAAGCCCTTGGTTCAGACTCTGGTCACCAGGGAAGATTTTGGTTAGCAATATTAAGGTTATCGTTAATGAAGCATTCCATGGGGAATTCATGTGAGTAAAAGCAGGAGGAAGCTGCCATCCCCTAGAAACACTGCCAAGGTCCTCACCATGGTTAGAGGGAGAAGTGTTGGCCTGAATATAAGCAGCACCTGAATATAAGCCACACCTTTAAAGTTGGAGGAGGAAAAAGAAAAAATACCAGAATATAGGCTGCTCCATTTCTCCCTGCTCCTGGTTGCATACTGGGGGGCGGGCAGGGGAGGCATGCTGTATTGCCAGTGATCTTTCTCCTTCCTCGCTCTTTCCCTTGCTGGCCTCGGGGGAGAGGACGGGGAACTACGCAGGGGATGGGCACCACTTCCTGCTGCTGTTTACCCCACGCTCCTGGCTGCATACCGTAAGGCCATGAATATAAGCCGCACTTTAACTTTTCACGGAAAATTTGGGGTGAAAGTGAGGCTTATATTCAGGCCAATACGGTATGTCTGAACTGTGCCAATTTCTCCTATGTCCAGATAGTGTTCAATATTTTACTGTTTCTCATTCTTTCACAACGTGAAATATTAAAATGACAAAAAATAAGCCTTATGTAATCAGCAACAGTTCAATTTAATTTCAATCAGTCCTTCGTAAAAACAGATTCCCAAAGTGCCATGTAAGCAGACGCCTATAATTGTAACTTTTATAGATGAGTTTTAAACACTCATAACAATAATACTTACATTATCAACTGATTGGTTCCTATGGAAGGAAACTGCTACCTCCCCTCATCCTTCTTGTTCATTAACTATAGCTTGTCTCATTGTCGTGAAATTCCAGATCTTTTCTAGTATTTTCTTGGTAGAACTTTCAGGCATAAGTGATCTGACTATACAGCTGAATATAAAATCTGACACACAAAATTCCTTAGCTATATTTGTATCTGACCTCAGCGAACCATTAATACTAGTATAGTCCACACAGGTTCTTTCTGTCTTCCCATTTACTTTTACATACAAAATACACTAGCCTCTGTTAACAATTTCTCTCTCTCTCTTTCTCTCTCTCTCTCTTTCTCTCTCTCTCTCTCTCTCTCTCTCTGAAAAGACAAATGCAACTAGTGTAATAAATGTTCAAGAACATTGGAGTGTTGGCCTTAATTAGGTGTTGTATGCAAACTGACAAGTCTTGTAATACAGGGCTTTCCTACTCATGTCACCCAATTAACATGTTCCTGGCAGCGTCAGAGGCAGCATTATAAAACTCAGAGGACACACACTGTACAACAGAGCTGGAGGAGCTGTGTGTCACTGATGATGAATAATTTTTTTAAGTGCTTCTAACATATAAGTCCTCACATCATTCCCTATCACTTGGAGGTCTGAAGTCCAATAGACAGTGACTTACAAAAGGCCACTTGCTTTGTTTCTGAATTCAGGTCTCTCATTCCATGATATAGGGAAAAGCAGGAGTATGCGACTCTGCTTGCAAATCTAGTAACTCCAGATCTTCAGGCTAGGCAACTACTGCTCTTAAGAATTTATGTACCTTTGCTTTATAATTTTTGTACCACCTTGCTGCTCACTTAGAATCATAGAATCATAGAGTTGGAAGAGACCACAAGGGCCATCGAGTCCAACCCCCTGCCAAGCAGGAAACACCATCAGAGCACTCCTGACATATGGTTGTCAAGCCTCTGCTTAAAGACCTCCAAAGAAGGAGACTCCACCACACTCCTTGGCAGCAAATTCCACTGTCGAACAGCTCTTACTGTCAGGAAGTTCTTCCTAATGTTTAGGTGGAATCTTCTTTCTTGTAGTTTGGATCCATTGCTCCGTGTCCGCTTCTCTGGAGCAGCAGAAAACAACCTTTCTCCCTCCTCTATGTGACATCCTTTTATATATTTGAACATGGCTATCATATCACCCCTTAACCTCCTCTTCTCCAGGCTAAACATGCCCAGCTCCCTTAGCCGTTCCTCATAAGGCATCGTTTCCAGGCCTTTGACCATTTTGGTTGCCCTCCTCTGGACACGTTCCAGTTTGTCAGTGTCCTTCTTGAACTGTGGTGCCCAGAACTGGACACAATACTCCAGGTGAGGTCTGACCAGAGCAGAATACAGTGGCACTATTACTTCCCTTGATCTAGATGCTATACTCCTATTGATGCAGCCCAGAATTGCATTGGCTTTTTTAGCTGCCGCATCACACTGTTGGCTCATGTCAAGTTTGTGGTCAACCAAGACTCCTAGATCCTTTTCACATGTACTGTTCTCAAGCCAGGTGTCACCCATCTTGTATTTGTGCCTCTCATTTTTTTTGCCCAAGTGCAATACTTTACATTTCTCCCTGTTAAATTCATCTTGTTTGTTTTGGCCCAGTTCTCTAATCTGTCAAGGTCATTTTGAAGTGTGATCCTGTCCTCTGGGGTGTTAGCCACCCCTCCCAGTTTGGTGTCATCTACAAATTTGATCAGGATGCCCTTGAGTCCATCATCCAAGTCATTGATAAAGATGTTGAATAAGACCGGGCCCAAGACAAAACCCTGTGGCACCCCACTAGTCACTCTTCTCCAGGATGAAGAGGAACCATTGATGAGCTCCCTTTGGGTTCAGTCAGTCAGCCAGTTACAAATCCACTGAGTGGTAGCATAGTCAAGACCACATTTTACCAGCTTCTTTACAAGAATATCATGGGGCACCTTGTCAAATGCCTTGCTGAAATCAAGGTAGGCTACATCCACTGCGTTCCCTTCATCTACCAGGCTTGTAATTCTGTCAAAAAACGAGATCAGGTTAGTCTGACATGACTTATTTTTCAGAAATCCATGCTGACTATTGGTGATCACAGCATTCCTTTCTAGGTGCTCACAGACTGTTTGCTTAATGATCTGCTCCAGAATCTTCCCTGGTACTGATGTCAGACTGACTGGGCGGTAATTATTTGGGTCCTCTCTTTTCCCCTTTTTGAAAATAGGGACAACATTTGCCCTCCTCCAGTCTGCCGGGACTTCGCCTGATCTCCAGGAATTCTCAAAGATGACTGCCAGTGGTTCTGAGATCACATCTGCCAGTTCTTTTAATACTCTTGGATGCAGTTCATCTGGCCCTGGAGACTTGAATACATCTAAACTAGCCAAGTATTCTTGTACTATCTCCTTAGTTATTCTGGGCTGTGTTTCCTCTGCTGAATCATTTGCTCCAAATTCTTCAGGTCGGGCATTGTTTTCTTTATCGGAGAAGACTGAGGCAAAGAAGGCATTGAGGAGTTCAGCCCTTTCTGCGTCCCCTGTTTGCATTTCACCATCTTCTCCTCTGAGTGACCCCCACTGTTTCTTTGTTCTTCCTTTTGCTACGAACATACCCATAAAAGCCTTTTTTGTTGCTTTTAACCTCTCTAGCAAGCCTGAGTTCATTCTGTGCTTTAGCTTTTCTGACTTTGTGTCTACACGTGCTGGCTATTTGTTTGAATTCCTCTTTGGTGGTTTCCCCCCTTTTCCATTTTTTGTACACATCCTTTTTTAATCTTAAGTCATTTAAAAGTTCTTTAGATAGCCACCCTGGCTTCTTTAGGCACCTTCCATGTTTCCGTCTCATTGGTATTGCCTGAAGTTGTGCTTTTACTATCTCCCTCTTAACAAACTCCCAGCCATCATGAACTCCCTTTCCTTTTAGTATTACTGTCCATGGGATCTCACCCAGCACTTCCCTAAGTTTTATGAAGTCGGCTTTCTTAAAGTCAAGAAATTGAGTCCTAGTATGCTTGGCAGCTCCTTTCCGCTGTATAGCAAACTTCAGAAGAGCATGATCACTCGCGCCTAATGATCCTTCCACTTCTACCCCACTAACCAGGTCATCAACATTGGTTAGGACCAGATCTAAAATGGCTGTTCCTCTTGTTGCTTCTCCCACTTTCTGGACAATGAAGTTGTCTGCAAGGCCAGTGAGGAATCTGTTTGACCTTATGCTCTTGGCTGAGTTTGACATCCAACAAATATCCGGGTAATTGAAGTCCCCCATTACTACTATCTCCCTTCCTTTTGCATGCTTGGCCATCTGTTCCAGGAAGGCATCATCTATGTCCTCCGTTTGGCTTGGGGATCTATAATAAACTCCCACAATGAGGTCACTGTTATTCTTCTCTCCCTTAATTTTGACCCAAATGCTCTCACTTTGGCTTTGAGGTTCTAAATCTTGGATCTCTTCACAGGTATACACATCCCTGACATATAACGCCACTCCTCCTCCTTTCTTGTCTGGTCTGTTTCTCTGAAATAGATTGTATCCATTATTACATTCCAATTGTGGAACTTATCCCACCAAGTTTCAGTGATGCCTATTATGCCATATTTAGTTTGCTGTACCAAGAGCTCAAGCTCATCTTGTTTATTTCCCATGCTTTGCGCATTAGTGTACAGACATTGAAGTCCATTAATCATTCCCCCGTGTCTCTTATTTAAGGATTTTTTTCTCCCACCACTAGGTCTGCGTGCTGTTTGCTCCATTTGGTCTATGACATTTGGATGATCATCTTCATCAATTGATAGACTCCTACCTTCAGGAGCACTGTCTCCCTCCCCCACATTAGTCAGTTCAAAGCCCTCCTGATGAGGTTTCTGAGATTTTTGGCAAAAACATTCCTCCCAACCGTTGTGAGGTGCAGCCCATCGCTTGCCAGGAGTCCATCTTCAAGAAACTGCAGTCCGTGATCTAAGAATCCAAACCGTTCCTGTTTACACCATTTGCGAAGCCAGCTGTCCACTTCTACTATTTTCCCCTCTCTCCCTGGGCCACGCCGTTCAACTGGGAGGACAGATGAGATGACTTTTTATCCATGTGAGCCTGATCTAAAGGGTTGTGAAAATGTTTTTGCCCTCACTGAGCCATCCTAAACAATCTGGGGATTGCAACACAAGTTTTGTAAGAGGTTGTGCAACACCAAATGAAACCAAAGACAAGCTACTGCTCACCCTTGTAAAATAGCTGATAAGCTTGCTACTATACATTTGCATTCAAAACTACAGTATCTGATCTCCATCCATAGGTTAATAACTGTTTGGCATTGTTTCATTTTGAAAAGTGATTTACACAAACAAACAAACAAACAAACAAACCCCAGAGTATTATGAACTGCATTTGAAATTTTGCTTTTAACATACACTTAGGGGTTTAACTCAGATAAATGAAATAAGTGGGATCTCTGAGTATGACCAGTAAATAGTCTGGGAGCACCTGCTACTACATAGCACTGTTGAAGCTAAGCAGGTACAAACTTGATTGGGAACGTTATGTGCGTTTATCTAGGTTGTTAGGCATGTCTATGGCTTTACCTTTTTGACTAATTAAATCTCACTTGTATCATAGCAATACTTGATATTTATCGAGGTTAAGGATTCTTAATGCTTTCCTAGGCAGGTTTCCCTGGGGAAGAACAGGCACTTGCAAACACTTTCATTGTCCCAACTGGTCAGCATTAGACAGACTCAGAGCAGACCCTCTGAAATCAGTGAACCTGTGCATTTATTTCAGTGGGTTTACTCTGAGGATGATAATTTGGGTATCACCCAAGCCTGTCAGTTGGAGGCTATGTTGCTCTACTCTATGTTCGTCACCTGACAACACTTGAGGTCTTACAGGAACAACCCCCCTTACTTTCCGTCCCAAACTGGTTCCTGACCCAAGGCAGCTTAAATCACATGGAGTGCTGTGTGTTCCTGTCCTCCGGCCCCCAGTATGTTTGTTGCCCTGCCTCTTTCCACTTTCTAAGCCAAAAAATAAAAATGCAAGTGAGATACAAAAATACCACTGGTCTTCATTTTACTTCAGGATGATTGGGCAGTTGTCTCAATTTCAGAAGACTATAAAAACATCTGAGAAATTCACCTGCCCTCTTGTCTTTTAAAATAATGCTGCTGCAGGGTGTTTTACAATTGCAGGTCATACTGAGTATGAGACAGGAAAAAATCGATCTGATTGCTGTTTTTGTGTGTGGAAGGCACGCTTTACATTACAGGCCTTAAAAAATATACCTGAATGCTCCTATGCTAATGGGATTGTTGTGGACCCCAGGAGCTGTTTTAAATATTTGTAAAACTGAACCACTTCATGTATTCCTCAAAAATGATAGGCTTAATGGTATTTTACCTCCATGCGCCCCAACTTTATCTTAAAAAGAAACAACAACCACACACGCATTTAACTTAGTAAGTTATCAGGTTACTGATTCACCCTCTTTTAAATGAATGGGCAAGTTAAATTGGTTCATGCCAAACCTAACCGGGTTCCATTCTGTCTATAGGACAGAGAAAACCATAGTATCTTGCCATCAATTCATCTTTGCCACCATAAATTGTATTTTTATGTGGTTCTTCCTCTTTAAGAACACTGGAATAAGAAAGAAAGAAAGAAAGAAAGAAAGAAAGAAAAATCCTCTCTGTGTGTGAATGAAAACAAACACACACATTAATAAAGGATTGCAAGGAGTAATTGGACCTGGGAGCAAATTATGCCTTACAGAAGTGATAGCCAAAGTAAGGCCACCAAATGTTGATGACCTCCAGTCTCTATCATGTTTGATCATAGTCACGATGGCTGGGAATTATGGGAGTCCAACAGCTTATGGAGGATACCAACGTTAGCTATCCTCAGCCTAGGGGATTCATTCTGATCCAGGTTGGCTTTATTTTGACACAGAGGTTAGCACACTCTCTGCAACCTGCAATACTAATTAGCCTCTTGGACCCCTTCCATTTTTTACTATGTGTCCAATATTTCACCTATGCATTTTTTTGTTTGTTTCCATCTTGTTTTCTCTTAAGTTGCAAGTCTAGTATTTCAGTTATGCATCCCGTTTTTTCCTCCTCTGGGGCTTCCCAAAAGCCCCATGAAGAATTTGAGTGAAGATTGTAGGGTCCAATGTCCCCCAATGGCTTTGTTTTCGGGATGTGTACTGTTAAAACTTGAGTCATTGAATGAACTGCAACCTTTATTTCCAGCTAGGACTTTAAAAGGATCTGGGGACCACAATAGCAGATTGACACTGTTAAAAAAATATAAAAAGTTAGATAAATTTAA